>NC_074703.1:9874720-10199533 GCF_029448725.1 Salvelinus fontinalis | reverse complement strand
ATCACTTCCAGTTGACCGAGGCAGCTCTAGCAGGGCAGAAAATTGACGAACTAACATGTAGGAAAGGTGGCATCCTATGACGGTGCCACGTTGAAAGTCACTGAGCTCTTCAGTAAAGCCATTCTACTGCCAATGTTTGTCTTTGGAGATTGCATGGCTGTGTACTCAATTGTATACACCTGTCAGCAACAGGTGTGGCTGAAATAGCCGAATCCACTAATTTGAAGGGGTCTCCACATACTATTTTATGTATAGTGTATACATATATATATATATACATATATATATATATATATATATATATATCTTCCCTACTGTATGTAGGCTATTGTCAATATCTAAGCACCTCAAGCATGAACCGATGCACTGACACGCCGAGGAAATAAACTGCTTTCTTTGTTTAAACCAATGATCATATAACACTAACACAGACACCCAAAACTAAGTAGAACTAATCAGCCAACTATTGACAACACATAGCCTGGATCTTATATCATTGCCTCATCCTTAATGCCCATCCAGCCCTCCCCTTCACATTGCCTGGAGCAAATGAGAGATTACCAAATCTGGCAACAAGATTACCTCACCTGTTCTATCACCTGACTAAACACTGCAGTCACCTGAAATAAAAATGACAATGACATTTCACTGTCTGATGACTCCAGAAATCCCTGCAGATACTCCTGCATTCTGAAATCAATAACAATGTTATTACCTCTCGTTGCTATAATATTCTCCTGCATGATGTCATAATCTCCTTGACTCATCTGCAGTATTGTAGAAGATAAACAGCATATCCTGTTTTGGTCTGTATCCAGGACAATGGGATTATTTAGTCTGTTCCTGTGTGTGTGTGTGTGCGTTTGTGTACGTGTGTGTGCTTGTGCCTGTATACACGTTTGTGTGTGTGTGTGTGTTTGTGTGCCTGTACCTGTGCATGCATGCACGTGTGTGTGTGTGTGCCTGCCACAGTGATAAGGCTGGATTTATTGAATGGGTTTATTGCGGCTGCAGGGGCAGAAATAGGCATGCTATTGAGATACAGAGCTAAGCTAGAGGGGGTGGCTGGGTTTAATACAAGCTCATCTCAGAGCAGCTTTTCTAAAGATCACTATTACCATTATGCTAATAAGAATAATATGAAAAGTGTGTCAAAAGAGCGCAGTATTTGTGGATGTAAGGTGTCTAAATGTTCCATGAATACCTCTCTCACTTCTTTGCTTTGTACTCATGTGTTCTGTAATATACTGTCATTTGTTCTGTTGATAGCTGTATTGTCTCATGATGAATGATTATTTTTGTATGCCCCTATATTACTCTGTGTTTTCCAGATGCTGTGTTCTGCTCCCTTTGTGTTACTGTACTAGAAGTGTTTAGAACCGTTTGGTTTTGCTGCTGAGCCCTGTTTGGTGATGCTCTCTTTATGCTGTCTCAAGCTACCTTGTATGCCATCTGTCGTTTTGCAGAGCATAGGCTATTATGTAATGTAGTGTGTGTTATTGAATAAGAATAGTTTGTCCAGGGACATGTGTGTTTTGTAGTGCAAACTGTATTTTTGGTTTAGGTTCTTGTATGCTGTGTGTTTTACTGTGTTAAGCTATTTGTGTGTGTGTGTTGCGTGTAATCTCTTGTGGTGTTTCATATTGTTTAGTGTTGTTGTGGTGTTCAGTAATGTGCTGTTGGACACCTCCCTCTGCTACTGGATCCTGGACTTCCTGACGGGCCGCCCCCAGGTGGTGAAGGTAGGTAGCAACACATTTGCCATGCTGATCCTCAACACTGGAGCTCCCCAGGGGTGCGTGCTCAGTCCCCTCCTGTACTCCCTGTTCACCCACGGCAGCATGGCCAGGCACGACTCCAACACCATCATTAAATTTGCAGACTTCACAACAGTGGTAGGCCTGATCACCGACAACGATGAGACAGCCTATTGGGAGGAGGTCAGAGACCTGACCGGGTGGTGCCAGAATAACAACCTATCCCTCAACGTAACCAAGACTAAGGAGATGATTGTGGACTACAGGAAAAGGAGGACCGAGCACGCCCCCATTCTCATCGACGGGGCTGTAGTGGAGCAGGTTGAGAGCTTCAAGTTCCTTGGTGTCCACATCAACAACAAACTAGAATGGTACAAACACACCAAGACAGTTGTGAAGAGGGCACGACAAAGCCTATTCCCCCTCAGAAAACTAAAAAGATTTGGCATGGGTCCTGAGATCCTCAAAAGGTTCTACAGCTGCAACATCAAGAGCATCCTGACTGGTTGCATCACTGTTCGGCCTCTGACCACAAAGCACTACAGAGGGTAGTGCGTACGGCCCAGTACATCACTGGGGCTAAGCTGCCTGCCATCCAGGACCTCTACACCAGGCGATGTCAGAGGAAGGCCCTAAAAATTGTCAAAGACCCCAGCCACCCCAGTCATAGACTGTTCTCTCTACTACCGCATGGCAAGCGGTACCGGAGTGCCAAGTCTAGAATTGCTTTCCCCTCCCCTCCCCTCCCCTCCCCTCCCCTCCCCTCCCCTCCCCTCCCCTCCCCTCCCCTCCCCTCCCTCTCCCTTGCTTTCCCCTGCCCTGCCCTCCCCTCCCCTCCCCTCCCTCTCCCTTGCTTTCCCCTCCCCTCCCCTCCCCTCCCTCTCCCTTGCTTTCCCCTGCCTTCCCCCTCCCCTCCCTTCCCTCTCCCTTGCTTTCCCCTGCCCTCCCCTCCCCTCCCCTTCCCTCCCCTCCCTCTCCCTTGCTTTCCCCTCCCCTCCCCTCCCCTCCCCTTCCCTCCCCTTCCCTCCCCTCCCTCTCCCTTGTTTTCCCCTGCCCTCCCCTCCCCTTCCCTCTCCCTCCCTCTCCCTTGCTTTCCCCTGCCCTTCCCTCCCCTCCCCTCCCCTCCCTCTCCCTTGCTTTCCCCTCCCCTCCCTCTCCCTTGCTTTCCCCTGCCCTCCCCTGCCCTCCCCTCCCCTCCCTCTCCCTTGCTTTCCCCTGCCCTGCCCTGCCCTCCCCTCCCCTCCCCTCCCCTCCCCTCCCCTCCTCTCCCTTGCTTTCCCCTGCCCTCCCCTCCCCTTCCCTCTCCCTCCCTCTCCCTTGCTTTCCCTGCCCTTCCCTCCCCTCCCTCTCCCTTGCTTTCCCTTCCCCTCCCCTCCCCTCCCCTCCCCTCCCCTCCTCTCCCTTGCTTTCCACTGCCCTCCCCTCCCCTTCCCTCTCCCTCCCTCTCCCTTGCTTTCCCCTGCCCTTCCCTCCCCTCCCCTCCCCTCCCTCTCCCTTGCTTTCCCCTCCCCTCCCTCTCCCTTGCTTTCCCCTGCCCTCCCCTCCCCTTCCCTCTCCCTCCCTCTCCCTTGCTTTCCCCTGCCCTTCCCTCCCCTCCCCTCCCCTCCCTCTCCCTTGCTTTCCCCTCCCCTCGTCGATGGTTTCACTCTTTTTGATCTAAAACCAGGAGCCCAGAGAATGGGAATATTAATCATGTGTATGTGTATCACATATGCCAAAGCCTAGTTTTCTAATTTCCCTCGTGCGTTTTATTTTTATTTATCTGTTAGAAGTACCTTATTTAATACTCATGTGTGTTTTATTTTTATTCATCTGTACGAAGTACCTTATTTTATTTTTTTATTTTTTTAATGTTTTTTTAAAATTTTATCCCCTTTTCTCCCCAATTTTCGTGGTATCCAATCGCTAGTAATTACTATCTTGTCTCATCGCTACAACTCCCGAAAGTCATGCGTCCTCCGAAGCACAACCCAACCAAGCCGCACTGCTTCTTTAACACAGCGCGCCTCCAACCCGGAAGCCAGCCGCACCAATGTGTCGGAGGAAACATCGTGCACCTGGCCCCCTTGGTTAGCACGCACTGCGCCCAGCCCGCCACAGGAGTCGCTGGAGCGCGATGAGACAAGGAAATCCCTACCGGCCAAACCCTCCCTTACCCGGACGACGCTAGCCCAATTGTGCGTCGCCCCACGGACCTCCCGGTCGCGGCCGGCTGCGACAGAGCCTGGGGGCGAACCCAGAGACTCTGGTGGCGCAGTTAGCACTGCGATGCAGTGCTCTAGACCACTGCGCCACCCGGGAGGCCCCCGAAGTACCTTATTTCATCCTCATGTCTGTTTTCTTCGACATTTTAATCACTATTTGCATGAACTTATTTGCTTTTCATTCAACCTTTCTTCTTGAGCGTTTGTCTTACGTGGAGTGAATGAGGGAATTCAATTGCAATTAGCACCCTGTTGGGACCAGGCTCGACACACCTGACCAGCATTGGCTTAATGAGCTGCCACTTGAATAAAGGTAGCTCATCCTACCAGCTCCCATAGTCGGTGACCTCTCATGACAGTTCCCAGCCACGGTAGCAATGGTGGAAGCGGATGTGTTGTGCGATTCTGCTAGTACGAGAATGGTTGGTGAGAATGAGTGGATGATGGTAAAGAACAGTGGAGTGAAAAGGGCTAAAGTTGGAAATGAACAGCAGTTTATGGTTGGAGTGCGATTCACGAGCAAGGATGTTTTTCCTGACCAGTTTGCAGTCTTGAAGATGGTGAAGGACTAATTGGGAAAAGTGGAATTGGTCAGAGTGAACAGAAGGGGTATGATGTTGACTTCATGTGTGTCAAAAGCTCAGAAGGTGAAAGCTCTGTGGCTCTACAAGATATCGATGTATGATGTGGAAAGCTGGGATTTTCAGAGCACCGGTTAAAGGTGTCAACTCTGGTGTCTCATTAGACATAGGTCATCTATATGTCTTGGCTAGGAAAAGCTCCACCTTAACTCAGCTCACTGGTCACGATAACAACACCCGCCAGTAGCACGCGCTCCAGCAGGTACATCTCATTGGTCATCCCCAAAACCAACACCTGCTTTGGCCGCCTTTCCTTCCAGTTCTATGCTTCCAATGACTGGAACGAATTGCAAAAATTGCTGAAGTTGGAGACTTATATCTCCCTCACTAACTTTAAACATCAGCTAACCGATCGCTGCAGCTGTACACAGCCCATCTGTAAATTGCCCATCCAATCTACCTACCTCATCCCCATATTGTTTTTTACAAACATTTTTGCTCTTTTGCACACCAGTATTTCTACTTGCACATCATCATCTGCACATCTATCACTCCAGTGTTAATTTGCTAAATTGTAATTACTTTGCTACTATGGCCTATTTATTGCTTTACCACCTCACGTCATTTGCACACACTGTATATAGACTTTATTTTTTTCTATTGTGTTATTGACTGTACGTTTGTTTATTCCATGTGTAACTCTGTGTTGTTTGTGTCGCACTGCTTTGCTTTATCTTGGCCAGGTCGCAATTGTAAATGAGAACTTGTTCTCAACTGGCCTACCTGGTTTTAAATAAAGGTGAAATTATTATGATTTCTTTTTAAACATGGAAGATGTGTGGTTTAGGGATAACATGCCAGGAGTGGTAGATGGATGTCCCTTGAATCGAATGACAGACAGAAAGAAGGAGCAAAGCCTTTTACTGTCGCATGATTGCGTGGTTCTCCCGTCTTGTGTAAAACTTGGATATGTGAGAGACGCAGTGAGACCATATGTACAGAAGCCCTTACATGTGGCAAGTTTTTGTCGAAGGAATAAATATTTCGTAGTTGAAGGGTCAGATGAAGCACGTTGCTGTAATTGTGATGGGAATCAAGTTCCTGAGTTCCCGGAGTGCCCTGTAAGGATGAGGGAGGTCGCAGTAGCTAGGATCAAGACTATCCAGCAAGTCTCCTATGTGGAGGCAGTGAAAATAGCTGAAGGAGTGAGTAGAGATTAGATGGTTGTGGATGTCCCACAGTCTATAGTGAATGCCATGCAGGAGAAGATCACGACAGTGAACAGTGAAGAAGCTGAATGGAATTTATATATTTAAATGAATGATTAGAATATTCCACCGTGAAACCATATAATTGTATGACATTGATTAGAATCATACATTTTTTATTAATGATGTGTGTAGTCTTAGTCAGTAAAATTATAATAAATGATGTGTGTAGTTTTAGTCAGAATTAGGGTAAAACAATATATCTGTACAATATGTCTCTATAGTATCTTAAACACAGACTGTCTGAGCAAAATTCGGTGCTGACCTTGGCCAGGGGCCACTGAGAGATTTGGGAGAGGGCAGGGAGTACTTCTCAGGGTTTTTCCTAATCTTGGGGGAGGACAGGGAGTGATTCACACGGTCTCCCTAATCTTTGTCGGCTGGGTAGTGGAACAGTATGTGTGTAGGATACCTACTGTTTGTGTGGAAGTATGTGCGTATGATATCTACTGTTTGTGTGGAAGTATGTGCACCGCTATAAAATTGGATGTCTTTGTATTGTGGACTTCAGAACGTTCTCGTGAATAAACATTTGACTATTGTAGACTGGCCTCTGTCTGTTTTCATTTCAACCAGTATCTTACAAATTCTGAGTTGCAGACTGAGTAGTTAATAGAAGGTCAGTTTATGAACATTGAGAACATAATTCTCTTAACAGTTTATAACGCAAGTGATAAATTGCACTAGTCAAACTAACAACAAATCTAAAGATAGACATCATTGTGAAGAGGAAAAATAGATGTCTGGATCTCCAGGACTTTACAGCAGAAATGTCATAGGGAATACTGAATGAAGAGGTCACCCCCTCCCGTGTTCCTGAGCCTGTGTAGCGATCTGAATAGACATTTAAATCTGACTGAAAGAGTTTTGTTAGAAATTCAGAGTTAGTTATTAAAAATTCAGGGTTAGTTATTAAGAGAATATAGTGGTATAGATGGGTCGTGACCGGGCCGCACACTCCAGTACAGTAGGCGGCGGTGTATGCACCTGTTAGTTGGTTGCGATCTGCCAAAACAACCTTGAAGAAGAAGCTCCCACAGTCTCACGTCAGAATTAGACGTTCATCCATGTTTCCCAAACGTCAAATTACAAAGTTATTCCAAATGTTGAGTGTTTCTAAGGGTAAGTTTATCCATTGACTCTGAATTTTTAAGGTTAGGGTTCATTTCAGGTATTAACTCGAAATTCTAAAGGTTAGGCATGAACTCTGAATGGTTAAGGTTTAGGATAGACTTGAAACAAAAACATCAAAAACAACTTTCTATTGCTGAATTCAAAATTGCAACCTTTGGAATCAGAGGCAGATGCTTATGCCCATCCGCCATCCCGTCCACAACGCCCTAGCAAAACCGAAACCTACTTGAAGGTTTCCACGTCATCTCCCAACGACCTTAAACATGTCGAATACTGTGTCCCGGGTGACCTGGCTGAGCTCATCAGCCAGTGCTGGGGATATTGAAGCCAGGACTGACACCAGAAAACACACCACCGGACAGGACAGAACTCACTCAAGCCACTGCTACTACCGCCACCGCTGGATATCGCTGCAGCTACCCTTGAAGATAAAGGAGCTGCTACCAGCAGAGACGGTGCACCATGCTCAGAAAGAGCTGAACTAACCCTGCTCGAAAAGAACCAAACGAACCCTCCTCGGGAAGAGCCGAACAAACGTCACCCACCACTCTGTATGAGTGAAGTACTACTACATTTTGAATGACTGGAACTGATCCAGCTCCTCCTCTCTCTCCAGTGGAACCGAGCCTTGGACGGGACCGCAACGACTACCGCTCTTGGACCAGGCTGTCATCCAACCAAAGATGATCTCTGGCGTGAATGCGGTCTAAGTCTTCCTGGGCCTGGGCCTGTTCCTGTGTTTTGGATTGTATTGTTTTTTATATCTTGTGACCTCCTTTTAAAACTAAAGAAATGTAAGAACCGTTAAATACACTACTTGGCCAAAAGTATGTGGGCATACCTTCAGATTAGTGGATTCAGCTATTTCAGTTACACCCGTTGCTGACAGGTGTATAAAATCGAGCACACAGCCATGCAATATCCATTGACAAACACTGGTAGTAGAATGGCCTTACTGAAGAGATCAGTGACGTTCAGCGTGGCAGCATCATAGATGCCATATTTCCAACAAGTCAGTTCGTCAAATGTCTGCCCTGCTAGAGCTGCCCCGGTCAACTGTAAGTGCTGTTTTTGTGAAGTGAAAATGTCTAGGAGCAACAACGGCCGAGAAGTGATAGGCCACACAAGCTCACAGAATGGGCCCGCCGAGTGCTGACGTGCGTAGCATGTCAAAATTGTCTGTCCTCGCTTGCAACACTCATTACCAAGTTCCAAACTGCCTCTGGAAGCAAGGTCAGCACAATAACTGTTCGTCGGGAGCTTCATAAAATGGGTTTCCATGGCCGAGCAGCCGCACACAAGCCTAAGATCACCATGCTTAATGCCAAGCGTCAGCTGGAGTGGTGTAAACCTCACCACCATTGGACTCTGGAGCAGTGGAAACGCGTTCTATGGAGTGATGAATCACACTTCAACATCTGGCAGTACGACTGACGAATCTTGGATTGGTGGATGCCAGGAAAACGCTACCTGCCCGAATGCATAGTGTCAACTGTAAAGTTTGGTGGAGGAGGAATAATGGTCTGGGACTGTTTTTTATGGTTCAGTCTAGGCCCCTTACTTCCAGTGAATGGAAATCTTAACGCTACAGCATACAATGACATTCTAGACGATTCTGTGCTTCCAAATTTGTGGCAACAGTTTGGGGAAGGCCCTTTCCTGTATCAGCATGAAATGCCCCCATGCACAAAGAGTACAGAAATTGTTTGTCGAGATCGGTGTGGAAGAACTCGACTAGCCTGCACAGAGCCTTGACCTCAGCCCCATCGAACATCTTTGGGATGAATTGGAACGCCAACTGCGAACCTGGCCTAATCGCCCAACATCTGTGCCCGACCTCACTAATGCTCTCACTAATGGCCGAATGGAAGCAAATCCCCGCAGCAATGTTCCAACATCTAGTGTAAAGTCTTCCCAGAAGAGTGGAGGCTGTTATAGCAGCAAAGGGGGAACCATCTCCATATTAATGCCCATTATTTTGGAATGAGATGTTCAACGAGCCATGTAGTGTACAGTATGACTGCGTCCCTGTGTTTTGGGATTCTAAAGGACATTGGTTTTTGACGTGTGTGTGAACTAGAAACAGAAGGATCACTTGAAACAGACGGTGATTTCAGACGTTTGAAAAGGTCCCCCAGAATGTCCATTTATAAGCCTTCCTTGGCACTCACAAAAAAAATGCACTATTTCCCAGCACTGGGAGCAAACTCGTGATGCTCGGAGCCAGAGTGCACAGCTTAGTCCACGGCTCCACCGCAGTGCACAGTGCTCTAGCAAGCCGGGATAATACTTCATGGTAATACCACTGTAATAGTGGGTTGTTTTTTTACTATTTTGTTTTAAGCCTTCCCCAAACCATAGCCCTAACCTTAACTACTCTGAATGAATACCTAAACGTAACCCTTTGAGTTGTTTCTGGGGGTTTTTGGTAAAAGTATTTTTATTGGAAGTTCACAATTTTCACCCATATTAAGAGATACAACAAAGACAAAGCAAAAAACAGCACTCACTTACACATACCTGCAAACATATATATATATACATACATACACACACACACACATATATATATATATACACACACCATCTTCCTCTCCCGCTCGGCGCTTCTCTCACCCCATCCCCATCATTGCGTCTCTCAATACATACATTTTAAACAAACTGTAACGCTCTGGGTGTGGGGGGGGGGGGGGTGTGAAGTCAGGCGCAGGAACAACAGAGAGTTCAATATAGTGCTTTTAATGTCCCATACACAGGGGACAAAAACCCAGTCCAAATATACTCTAATGAACGCAACAAACAAATACGTTCGTCTACTCCCGAATCCCAATGTACAACTGAATCAATCCCGCACAAAGAAACGTACGGGCTGGCTGACTAATAAAGCCCAACAAATGATAATCACCTCCACACAGGTGTAACAAATAAACACATAAGGAGGGGGAGGAAAAAGAGTCAGTGGCAGCTAGTAGGCCGGTGTTGTAAAGCCTCCTCTTACCCCCAGAAGTAACATGCCTACTAGGGAGACCCAACAGTAAAGAAACTGGGTCCAATTCTAGATCAACCCCTAGGATCTTTTCAATTTCTTGGAGAACACCAGACCAGTATCTTTGTAATTTGGATCGTGACCATGTAAGGGAGCCTGTATCAGTTTTACATTTAAGACACTGAGGAGGAGAGGAAGAGGGGCTAAATGATGTCTGTGATTTGGGGATATATGCAATCTGTGTATTATTCTGAACTGGATTGCTCTAGTATGATTACATACAGATATTGTTTTTGCATATCTCCAAATGTCCTCCCGCATCTCTTCGTCAATAGTAACAGACAATTCTTTCTCCCACACTTGTTTCAGCCTCTGTGTGTCAAGAGCAGAAAATGACCTTAAATCATCATGAAACAAACGTACAGACATTTTCCTTTGTGGGGAAAAAAAGTATTCTTTCAATGACGGACACATCAGGGTTGCCAATTAAGGTGGTGCTCTTCAAAATATGTCTTACTTGTAGAAAGCGGGAAAAAGTCCTGCTTTGGGAGTCAGTATTTCTCAACCATCTGCTCAAATGACGATAAAATCTTATCAGCAAATAAGTCATTTAGTCTGCGTATGCCCTTATTTTTTTTATTTTATTATTATTATTTTTTAAATTTTATCCCCTTTTCTCCCCAATTTTTGTGGTATCCAATCGCTAGTAATTACTATCTTGTCTCATCCTCATCGCTACAACTCCCGTACGGTCTCGGGAGAGACGAAGGTCGAAAGCCATGCGTCCTCCGAGGCACAACCCAACCAAGCCGCACTGCTTCTTTAACACAGCGCGCCTCCAACCCGGAAGCCAGCCGCACCAATGTGTCGGAGGAAACACCGTGCACCTGGCCCCCTTGGCTAGCGCGCACTGCGCCCAGCCCGCCACAGGAGTCGCTGGAGCGCGATGAGACAAGGAAATCCCTACCGGCCAAACCCTCCCTAACCCGGATGACGCTAGCCCAATTGTGCGTCGCCCCACGGACCTCCCGGTCGCGGCCGGCTGCGACAGAGCCTGGGGGCGAACCCAGAAACTCTGGTGGCGCAGTTAGCACTGCGATGCAGTGCCCTAGACCACTGCTCCACCCGGGAGGCCCTGTATGCCCTTATTAAGCCAAAAGTTAAAGCCAGCATCGAGCAATCCTGAACCAAAATCTTGGTTGTTAAGAATTGGGGTAAGAGCAGAGGTAAGTTTGGACCTTCCCAGGAAGCGCTGAACTGACCTCCATACTTTGAGTGTGTTAAGTGTAATGGGATTGTTGCAGTGATCTTTTACAGACTTGAAACTTCTGAAAAATAAAATATCCTGTAAGAGGTATTTTGAAAGAGAAGTCTCAATGTCTAACCAAATAGAGGAGTCATTGTTTGTGATCCAGTCAGAAATATAACATAGGTGGGCTCACCACTGATAGAACCTAATATTGGGCAGATCCAAGCCACCCATAGAACTTGGCAGCTGCAATATTGCCATCTTAAGTCTTGGCTTGCGTTTACTCCATATGAAGGAATTTAGCCAGCCATTTACATCCTTTATTACCTTACTGGAGAGTAATACTGGGATCATTTGGATTGGGTAAAGTAGTCTAGGTAAAATGTTCATTTTCAAGAGGGATATTCTACCCAACCAAGAAATTGGAAGAGAGTTCCAGCGCTCCAGATCCTGTCTTATTGTATCAAACAAGGGAACAAAATTGGCTTTGTATATTTGCTGAAATTTAGGAGTTACAAATATACCCAGATACGTTTAACCTGAGAGAGACCATTTAAAAGGAAAGGGGGGAGAAGTATTAGGTACAGAATGAAGGTTACCAAGTGGCATAGCCTCTGATTTAGTTAAGTTAATCTTGTAGCCTGAGAATTTGCTGAATAATTCAATAATATTGACAAGAGATGCAATTGATGTCTCAGGCCTAGAGATGAATATCAGGACATCATCAGCATACAAGCTTATTTTAAGGTGAACATCACCAATGAGCAGCCCCTGTATAGCAGGCGTTACCCTGATGGCCTCGGCCAGTAGTTCCATAGCGAGTGCAAATAGGAGAGGGGACAAAAAACAGTCCTGTCTGGTACCTTTGTGTATATATTTGACCTTAGTCCATTAGTAAGGACAGCTGCCTGAGGATCATCATATAAAACTTTCACCCATTTTATAAGGTGTCCCTAGACCAAATTTAGTCAGCGCAAAGAATAGGTAAGACCACTCCACACGGTCAAATTCTTTCTCCGCATCTAGGGAGAGCACAAGACCATCCATAGCAGTTTGTTGGTAGGCTTGGATTACATTAAGAAGCCGCCTGACATTGTTGCATGACTTACAGCCCTTAATGAAGCCAGTTTGGTCTCCTTTCACAATTAGCGGCAGTGAGTCCTCTAATCTTGTGGCTAGAATTTTAGAAAGCAATTTTCTATCCACATTCAGAAGGGAAATGGGTCTGTAAGAGGAACAAGACTCTGGGCATTTTCCATTTTTGAGAATAAGTGATAAGTTGGCTTCTCTCAGAGTTTGAGGGAGGTGGTCATTTGAAAATGAGTGGTTTAACATACCACGCAATGGCTCAAGGATCAGGCCATGGAACTCCTTATAGAACTCACTACAAAACCCGTCTGGTCCTGGGGCCCTACCATTTTGCAGATTCTTAATTGCGAACATTATCTCTTCCTCAGTAATAGGGAGAGACCTCTGTTCTTCGGAGATTGTAGGGAGCTCAATCTTAGAAAAAAAGTTCTCCATTAATTTGGGTGCATCATTTGTCAGTTCTGAGGCATAGAGATTTGCATAAAATTTCTTACATGAGTCATTTATCAATTTATTTTCATATAAACGATTGCCATCGGAATCAGTAATAGTAGCAATTGACTGTGAGTCAGCTCTCCTTTTAGCTACAGTTGAAGTCGGAAGTTTACATACACTTAGGTTGTAGTCATTAAAACTAATTTTTCAACCACTTCACAAATTTCTTGCTAACAAACTATAGTTTTGGCAAGTCGGTTAGGCTATCTACTTTGTACATGACACAAGTAATTTTTCCAACAATTGTTAACAGACAGATTATTTCACTTATAATTCACTGTACCACAATCCCAGTGGGTCAGAAGTTTACATACACTAAGTTGACTGTGTCCTTAAACAGCTTGGAAAATTCCAGAAAATTATTTCATGGCTTTAGAAGCTTCTGATAGACTAATTGCCATATTTTGAGTCAATTGGAGGTGTACCTGTGGATAGAAGGCCTACCTTCAAACTCAGTGCCTCTTTGTTTGACATCATGGGAAAATCAAAAGAAATCAGCCAAGACCTCAGAAAAAAAATTGTAGACCTGCACATGTCTGGTTCATCCTTGGGAGCAATTTCCAAACGCCTGAAGGTACCACGTTCTTCTGTATAAACAATAGTATGCAAGTATAAACACCATGGGACCACGCAGCCGTCACATCGCTCAGGAAGGAGACGCGTTATGTCTCCTAGAGATCAACGTATTTTGCTGTGAAAAGTGCAAATCAATCCCAGGACAACAGCAAAGGACCTTGTGAAGCTGCTGGAGGAAACAGGTACAAAAGTATCTACATCCACAGTAAAACGTGGCCTATATCGACATAACCTGAAAAGCCACTCAGTAAGGAAGAATACACTGTTCCAAAACCGCCATAAAAAATCCTGACTATGGTTTGCAACTGCCAATGGGGACAAATGTTACGCACGCCTCTGAGAAGAGGGAACGCAACTCCCTGCTACAACTCAACTCTCTGAAGTGCAAGAGGTATGGACTGTAGGTGCGAGCAAGGATGACACAAAAGCAGATTTTACCGTTTACGTGGATTTATTTTCTTACACGGTAATATGGGGAAAAGGGGCTGGACGGAACCAAAGCAAAGAAAGTAAATATCAAAGTTCCCCCTCTCCTATCTAACCTGCCTACCCACTTAACTTAACACCGCCTGGTGCCCTAACCAACATACAGGGGGTGGTCCGCCCAGGTCTTACCTAGTGTGCCTAGACAGTAAATATACTACGGGTATATGTATGCCCTCGGGCCTCTTGCCTAAGCACTCCCAAAGTGCCTTCTCCTTCCCCCCCTGGGAACAAACGAAACAGAGTAATTATTAACGATTTCACAAACACTCACAAACACAGGACATAGCAAGACTGCTACCAACAACAACAGTACATACCACACTTTCTGATACACAACCAACACTATATCACAATCTAATTTTTCTCTCTCAATCTCCAAATCTCTACTCCAAATCTCTCCTCTCTCAATCTTCACTCTCTTGGGCAGAACACTGGCTTTTATCTTCAGGTGGCAATGGTGATTAGAGTCAGCTGCTTCTTGACGAGGGGGCGGGGTCAGCTCCAATCACCAATTAGCCTGGGGTTGACCAATCAGCTGGTTGGGGAGTACTTCAGGAAGCCATCTCCTGAAACACACACTCAAATACAAAACAGAACACAGAAACTGGGGAACGTAACAACAAATATCGTACTTTTTGGAGAAATGTCCTCTGGTCTCATGAAAAGAAAATAGAGCTGTTTGGCCATAATGACGTTCGTTATGTTTGGAGGAAAAGTGGGATGCTTGCAAGCCGAAGAACACCATCCCAACCGTGAAGCACGGGGGTGGCAGCATCATGTTGCGGGGGTGCTTTGCTGCAGGAGGACCTGGTGCACTTCACAAAATAGATGGCATCATGAAGATGGAAAATGATGTGGATATATTGAAGCAACATCGCGAGACATCAGTCAGGAAGTTAAAGCTTGGTCACAAATGGGTCTTCCAAATGGACAATGACCCCAAGCATACTTCCAAAGTTGTGGCAAAATGGCTTAAGGATAACGAAGTCAAATTATTAGAGTGGCCATCACAAAGCCGTGACCTCAATCCTATAGAAAATTTGTGGGCAGAACTGAAAAAGCATGTGCGAGCAAGGAGGCCTACAAACCTGATTCAGTTACACCAGCTCTGTCAGGAGGAATGGGTCAAAATTCCCCCAACTTATTGTGGGAAGCTTGTGGAAAGCTACCCGAAACATTTGACCCAAGTTAAACAATTTAAAGGCAATGCTACCAAATACTAATTGAGTGTATGTAAACTTCTGACCCACTGGGAATGTGAAGAAATAAATAAAAGCTGAAATAAATAATTCTCTCTACTATTATTCTGACATTTCACATTCTTAAAATAAAGTGGTGATCCTAACTGACCTAAAACAGGGAATTCTTACCAGGATTAATGTCAGGAGTTGTGAAAAACTGAGTTTAAATGCGTTTGGCAAAGGTGTATGTACATTTCTGACTTCAACTGTAGGTATGCCAAATACTTTCCTGGTTTACCTCCATGTTTGTAAAGCTTTTGTCTGGCAAATCACATTTTCTTTTCGGCTTCTTATTTTAGGAGAGAGTCCAACGTTGATCTAAGGACTGATATTTCCTTTAATAGGGCAGGAGTGGGAGTTTTAATGTAGTCCTTCTCTTTAGTTCCTAATTCACCCTCTAACGTGTTTCGCTTTTCACGCTTTTTCCGCCTCTTAGTGGCTGTGTATGACATAATCAGACCCCTTGCGTATGCTTTACAGGTTTCCCAAAGGAGCGAGCGGTTTTCTGTTGATTGAGAGTTAATAGAGAAAAATGCTTTAAAATCTGTAATACAATATGATGTAAATGTATGATCTTTAAGAATGATGTTATTCAACCTCCAATGTCTTGACAGATTGGATGCCCCAATCTCCTCCGCATGATCAGATATGACTATGCTTCCTATCCTAGTGGATAGAACAAAAACGTCCTGGGCATAAAAAAGTATCATATTCTATTCTGACATCCATGAGGTGTAGAGAAAAAAGTGAACTCTCTGTTGGAGGGATGAAAGGTTCTCCAAACATCAGCATACCCCAGATCATCACAAATAGCTTTAAGTGACTTAGCTTGAGGAGAGAGTGAAGCTATTCCACTGGGAAACGTATCAATAAGGGGGTTCAACAAACAATTAAAATCTCCTCCAACCACTGCAGTGTCTGAGTTTAATTCTGAAAAGTCTAGAAATACCTTAGTGAGGAAATCAGGGGGGTGGGCAGGGGGGAAGTAAATATTCATTATGGAAATGTTCTGCCCTTGTAAAGTACCATTAATTATAACAAAACGACCAAATCCATCTTTCACACAATTCAACACCTTAAGTGGTAGAATTGCTACACCTCTACTTCTAGATGTAAATGATGTGAAAAACACAAACCTCACAGTTGCTTCTGTTTTAACCCAGTAACCATGCACACTAACCCTGTAACCACATGGAATGAATACGTCAAATAGACCTTCATCCATAATATGCCGAATTTCGAAAGGAAACAGATCTTGTTGCTAGAAAATCCATAAAATTCAAGTGAGGCCTCTTGACAGCCCTGCATATTAAAAGAGCCCACACTGATGCAATCGTCACCACAGATGAATACGATCTCAAAGACAATGTCGTCGTTCATCTTTCTTTATGCTAACTTCTCCGTTTATCTCCACCTAAAGCTCTCTCCATCCCCATACTCTTCCCTCACCCTCTTTCTCTCTCTCCCCATGCTCTCTGCCACCTTCTCCCCCTCTACCTCTCTCTCCCGCTTTCTCTCTCTTCCTCTGCAGGTGTTTTGTGCCTTTATGAGTTGAGGAGAGGGAGATGACTGGGGAGCTTTGGACAAATACAGAATTTCAATATCTGAGGATTGGCAGCTCCCAGGAGAGGTGGTTTCAATCCAAGACACAATCACACACCGCTGGCAGGATGCAACAATCGCTCCACGCGCGCGCGTGTGCAAGCTTCCACTGCCAAAAGACACACAAACACACACTGAGCACCTTGCGAACTCCAGATTCTCTCACACCTGCCTACACCAAGCCTGCCCAAGTCTACTGCCCCAAGGCATGGCAGGAGCTGGAATGAAGCAGTGGCGCATGGATGTGAGTTTGTTCGTGTGTGTAATGTACATAAGTGACTGTCAGCCTGTGTATGCATGTGTGTTGAATGGTACATTAGACATCCAGTACCTCCCCTTTGATACTCAAGTTCAGTGGTTTTCAACCTTTTCTTGCTCAGGGACACCCACCCAGGAAAACCGGCAAGCCAGGGACCCCTATCATATGTTTGCAAAATATAAATCACATCTTGTCTTATCAGGTGAATGATAATGGCAAGTAGAAGTACTCAACATTTTAAAATGAATAGATTTAGTAGACAGTTACATTATTTTGACCTCCCCACAGTTCATTGGAAGAGGAAGTGTAAACTCTAACATGCTCTTATCTAGAAAGGTATCTTGGCGGCGTAGATAAAATGGTACTGTTGTAAAGCACATTTTCTGCAATTCTACACATTTTCCCATTGAGCTGAGATAATGGTGCAGTTTTGAAGTTAATTTCCAAAAATTCTACAATTTGGCATGGGGCTGAGAGACAATTTTGCAGTTTTAAGGCAAATTTCCTGCAATTTCCTGCATTTTGTCATGGTTAATGCATTGTTCCTCTGCTCAAACATAACAAAATCAATGGGCATGTGCCTAGATTGCCCAGTATTTGGAATTTGACTGTCTAGCTTTTATGTGATTGTTATTTGTCAAAGATGGTACTATTAAACCATTTATATAGTTCAATAGATTTTCTGCATGATTTCTATCTGGTTTTGGTTATTTAAGTTGACAATGAAACTGTTTTTCCATCCCTAAAATTATCACATGACGGCCCGCCTAAGATTTATCTAAACAGAACAAATCTTGTAATTAGCTCCATGGACTGTCATTTTCTCCGTATTAAAGGGATAGATGGAAATTATTTTGGAAATGAAGCCCTTTATCTGCTTTCCCGAGTCGGATTAACAGGAACAGCTAGCATGTTAACTGTTCTGATAGAATTCCAGCCATTGCACTAGTTAGCATTAGCTCGTGAAACTACCTCTCACTTCCTTCATACTGGACGCAGAGACATACAAATGGAATCCCCAATGGTATTCTGTTGCACTTGCAGCTAGAGATATTCATAAATAATTTCCCAAGAAATTATACAAAAGAATTGCGGACGCCCTACAGTACCCCAGTTTGAAAACCCCTACCCTAGTGTGTGTGTTTCACACCTACCAAGGTAACCCTAGCCCGGGGGATGGAAAGGCCTGTTGAGTGTCTCTCCTCAAGCCCGGCCTGGCCCACTTTGCTACCTTTGCGTGCGTCAACTACACCTCTGCTCACGACACTGGCTAATTAGCCTCTGAAGCCCTGCTAGGCCATCTACTGTGTAACCCAACAGACCTGACAGTAGACTGGCAGCACACACCCTTTGTCTCTGGTCCTCTGTCAACAGGCTTCAGTCATCAGCCTTGTACACGAGCTGTCACTCATGTGGTGACAGTGACATCTTAGATGGGTCATTTTAAAAGGCTATAGGGAGGGGTGACGCGTGGCTGCGTTCAAACCACCTGGCAAAGAGGTGTGTGTTTGGGGAGGGGTTGCGTGTGTGAGCACAATGTTCTTTGGAGTTGTGTTAAGTCCCTGGCTGCCGTGTGTTTCAAGGATTCTTCATCTCATACCAGAGCTGTTAGTACCAAGGCCCTTGGGACACTATAACAATAACACACTGCTTCTAAGGGCACTTTGCTTTGGTTAACATGATGCGAACTTTGTACATTTCCTGTTAAATCAATAGATGTACACTCCACTAGTCTACTACTCGTACCTGAATCGTTATAGGGTTGAGGTCAACTGAAACGATTGTGTTGAATAGCAGATGAGTTGCTTGTGGGTTTTGAATGTGTGTGTGCTGTTGAGTCACTTTTATAGCCTAGGGCTAATGTTGCTGTTGTTCGTGGGTGTCAAAATGATTAACACCCTTCTAGTGAAGCTCAAACGCTTTCAACAAGGTTATATGAGACTGCAACAGAAAGTGTGCGTGTGCCTGCAGGGCATGTTTGTGTGCGTGTGTGTGCGCAGTGCAATCATACGCTCTTTAAACTGCAAACACCACCCAATTTCACTCTCTCATTTACAGTTCAAACACTAATCATTTTGGGATTTTGCATAGAACTCAGTTACTTTGAAGTCTCACAAGTTTTCAATAATTGCTACTTGCCACTTTGAGACAGGATTGTTTAGAGAATCAGGGGGACCACAGATTATATAATTTACACAATGTGCAGCAGCAGTCATGTTACTGAGTGGTTCTTTGGCGTGGATAATATACCCCACCAGCTATGCTTGATGCATGAGTGATCATCATCAAATGGTTTTCTAAATGTTGAAACAACACATGCCCACATGCACAATCACAATGTCAGAGTGCATTTTTAGGCCTATGAGGGATTTTTATTTATGCAACACAATTTATGCCATAGGGCCAGTGTGTGTGTGTGTGTTGCACTTCCTCATGATGTTTATCTGGGGCTGAATAGATGCCAGCCAAGGTTTGAATGGCTGCTAAAAATACACTGCCAGCTGTTTGTGAGGACGCTGGACGACCCGAGCGCAGCTCATTGTTAACCAATGACAGCAGCTCCATTAGAGTGGACCCAAGCATTAGGGCCTTTTAACCGGGCCAGGCACAGTACTGCTATCCTCTGCCATACGCACTGAAGACAAGCAAGGCTACGGCAGAATAGCAATGACAGAGATAACACAGACAGACAGCAAGCACCCAAGATAACATACAGGCAGACAATTACTGTGTGTCTTAATATATTCACAGCACATCTATACCTGTCAAGACACACATGTATTATACGCGTTCTGTGTGTAGAGGGTTTTATGAATAGAGCAACTATAAATAGGAATACATTATTTTCATAAATGACTATAAATATTCACACACACAAACATGGGATTAGGTTTATGAAAGAAAAAGAAAATCCCCCAATTCCCACCAGCAGGGCCTGTGACTGTCAATGAACAGAAATACAACAAACTAACTACTCACAGAGTAACCACGGGGCTCAATTACAATAGAATGGAGCATGTGGTTTCCATTTCACAAGGCAGAGCCTATGCCTGAGACGGTCAGTGTCTAATGGTCAAACTGAGAGACCAGTCACATGTGTGTCCCATGCATGTGCATCAACCAAGGTTATTACATTTATGTGATTTAATATTTGTTATTATTTCTATTCGTTTTTAGATTTTGATTTGAAATTCGGTTTAGTTTCAGGAAGTTTTCAGACTTGAATTACTAGTTCTTATTTCGTTCCAGCTTGATAAAATCATGTCTATATATCGTTTTTATATTATTTAGCTTTAGTGTTAGGGACAGAAAGTAAAATATGCGTGGGAGGCTAGGAGCCATTTATGTGCTGTATATTGTTTTTTGGGGATGTCACTTCTTGCCACTGGGTTAAGGTGATGGGCCAGGACCATAGATTTGGATAGACACAAGATCTCTGTATTATGATGGCATCTATGAGAGCAGTGCCATTGAGGCCTTCTTCATCTTAAATAGTCCATTTCTTCACAAGTACAATTCATTGGCTGATCCCTCCTGTTGAGGCTGTCACGGCTCCAACCGGGTCATCAGGTTATGCCAACCAAGTAATCAGGAGGGATCTGCCAATGAAGTTGGAGGTCCTGCTCAGTTGACTAAATCAAAAAGGCAAAAGTCCTCAATGGTGCTCCCCATGTTAACACAGTCTCTGGACCACTGGAGGACTCTGTACAACTCCATGGACAGAACATAGGCTTGGTTAGGTGAAAAATATAAATCTATCCTAACATGACTTGGATTTAAAGGACAAGTGTCTAGACTGGTGCAAGGAATATTGTGGAAGGAAACTCTCTTGCCCATGTTTACACCAATCCAATGTTTTTGTTTTACTTCATTAGTAGATGTAAGAAGAATCAAGTAACTTTATCTGACAAAAAGAGAGGAACAAACAACACATTCGTATTTCTGTAATATTAAACATGTATCACTGACTAATCCCTTCCAATTGGGTTCATGAAAACAGCTGCAACCACAGCAAAAACATTACCAATAGTTCACAGCCAGCCACCGTGTGTGTGTGTGTGTGTGTGTGTGTGTGTGTGTGTGTGTGTGTGTGTGTGTGTGTGTGTGTGTGTGTGTGTGTGTGTGTGTGTGTGTGTGTGTGTGTGTGTGTGTGTGTGTGTGTGTGTGTGTGTGTGTGTTTCTGTTCAAACAAGATTTCCTTGTTTGAACAGAAACTTCGAGAAAACTTCGAGAAGACTCTACGTTCCAGAGAGGTGGTCGCTCAGTTTTGAAAAAAAAAAACTAAAGCTAGACATCCTTTATGATTATTTATATATTATTTTGCACTCGAAGGTAATAGTTTCAGTATAGTTTTAGTTTTTCAAATGTTTTTACATAATTGTTTTCCAAATTGTAGTTTTTATTTTAGTTCACCTTCGCACCAACTTGTAGTCACTGCTGGTTTAGACTCCGTATCAGGCGTCCGCCTAACCACTCTCGAATGTTAGATTAACGCTGAGGATAAGTTACGTAGAATTCTGGGGGGAAACACTTCATCTGTACTGACACACACCGGGAAAATATCTGTCCTGGTCTAGCAATCTGCAATACAAAGTTAATGCTCCTAAACTGTCATAATAAACACCTCATCAAACACACATTTCTAACAATACCTCTGCTGCCATCTATATTGTGTGTCCTTGGCAACTTGGTTATACTCAACTACTCAACTAAACTATAGACAAGCTAAAATTGTATTTTGTGTTTTGCTAAACCAACAATAAGTAATTTAACATGGTTATTTTGTGACCCCGTGACACCCCTCCAGGTGCCACTTATTTTCAATAAATATTGTAAGACTCCAACCATCTGCCTCCTGTGTCTGCATTTGGGTCTCGCCTTGTGCCCTGATTATTTTGTATTCAATGTATTCAAACATTCCAAATTAAAACAGTCATGACACATGAACTGTAGTCCAACTAAAGTTTATCATAGAATATCTTTCCCATTGTAAAGAGTTCTGATCTCAATGGCTCTGCCTTATAGTTTAGAGAGAAGAATAGAGATAATAGAGCCTGTCTCTCCCTGGCCTCTGACACACGTACCATTCATCCCTCACTTTCACTAAACGGATAGGACGAATGAGTCAGTTATTCTCTCTCTCACAGAATTAGACGTTCATCCATGTTTACCAAACGTCAAATTTCAGGTTAAGTTTAGGTTATGGTTAATTAAGTTCAGGCATTAAATAGAACATTCTTAAGGTTAGCCATGGTTAAGGTAAGGGTTAAGGTTAGGGATAGGCTTATATCTTTTTTAAATAAAAACAACTTTCTATTGCTGGAGTCAAACTTGCAACCTTTGGAATCAGATGCTTACGCCCATGCGCCATCCCCATTCACAACACCAAAGCAAAAACGAAACCAAACTGAAGGTATTAGCACTCACTGTCGCCCCTAGCGGCCGGTTTCCCCTTCATCTCCCAACATCCTCAGACATGGATGGTGACCTGGCTGCTCACTTTACCCCATTCTCTGTGTCTCTCTCTTTTTCTCTCTCTTTTTCTCTCTCCTCTCTCTCTCTGTTATCACTGGGCCGGATTAGCAGGTAAACTGTGTTGCCGTGGCAACACTGGGGACTGGAGTCCCTATGGTCCCTAAGCTCGTTAAGTCTGATAAACTTTATCTTTTAACACTGAATATTGCCAGGGTTGAGTGTGTCAGGCGATTCTGTGTGTCTGTGTGCTTACCCACACATGCAGACTTGGTTCCCTTTGCCAAACAAGCCCGTTTTAATTCCACACAGAGATTTCTCTTTTCATCCCTTTAGATAAAAGAGAGGGAAGGTAGAGAGATCTCTTTTTTGGCTCGTTGACTTTTGGAGAAAGATAAGAGTCCCCCTCGATTACTATGAAAGCAGAAAGTGATGAAGAACCTCCTACCAGTCTAGTGAAAAGATGGCGCCGAAGAACATGGCTGACATTTTACATTCTCCCAACCAATTTTTATATTTTTGCATTTCGTGTAACATTTTTTTAAACTAATTTTGTACATAATGTTGCTGCTACCATCTCTTACCAATAACTTCTGGACATCAGAACAGCGATTACTCACCGCGGACTGGAAGAAACTTTTTCCTTTAACGAGTCCGACGAGAAGAATATACTGCTTTCACTGGAACAGGCCCAGATCCCCGTCATTTGCTTGAAGAAAAGACGCAGGAAAGGGGGCCACAGATCGGGCTGCCTTCTGAGAATCCGTAGGCGAACGAGTAAACTCTCACTGCCATCCGTTCTTCTTGCTAACGTGCAATCATAGGTAAATAGAATTGATGACCTACAATTAAGATTATCCTACCAATGGGACATTAAAAACTGTAATAACTTATGTTTCACCGAGACATGGCTGAATGACGATACGGATAATATAGAGCTGACGGAATTTTCCATGCACCGAAGCTATGTCTGGTAAGACGAGAGGTGGGTGTGTGTGTCTATTTGTCAATAACAGCTGGTGAGTGATGTCTAATATTAAAGAAGTCTTGAGGTATTGCTCGCCTGAGGTAGAGTACCTCATGATAAGCTGTAGACCACACTATCTGCCAAGAGAGTTCTCATCTATATTATTCGTAGCCGTTTATTTACCACCACAGAACGAAGCAGGCATTAAGACCGCTCTCAACCAACTCTATGAGGCCATAAGCAAAGAAGAACACGCTCACCCAGAAGCGGCGCTCCTAGTGGCCGGGGTCTATAACGCAGGGAAACTTAAATCAGATTTACCAAATTTTTACCAGCATGTCACGTGCAACCAGAGGGAAAAAAATCCTTGACCACCTTTACTCCACACAGAGATGCATACAAAGCTCTCCCCCGCCCTCCATTTGGCAAATCTGACCATAATTCATCCTTCTGATTCCTGCTTACAAGCAAAAACTAAACCAGGAAGTACCAGTGACCAGTAAAGCTGCTGGGCCAGACGGAATACTAAGACGTGTACTCAAAGCATGCACGGACCAACTGTCAAGTGTCTTCACTGACATTTTCAACGTCTCCCTGACCGCATGTAATACCTACATGTTTCAAGCAGACCACCACAGTCCCTGTGCCCAAGGAAGCAAAGGTAACCTGCTTAAATGATTACCGCCCCGTAGCACTCAGGTCTGTAGCCATGAAGTGCTTTGAAAGGCTGGTCATGGCTCACATCAACACCATTATCCCAGACACCCTAGACCCACTCCAACTCGCATACGGCCCCAACAGATCCACAGATGATGCAATCTCAATCGCACTCCACACTGCCCTTTCCCACCTGGACAAAAGGAACACCTATGTGAGATGCTGTTCATTGACTACAGCTCAGCACTCAACACCATAGTGCCCACGAAGCTCATGTTACATACTATATTACATACATACATACACACATACACACATACATACATACATACATACATACATACATACATACATACATACATACATACATACACACATACATACTGTACATACATACTGTAGAATGATAAATCATGCAATTATTATCCTCAAGCTAACCAAAAGCATTTAGCTACGAACGCCTGTTCTCACCTGTTCTTGCCATTTTCAGTTTAATTCATCTAACTTTCTTTCATGGCAACTCATAAGCAGGCCATGTCCTGTTTGTTTCATAGTCTATAAATAATCATATTTAATTCTCCAGTATGTATGCAGTATGTAATATAATAGAATATTATGAACCGTTCCTGAATTGTAGGAGCTAACTACTAGCTATGTAGAAGTTGGACAGAAGAACGCCCATCGCTGCTTACCTGAGACGCCATCATCACACAGTCCTTCGTAGGTGTCCACTATGACTTCCTTTGTGTCGGAAAGAAAGGCTGAACAGTATTGGTTGTAGCTAAATTGACACTCAAAAAATGTCTGACCAATGGAGAAGCATCATCCACACCTGCCCACAGCTGTGGGTCAAAAGTGCAAATGAAGAACTAGTGTTTCAATCAACAACAATAATGTTTCAAAAGAAAAAAATAGATAAAAAGCACTGCAAGCAAAGGTGGCAGTCTAGCCAAAATGGTTGATAACGAAATTGAATTAGAGTTTTGTTTTCAAAAACTTTTTTTCTTCTCAAAATATTTTTGGGGGAATGAAATGCTAAAATTGTTGCTCTCTATTACAAAATATTTGATTGCAAATGTTTTCTTTTTTTTTTTTTTTTACATTGAAGCCTCTTCTGCTTTCAGAACAATTACTTTTGATAGAAAATAAAAAAAATTGCTCTCAACAAAATGACACAAATGTACCTTCATATGATACAATATGTATTGTGATTCCCACGGTTCTATATGTATTGCAATTCGATACTGCAATTTTATTGCGATTTGACGTTCCAAACATATTGCTAACTGTATGTCTGCTGCAGAGGTACAAGAGAGAGCATCAGAAAATTAGTTTTGATCAGTCATGGAAATCAAACTGCTGAAAACAAGTTGTATAGGACAAGCTACTGTATCGGACTATAAAAAACAGCGTTTTGGTGCAGGTACAGCCGGCTAGAGCTAACTAGCAAAAAGTATTCAGACCCCTTGACTTTTTCCACATTTTGTTACGTTAGTCTTATTCTAAAATTGATTAAATAAATGTTTTTCCTCATCAATCTACTCACAATATCCCACAATGACAAAGTGAAAACAGAATTTTTGAAATGTTTGCAAATTTGTTAAAACGTAAAAACAGAAATAGATTATTTAGATAAGTTTTCAGACCCTTTGCTATGACACTCGAAATTGGTTTCCAATGATCATCCTTGAGGTGTTTCTACAACTTGATTGGAGTCCAACTGTGGTAAATTCAATTGATTGGACATTATTTGGAAAGGCACACACCTGTCTATATAAGGTCCCACAGTTGACAGTGCATGTAAAAGCAAAAACCAAGCCATGAGGTCGAAGGAATTGTACGTA
Source organism: Salvelinus fontinalis (assembly GCF_029448725.1). Lineage (NCBI taxonomy): Eukaryota > Metazoa > Chordata > Actinopteri > Salmoniformes > Salmonidae > Salvelinus > Salvelinus fontinalis. The sequence goes on along the minus strand of NC_074703.1, from coordinate 10,173,666 downwards.
GAGTTCAGAGACAGAATTGTGTCGAGGCACAGATGTGGAGAAGGGTACCAAAACATGTCTGCATCATTGAAGGTCTTCAAGAACACAAGTGGCCTCCATTATTCTTATATGGCAGAAGTTTGGAACCACCGACACTCTTCCTAGAGCTGGCGACCCAGCCAAACTGAGCCATCGGGCAACAAGGGTCTTGGTCAGGGAGGTGACCAAGAACCCAGAGCTCCAGAGTTTCTCTCTGTGGGAACCTTCCAGAAGGACAACCATCTCTGCAGCACTCCACCAATCAGGCCTTTATGGTAGTGGCCAGACGGAAACCACTCCACAGTAAAAGGCACATGACAGCCCACTTGGAGTTTGCCAAAAGGCAAGTAAAGGACTCTTAGACCATGAGAAACAAGATTGAACACTTTGGCCTGAATGTCAAGCATCATGTCTGGAGGAAACCTGGCACCCCCCCTATGGTGAAGCATGGTGGTGGCAGCATCATGTCTGGAGGAAACCTGGCACCCCCCTATGGTGAAGCATGGTGGTGGCAGCATCATGTCTGGAGGAAACCTGGCACCCCCCTATGGTGAAGCATGGTGGTAGCAGCATCATGCTGTTGGGATGTTTTCAGTGGCAGGGACTGGGAAACAGTCAGGATGGAGGGAAAGATGAACAGAGAAAAGTACAGAGAGATCCTTGATGAAAACCTGCTCCTGAGTGCTCAGGTGCTCAGACTGGGGCGATGGTTCACCTTTCAACAGGACAACGACCCTAAGCAGACAGCCAAGACAATGCAGGAGTGGCTTCGTCTCTGAATGTCCATGAGTGCCCGGACTTAAACCAGATCGATCATCTCTGGAGAGACCTGAAAATAGCTGTGCAGTGACACTCTCCATCCAACCTGGCAGAGCTTGAGAGGATCTGCAGAGAAGAATGGGAGAAACTCCCCAAATACAAGTGTGTCAAGCTGGTAGCGTCATACCCAAGAAGACTCGAGGCTGTAATCGCTGCCAAAGGTGCTTCAACATTGTACTGAGTTCAGGGTCTGAATACTTATGTAAATGTGAAATTTAAGTTTTTTATTTGTAACAAATGTGCCAAAATTTCAAAAAAAATGTTTTTGCTTTGTCATTATGGGTTATTGTGTATAGATTGATGAGGGAAAGGCTCTAACACAACAAAATGTGGAACAAGTCAAGGGGTCTGAATACTTTCCGAATGCACCGTATACAGGTTTATATATTGTATAAACAGTACATTTATTTTAATACAAAATGATCTGTAAAATATTGTCAAATAATATTGCGATATGTAACTGTATCCATTTTTTCCCTCATCACTAACACACACACACACACACTGTCTGCCCTTCCGCAGCCCTGGTGCAGACCCCTCATTACAGAACAGGAAGAGTTTATCAGCCTCCAGAGACCAATACACAACCTACTTCTGTTCTGCTGCAGCGCAGTGGTAGGAGAGCAGTGTATATATGTATATGTGTGTGTGTGTGTGTGTGTGTGTGTGTGTGTGTGTACGCCCTTCGCCAGCCTGCCTGTTTTCACACAGATGATGAATCAGAGACTCTGGTCTGTTTCTCTCTGCCTTAATCACCCTAGAGAGAGAGATAATAAAGGGAGGGAGGGATAATAGAGAGAGAGAGACAGGACAGAGAGATATAAAGTGAAACGAAGAGAGAAAAGGCCACATTCCTAACTGTAGCCTAACTTAAACCTCTAATCTCCTCTCTCCCATCTCTTCTCTAAACTCCTCTCTCCTCGCCCTCTCATTTAGAGATCTGAATATAATAGGAAATCATTCTCCCAGCGGGAGTGTTTAAGCCATTTGGGAGCCAGTCTCAAATGCAGATTTACGTTCAGGTCTGCTTTAAAAACTCCCCTCATTCACCCTCAGTTCAATACACACCGCACTGATACACACACCCATTGTAATGCAAGTCTAACGTGACGTCAAGCCTGCAGCTTATATTGGGCAAGTTAAAAGGATGTACTATCGTTGGGCTACTGCTATCATTGTGTTAATGATAGGATCTGGTCATGGATAGTCGCCATACAGACACTGATTGTTAAAGGTTTAAGATACGCTATAACACGGTCAATGGGTATATGGCTCTGAAAGTGGGGTGAAAAGGTTGGTCTGAGAGATACGGGGAGTAATATTACATTTCCTTGAATACAGTTGAATCATACACACTAATATCTTACTATTGGAGAAAAGAAGGGAGTGATTAAGGAAGAGAGAGCTGTCTGGTGGTTTGCTAAATGGTGATTGTGAGGTAAAGGTGGAGAATAAGCGCAGGGGGTCTATAGGCCAAAGTGGACCTCAATATACAGATGTGGGCGAGGCTTTGATTGTTCACATCTCTCACTGGCTCTCACTGCATTCTAAAAGCATTGGCAGAGGAGAGAGAAGAAAAGAGAGAGGAGAGGAGGAGAGGAGATGAGAGGAGGAGAGGAGAGGAAGAGAGGAGAGGAGAGGAGGAGAGGAAAGATGAGAGGAGGAAAAGAACACAGAAACACACAAAGACGTAGACCACACAAAGACAGATCACACAGACAGACCATACAAGCGCTTGGAGTGGTCTGTGTGTGTTTCTCTCTCTCTGTGTGTGTGTGTGTGTGTGTGTGTGTGTGTGTGTCTGAGCTTGTGTGTGTCTTTGTGCTCTGAGGGCTTGAAAAATGGCAAGAAGACAGGCCAAAGGAAAAGAGAGAAGAGGGGTTGATAAGTGGTATCTAATGATGGTTAAACAGGGAGATGTTAGTGACAAAAGGCCCAGGGGGGAGAACCACAATGAGCCCCCAGACATGGCTCAGCTCTTCCCAGGGTTGAGTCATCATCTCCAGGCATAGCTCCTGGACAGCTCCCCCTCTCCTACATCCATCCATCCAGGCCCCAGAGGGAGGGACTGCAGGAGGGTGGTTTGTTCCCTGAGGACAGGAACAACAGTCTGGGAGGAGACACCTGATACTATGACATCCTCCGCTGTGCTTCGCTGGCTACATCTCAGTGTGGTACAAGGATACACAAATACATACGGTGGGATAAATGTTAACACACTCAGGTGTGTTTATGTTTATCAAATCATTCAAATCTGTAACGGCTGTCAATGTCGTTCTCCTCCTCAGACGAGGAGGAGCATGGATCGGACCAAGATGCGGAGTAGGAGGTATTCATGATTTTAATGGCAAACCAACAAACACTACAAATTAACAAAACAACAAACGTGACTAACCTGCAACAGTCCTGTGTGGCCCAAACGCTAACACAGGAAACAAACACCCACAAAACACCAGTGAAACCCTGGCTGCCTTAGTATGACTCTCAATCAGAGACAAACGATACACACCTGTCTCTAATTGAGAATCATACCAGGCCGAACACAAAACCCCACATAGAAATAGAAAACATAGACTGCCCACCCAACACTCACGCCCTGACCAATAAAGAAATATAAAACAAGAGAAAACAGGTCAGGAACGTGACATAACCCCCCCCCTTAAGGTGCGAACTCCGGGCGCACCAGCACAAAGTCTAGGGGAGGGTCTGGGTGGGCATCTGACCACGGTGGTGGCTCAGGCTCTGGGCGAGGTCCCCACCCCACCATAGTCACTCCCCGCTTCCGTATCCCCCCTCCCAATGACCACCCTCCAACTCAACCCACCTAAATGAAGGGCCAGCACCGGGATAAGGGGCAGCAGCTCCGGGATAAGGCGCAGCAGCTCCGGGATAAGGGGCAGCAGCTCCGGGAGAAGGGGCAGCAGCTCCGGGAGAAGGGGCAGCAGCTCCGGGAGAAGGGGCAGCAGCTCCGGGAGAAGGGGCAGCAGCTCCGGGAGAAGGGGCAGCAGCTCCGGGATAAGGGGCAGCTGCTCCGGACTGAGTGGCAGCTCCGGACTGAGTGGCAGCTCCGGACTGAGTGGCAGCTCCGGACTGAGTGGCAGCTCATGACTGGAGGGCAGCTCATGACTGGAGGGCAGCTCATGACTGGAGGGCAGCTCATGACTGGAGGGCAGCTCATGACTGGAGGGCAGCTCATGACTGTAGGGCAGCTCATGACTGGCGGGCAGCTCATGACTGGCGGGCGTCTCTGGCAGCTCCTGACTGGCGGGCGTCTCTGGCAGCTCCTGACTGGCGGGCGTCTCTGGCAGCTCCTGACTGGCGGGCGTCTCTGGCAGCTCCTGACTGGCGGGCGTCTCTGGCAGCTCCTGACTGGCGGGCGTCTCTGGCAGCTCCTGACTGGCGGGCGTCTCTGGCAGCTCCTGACTGGCGGGCGTCTCTGGCAGCTCCTGACTGGCGGGCGTCTCTGGCAGCTCCTGATTGGCTGGCGTCTCTGGCAGCTCCTGACTGGCTGGCGTCTCTGGCAGCTCCTGACTGACGGACGCCTCTAGCGGCTCCTGACTGACGGATGACTCAGACGGCGCTGGGCAGACGGATGGCTCAGACGGCGCTGGGCAGACGGATGGCTCAGACGGCGCTGGGCAGACGGATGGCTCAGACGGCGCTGGGCAGACGGATGGCTCTGACGGCGCTGGGCAGACGGATGGCTCAGACGGCGCTGGGCAGACGGATGGCTCAGACGGCGCTGGGCAGACGGATGGCTCAGACGGCGCTGGGCAGACGGATGGCTCAGACGGCGCTGGGCAGACGGATGGCTCAGACGGCGCTGGGCAGACGGATGGCTCAGACGGAGCTGGGCAGACGGATGGCTCAGACGGAGCTGGGCAGACGGATGGCTCAGACGGCGCTGGGCAGACGGGCAGTTCAGGCGCCGCTGGGCAGACGGGCAGTTCAGGCGCAGCTGGGCAGACGGGCAGTTCAGGTGCCGCTGGGCAGACGGGCAGTTCAGGCAACGCTGGGCAAACGGGAAGTTCAGGCACCGCTGGGCAGACGGCAGACTCTGGCCGGCTGAGACGCACTATAGGCCTGATGCGTGGTGCCGGAACTGGAGGTACCGGGCTGAGGGCACGCACCTCAGGGCGAGTGCGGGGAGGAGGAACAGGGCTCTGGTGATGCACTGGAAGCCTGGTGCGTGGTGTAGGCACTGGTGGTACTGGGCTGGGGCGGGTAGGTGGCGCCGGATATACCGGACCGTGAAGGAGGACACGCGGTCTTGAGCACCGAGCCTCTCCAACCTTACCAGGTTGAATGGTCCCCGTAGCCCTGCCACTGCGGCGAGGTGGAATAGCCCGCACTGGGCTATGCAGGCGAACCGGGGACACCACCTGTAAGGCTGGTGCCATGTACGCCGGCCCGAGGAGACGTACTGGAGGCCAGATACGTTGGGCCGGCTTCATGACATCCGGCTCGATGCCCAACCTAGCCCTCCCAGTGCGGCAAGGTGGAATAGCCCGCACTGGGCTAAGCACGCGTACTGGGGACACCGTGCGCTTTACCGCATAACACGGTGTCTGACCAGTACGACGCCCTCTCACTCCACGGTAAGCCCGGGGAGTTGGCTCAGGTATCCGACCCGGCTTCGCCACACTCCCCTTTAGCCCCCCCCCCCCAAGAAATTTTTGGGTGAGCCTCTCGGGTTTCCAGCCACTCTGCCCTGCAAGCGCCTCATAATGCCGCCTCTCCGCTTTCGCTGCCTCCAGCTCCGCTTTAGGGCGGCGACACTCCACTGGCTGTGCCCAGGGTCCTTTACCGTCTAGGATCTCCTCCCAAGTCCATTCCTCTTCTCTCCATTGCTTTGGTTCTTGCCGTCCTTCTCCAATCCGCTTGGTCCTGGTTTGGTGGGTGTTTCTGTAACGGCTGTCAATGTCGTTCTCCTCCTCAGACGAGGAGGAGCATGGATCGGACCAAGATGCGGAGTAGGAGGTATTCATGATTTTAATGGCAAACCAACAAACACTACAAATTAACAAAACAACAAACGTGACTAACCTGCAACAGTCCTGTGTGGCCCAAACGCTAACACAGGAAACAAACACCCACAAAACACCAGTGAAACCCTGGCTGCCTTAGTAAGACTCTCAATCAGAGACAAACGATACACACCTGTCTCTAATTGAGAATCATACCAGGCCGAACACAAAACCCCACATAGAAATAGAAAACATAGACTGCCCACCCAACACTCACGCCCTGACCAATAAAGACATACAAAACAAGAGAAAACAGGTCAGGAACGTGACAAAATCAAACCAAATTGTATTAGTCACATGCGCCGAATACAACAGGTATTCATTCAGCTAACAACCTCACAGTGAAATGCTTACTTACGAGCCCCTAAACATCAACGCAGTTTAAAAAAAAAATGAGTAAGAATAAGAAAAAAAAGTAACAAGTTATTAAAGAGCAGCAGTAAAATAATAATAGCGAGACTATACACAGGGGGTACCGGTACAGAGTCAACGTGCTGGGGAACCGCTTAGGCAATATGTACATGTTGGTAGAGTTATTAAAGTCACTATGCATGGATGATAAGAACAATGTAGCAGAGGTGTAAAAGAGGGGGGGGGGGGGGGGTTGGGGGATAATGTAAATAGTCTGGGTAGCCATTTGATTAGACGTTCAGGAGTCTTATGGCTTGGGGGTAGAAGCTGTTAAGAAGTCTCTTGGATCTAGACTTGGCGCTTCGGTACCACTTGTCGTGTGTAGCAGAGAGAACCATCTATGACTGGGGTGGCTGGAGTCTTTGACAATTTTTAGGGCCTTCCTCTGACACCGCCTGGTATAGAGGTCCTGGATGGCAGGAAGCACTACCCTCTGAAGTGCCTTGCGGCTGGAGGCCGAGCAGTTGCCATACCAGGCAGTGATGCAACCAGTCAGGATCCTCTCGATGGTGCAGCTGTAGAACCTTTTGAGGATCTGAGGACCCATGTCAAATCTTTTCAGTCTCCTGAGGGGGAATAGGTTTTGTTGTGCCCTCTTCACGACTGCCTTGGTGTGCTTGGACCATGTTAGTTTGTTGGTGATGTGGACACCAAGGAACTTGAAGCTCTCAACCTTCTCCACTACAGCCCCATCGTTGAGAATGGGGGCGTGCTCGGTGCTCTTTTTCATGTAGTCCACAATCATCTCCTTTGTCTTGATCATGTTGAGGGACAGGTTGTTGTCCTGGCACCACACGGCCTGGTCTCTGACCTCCTCCCTATAAGCTGTCTCGTTGTTGTCGGTGATCAGGCTTACCACTGTTGTGTCATTGGCAAACTTAATGATGGTGTTGGAGTCGTGCCTGGCCGTGCAGTCAGGAGTGAACAGGGAGTACAGGAGGGGACTGAGCATGCACCCGTGAGGGGCCCCTGTGTTGAGGATCAGGGTGGTGGATGTGTTGTTACCTACCCTTACCACCTGGGGGCGGCCCATCAGGAAGTCCAGTATCCAGTTGCAGAGGGAGGTGTTTTCGTCCCAGCGTCCTTGGCTTATTGATGAGCTTTGAGGGCACTGTGGTGTTGAACGCTGAGCTGTAGTCAATGAATAGCATTCTCACATAGGTGTTCCTTTTGTCCAGGTGGGAAAGGGAAGTGTGGAGTGCAATAGAGATTGCATCATCTGTGGATCTGTTAGGGTGGTATGCAAATTGTAGTGGGTCTAGTGTTTCTGGGATAATGGTGTTGATGTGAGCCATGACCAGCCTTTTAAAGCATTTCATGGCTACATACGTGAGTGCTACGGGTCGGTAGTCATTTAGGCAGGTTACCTTAGTGTTCTTAGCCACAGGGACTATGGTGGTCTGCTTAAAACATGTTGGTGTTACAGACTAAGACAGGGACAGGTTGAAAATGTCAGTAAGGACACTTGTCAGTTGGTCAGCACATGCAGCGTACGTACTGGTAATCCGTCTGGCCCAGAGGCTTTGTGAATGTTGACCTGTTTAAAGGTTTTGTTCACATCGGCTACCGAGAGCGCTATCACACAGTCATCCAGAACAGCTGGTGCTCTCGTGCATGCTTCAGTGTTGCTTGCCTCGAAGCAAGCATAAAAGGCATTTCGCTCATCTGCTAGGCTCGCGTCACTGGGCAGCTCGCATCTGGGTTTCCTTTTGTAGTCCGTAATAGTTTTCAAGCCCTGTCACATCCGACGATCGTCAGAGTCGGTGTAGTAGGATTCAATCCTAGTCCTGTATTGACGCTTTGCCTGTTTTATGGTTCGCCGGAGGGAACCGGGTTCGAGTCCCACTCCTTGAAAACAGCAGCTCTACCCTTTAGCTCAGTGCGGATATTGCCTGTAATCCATGGCTTCTGGTTGGGGTATGTACGTACGGTCACTGTGAGGAAGATGTCATCGATGCACTTATTGATGAAGCCAATGACTGAGATGGTGTACTCCATCAATGCATTTGGAGGAATTACGGAACATATTCCAGTCTGAGCTAGCGAAACAGTCCTGTAGCTTAGCATCTGCTTCATCTGACCACTTTTTTATTGTTCGAGTCACTGGTGCTTCCTGCTTTAATCTTTGCTTGTAAGCAGGAATCAGGAGGATAGAATTATGGTCAGATTTGCCAAATGGAGGGCGAGGGAGAGCTTTGTATGCATCTCTGTGTGTGGAGTAAAGGTGGTCCCGAGTTATTTTTCCTCTGGTTGCACATTTAACATGCTGAATTTTGTAAGACGGATTTAAGTTCCCCTGCATTAAGGTCCCCGGCTACTAGGCGCGCCGCCTCTGGGTGGGCGTTTTCCTGTTTGCCTAAGGCGGAATACAGCTCATTCAGTGCGGTCTTAGTCTATGGTGGTATCTAGACAGCTAAGACAAATACAGATGAAAGCTCTCTAGGTAGATAGTGTGGTCTACAGCTTACCATGAGATACTCTACCTCAGGCGAGCAAAACCTCGGGACTCCCTTAGATATCGTGCACCAGCTGTTATAATACAAAAATACATAGTCCGCCGCCCCTGGTCTTACCAGATGCTGCTATACATGCATGAGCATGCACACTCAACAACCATACTTAGCACCATGATACTGAGTGGTGTTCCTATTTCTATTCATCTGTGACATTGTGAGCAATGTCCCTAGGTCTGGCTGGGTCTGGCTGGGTCTGGCTGGGTCTGGCTGGGTCTGGCTGGGTCTGGCTAGGTCTGGCTGGGTCTGGCTGGGTCTGACTGGGTCTGGCTGCGTCTGGCTAGGTCTGGCTGGGTCTGGCTGGGTCTGGCTAGGTCTGGCTAGATCTGACTGGGTCTGACCGGGTCTGATTAGGTCTGGCTGGGTCTGGCTGGGTCTGACTGGGTCTGACTGGGTCTGGCTGGGTCTGGCTGGGTCTGACTGGGTCTGACTGGGTCTGGCTAGGTCTGGCTGGGTCTGGCTGGGTCTGGCTAGGTCTGGCTGGGTCTGGCTGGGTCTGGCTAGGTCTGGCTGGGTCTGACCGGGTCTGATTAGGTCTGGCTGGGTCTGGCTGGGTCTGACTGGGTCTGGCTAGGTCTGGCTGGGTCTGACCGGGTCTGATTAGGTCTGGCTGGGTCTGGCTGGGTCTGACTGGGTCTGGCTGGGTCTGACTGGGTCTGACTGGGTCTGACTGGGTCTGGCTAGGTCTGGCTGGGTCTGGCTGGGTCTGGCTAGGTCTGGCTGGGTCTTACTGGGTCTGACCGGGTCTGGCCGGGTCTGACTGGGTCTGACTGGGTCTGGCTGGGTCTGGCTAGGTCTGGCTGGGTCTGGCTGGGTCTGGCTAGGTCTGGCTGGGTCTGACCGGGTCTGGCTAGGTCTGACTGGGTCTGGCCGGGTCTGACCGGGTCTGGCTGGGTCTGACTGGGTCTGGCTGGGTCTGGCTGGGTCTGACTGGGTCTGACGGGGTCTGACTGGGCCTGGCTGGTGTCTGACTGGGTCTGGCTGGGTCTGACGGGTTCTGACTGGGTCTGACAGGGTCTGGATGGGTCTGACTGGGTCTGGCTGGGTCTGACGGGATCTGACGGGATCTGGCTGGGTCTGACGGGATCTGGCTGGGCCTGGTCTAATAGAGTTAGAATGTCAGAGCTGAGAGGAGCTGGGCTCAGAGCTACTCAAAAACCTCTCACTCCATACTACTGTACACACACACAGCCCCAAGGACACACACACACACACACACACACACACACACACACACACACACACACACACACACACACACACACACACACACACACACACACACACACACACACACACACACACACACACACACACACACACACACACACACAACACACCCAACACAGCCACTTGAGAACGTTTCTGGTAATATGGGTTCATGTTGTGACCAGGTACCATTGACATCCCACTGAGCACACACTGGTTGACTCAATGTTGTTTCCACGTCATTTCAATGAAATTGCGTTGAACCAACGTGGAATAGACGTTGAATTGACGTCGGTGCCTAGTGGTATTTGTCCCTCCACCTTACATGCATATGTGATTAAGAAGATCAGGCCATCAGGGTCGATCACGTGGTTGATCACGTTTAATCACACAGCCCTGCGGTGTTTCCATCTGATCTACGGCCACCGGATCTGCTCTGGTCACCCAAATGGAGATCAGGTCACATGGTTCAAGTTCGGATGTACGTATGAGGCTCTTGGCGCCGGGCAAAGAGAAAGAGAAGGGAACCAGGTTATGACCACACAATGAGGCTACGGTACAAAGCAAAGGCCAATGACCCCTGTTCCTCGAATATGTTTCTATGCGCATGTACTGTCTTCAAGGCATCTGATTCTGTATAGACCTGTAAACCGAGCATCTCACACGCTATATTTCTCATTCAGGAAGAAAGACAAGACAAAACAAAGTATCCCATCCAACATCCCTGCGCACAGTAACGTGGTGGTGATTGATGCTGTTCACAGCGGAAAGCCATCGACAGACCCGTTTCCCAACGCTGCTGCCACGCTCCTGTCAGGCGGCCCCCACAAACCCGCCCATCGTTAGAGGTAGCAGGGCACAGCGAGACCCTAATCCATTTCCTTTTCCTGTCATTAATCTCCCCCCGGTCACAGGAACAGAGGGAAACTCAGGAAGCAGAGAAGAAAAGAAGAAAAATAGAGGGGGAAAATGGCTGAGTAACGTGGAAAGGCGGCAGTCATATTATTCGATATTTATGAATTCCTCATAGCACATTATTCCAGTCATCAACGGCCAGGGCCGCTCCATTTCCCTTTCAAATGCCCCTCTCGTTTAAATACCCCCTCTCGCCAGCAGCATTGCCTACACACGTTTTACACGTCCGTCAGCAAGCTCAGAACCCAGAAGCCAAGGGAGGAGGGAAGAGAGAGACTGAGAGTGAAAATAGAAGAGGAAGCCCCTTTTTAAATATAGATTAAAAAAACGTGATATGACTGAGGTGTGTGATCTGGGAGATGAGGGATTGATAGGAAAGAGTGGTTGTTTTCTCTCTGTTCAAAGCGATCCACTACCTATCCTCGATTCCAGGCATCAAGACAAAGGGTCAAGATCTTGATGAATACTATAGCTGGGATAGGGAACGATCCAAAAGCACTTCTGAAACAGCTGGTTTTCATAATAAACCACAATGACGATACAGGTGTGTGAGTGTGCGTACGAGCGCTCCCATGTGTCCTCTGTAAAAGAGATGATTAACTATGGGGCACACACAGGTTTAACAGTGGCATCCACTCTCCTTCCTCTAGCTCACAGACCGTGGCCTGGTGTGCCCCACTACCCACACACATAAAGCATGCCACGCACCTGCAGTACCAGTCCTGGGTTCACTCTGCCAGCTGGTAGAATAGAATGTTACTGTACAGGTTTCTATGTCATCTCCCTGCATATTTTACCTCGTGAAAAATGCCCTGCTCATAGTGTGAACTATGCCGGAGCTGTAACTTCAATGCAATTCTCATGAAGGTGACACTGTGATATGCAGCATGCAAGTCTTTCTCCCACTGAGGAGGGATGGGGCCAACACAAGCACTGCGTAGAGATAACAGACAAGCAATCAAATCCTTGACTACCGTATGCCTCTCCCTGGGTTTCCTTCTCTATTTGTTGCTTTTCTATGTGAGTTTGTGACAGTGGTAGCCAATCAGGTAGCAGCCTGGGGAAGACATGTCTGAAACAGGTTCTGATAACAGACTCTTATCTACGAGATGGAGGAACCACACAACACAGACAGACGCTAGGTACCTGAAAATACAGGGGGATGAAGGAAGAGATAGACAGGGGAGAGAGAAGGTGTGTCGATGTGGATAGAGGGAGAGGAGAAGAAGAGAGAGACACAGTGAAAACGCTTGTGTGTGTTGGACTGTACCCCGCCACCATCTCTTCACTCAGTCTTCTCTCCTGTCAATATAATGGCTTCACAATGGCAGCGTAATGACAGAAGAAAGGGTTTTCATTTGGTCCCCCGCGGAGAAAGCTCAAACCTCACCATTCCCATCCCACACTCTAATCTAATCATCCCTCCCTCCCTCCCTCCACCTCTCCTCCCCTCTCTATTGGAGTTCCAGAGAGTGAGGCGGGTGAAATCATGACATTTAAATAAGTCATTCTGCCGCTAATCTCGATTGTAGCCGCAAACCCATTACTGAGAAAGCACATTATCTCCCACCTCTTTGCACACACACACACACACACACACACACACACACACACACACACACACACACACACACACACACACACACACACACACACACACACACACACACACACACACACACACACACACACACACACACACACACACACACACACACACACACACACCAAACACACACACATTATATCAAACACACATATACGGACAGCATGGACACACACGCGCAAGCACATGAACACGTTCGCTAAACACGCAGGCACTCACACACAAACGCAATGAGCACGTATGAGCACCTATGCAAAAGTGCAATTTCTCATCACACGTAGTCATGATGGTCTCAAAATGTATTCACGTTACAGTCTTAACAGCAACAAGTGTTTATCTTTCCTTGGGTGTGTGTGTCTTGTTCCTCATTGACAAGCAGAGATCAGAACATCAGACGTATCTATCCTCATCAAATCGGACATGCAAACAGGAGAGAGAAGAAAAAGAACCTTAAGCAAAAAAAGGGAAGAGAGATAAAAAGCTTAACTCATAACAGTCGTCCTCGGGGGAACTGGGAATGGCACATGTTTAGCATGGTAAACCGCAGTCATAAACCATGTCAATCACTATTCACTATGTCTCTGGAGAGAAGAGGAAGGAGAGAGGGAGAGAGAGGGGGGATGGGGGGAAGAGAGAGAGAGAGAGAGAGGGGGATGGGGGGAAGAGAGAGAGAGAGAGAGAGGGGGATGGGGGGGAGAGAGAGAGGGGGTGGAGAGGGGGAGAGAGAGGGAGAGAGAAGGGGGGAAGAGAGAGAGAGGGAGAGAGAGAGAGAGAGAGGAAGAGGGAGAGAGAGACAGAGAGAGAAGGGAAGAGAGAGAGGGAGAGAGAGAGAGAGAGAGAGAGAGAGAGAGGAGGCTGATATAGAAAGACAGATGGGTGGTAGTGACAGGGGGAAATTAAAAGTGAAAATGTGACAAAGGGGTGAGGAGAGGGAGAAAACAGAGGGGGTACACACCCTCTCACATCGGCGAGAGAGGGGGGAGTCGGGAGAACAGGAGTCCCTGGCTGAACAGTGTTCTGGTTTCGATCACCCTAATGCTCGCCCTATTCTAATAAAGGTGCCAGGCGGAACCAATGATTTACAGCCCATGATTTACTGGGGGACCGAATACCCCCGCCCACCTGGCTGGGGCCTGCTCACACAGTCATAATAGCCGCTCTCCCCTCCCTATATCACACACCTCTAGATGGGTTTATAGACCAGCCTCTACTGGGCCATGGTTGTGACCAGACCGTAGAGCTAGAGGGAAGTAGATTGGCAGAGTATATCTCCACTGTGCTGACAAGGCTGACACATCCATATCTGATCTATGATCAATTCCATTTCTATGGCCGACAGAGGAGGAGGTTCTGTTGCGAATGTGTGGGGTGTTTTTGGATCATGCATAAAAATGCTGATCTAATTGTTCAAGTTCCACTTTCCTTTTGCTGACATCTATTGTTCTACGGCCCAAGAAGGAAGTCAGAGAGAAAGATAAAGAGAATTCCTTGTAGAAGCAGGAAAGTCTGAGCTGTATTCTTTTGACGGTCTCTTCTGGGTGCTCTCGTGTTTGAGTGTCTCCCCCCACTGCTCTCTGATCTAACAGAGACGGCAGAGTGTGTGTGTGTGTGTGTGTGTGTGTGTGTGTGTGTGTGTGTGTGTGTGTGTGTGTGTGTGTGTGTGTGTGTGTGTGTGTGTGTGTGTGTGTGTGTGTGTGTGTGTGTGTGTGTGTGTGTGTGTGGCACTGAGGAGGAGTGTGAATGTGCCCAGAGGGAGAGAGAAGGCTGGAGGAGGGATGTGTGTTCGTGTTAGGAATAGAGGAGGGTGTGTGTGTGTGCGTAGTGGGGTGAGTCGGTGGCCGTCGAGCAGCATATTTATCTCAGTGTAATGGCACATCATTAATATTCACAGCTAGCTCCGGATCAATGATCCTTGGCAGCCTGGCTATTATTTCATTTCTTGTATCTAAAAGGCGTAGCGAGGATTCAGCTAAATTGTTTTGAGTTGTTTTGGCTGAGTCGTCACAAAGACGTACGCAGGGAGGAGTGGAGCGAGGGAGGTAGAGATGGGTTGGGATATGCTAAACTTGGTGGGGGGGGGGGGGGGGGGCAGGAGAGGGGAAGATACAAAGAGATATACAGTACAGTATTGCTGCGTTAGCACGACTACAACTCGAGAATACAATTGCACTTCAACTAGCGACATCACAACTCAGAGAAAGTGATAGGCAGCAAATCAGAGCTCTCAGAGAGCCTGACCCAGCCAATCAAATCTCGCTTGAGACCTGACTGAAAGCTGTCTGTCCGAAACAAATTCTTCAGTGTTAACCATTCCACTGTTGAGCCAAGTCAGCCAACAGTTACTGTACCTCCAAGCCCATGATCTACCAGGCGACTGGCAGGTTGACTGGAAACACAAGGTGATTAGTCTCCCAGACACGCTCCGTCTGGCACCTAACAACATGTCTGACACCTAACAACATGTCTGACACCTAACAACATCTCTACAACGTCCGTAAACGTAACAGAGGAGATGGGGCCTGGTCACGCCAGGCTGGCCACAGATAATACACCCTGCTGCTCAGAGAATGTTAAGTCTACACTCAAGGAAGGGGGGTGGGGGGAGCAGAAGGGATGGATTTAACAGCGGGAGGAGAAGAAAGGGGTGGAGGGAGAGAGGAGGAGGAGGAGGAGGGAGGAAGAAAAGGAGGGAAGGAACAGAAAGGGGAAGGACAGCGAGAGGAAGAGAGTGTAGAGAGAAAGCTGAGTGAAACAGTGGGAGGAGGAGTGTCAAGGAAAAGGGGGAAGATATGTGTGAGGGATTCCATCTCAGTCATGGTCACACCCCTTGCCCTGACACCACCTCTGGGAGCAATCGGAATGTGCAGCGTCAGTCAGCAGTGTAGCGCTGCACATGACAGTTTGAGAACAGACAGAACCCGCCAGTTAGATGGGCAGTGTAGCATCACACAGTGTAGCTGAACATATGCTGTAGGGGGACTCAAATCAGCAACCTCAGGAAGGTGGCTAAGCATTGGGCTAATGGAGGTGGCTGCCATAATGCTTTGTTCATGCGGCTGAACAACACACACACACACACACACACACACACACACACACACACACACACACACACACACACACACACACACACACACACACACACACACACACACACACACACACACACACACACACACACACGCAAACACACACACACACAATTACAGTTAAATGCACTGTGTTAGTGGGGCTAAATTGCCACGTTGATGGGAATAGCTGTGTTAGTGTAGCCTACTGAGACAGTCTGTTAGTAGAGCTAACACACGCATAACGTGCTAAAAGCATTATGTTAGGAGCTAGAGAATCCATGTTCGTATTTGTGGCTAAAACACAAGCACACACATAGTATTAGTTAGGCTGATCACACCGCCGTAGTGGAGCTTAACTGTTAAGTTGTGTTAGTTAACATTAGTAAAGCCATGCATGCACAATGTTAGCCATATACAGTAAGTACAGTCAAATGCAGTAAGACAAGGTAAAACACATAGCATTATGTTTCTACAGTTAAAAACACTGGTTGTGCACCGGATACACACAACGTTAGCATAGCGGAACACTTATTTCTATTGGTTAGTCAAGAAGCCCAGAGTTAGCCCAAAATAGTGTTCACGTTCCCAGAGGGTGTGTGTATGCTAGCAGCAAGCTAGCTAAGTGAGATGCATTACTCCTGCCGGAGTAATGAACGGTATGATGAACGGTATGATGTCAGACACGCGCTCTACTTCACTAAAAACTGTGTCAGCACTTCACTGCTGCTAACTAGGCACCAACTGTACTGTACTGTACTGCTGCACCACGCACACTGAGACACACTGAACTGTACCCACACAAAATGGGTCTGGAAATAAGCAGTTGGAATCATGGAGTTCCTATGCTGCTTGAGGTTTGATAGTCCCACACACACACTCACACGCACATGCAGGCACACACACACACAACACACATGCACACGCACACTAACACACAGACTTTTGACATTAGGAGGGGTACTAAAAGATGAGCGGGACCAGAGGAAGATTTATTCTCCATGGATCACACAAAACATAAATGTTGCTTAACCGAATGGCCGTGAGCACGACACTGTCACACACCGCAAGAGAGACTGCCACCACCGCTGTGTGTGTGTGTGTGTGTGTGTGTGTGTGTGTGTGTGTGTGTGTGTGTGTGTGTGTGTGTGTGTGTGTGTGTGTGTGTGTGTGTGTGTGTGTGTGTGTGTGTGTGTGTGTGTGTGTGTGTGTGTGTGTGTGTGTGTGTGTGTGGTGGATGGAGATTTTACAGGGAGATTTCTCCCCGGCAGTAGACGGTCTCAAGGCCGGACAGACGTAGAGTGTGTGAATGTCAGACGCTCAGGAGAGAAGAGACGAGATGATGAGAGAGAGAGAGGGAGAGAAGTGAAGTGAGAGAGAGAGAGAGAGAGAGAGAGAGAGAGAGAGAGAGGAGGGGATGGAGGAGAGGAGAGGGAGAGAAGTGAAGAGAGAGAGAGACAGAGAGAGGGGGGGGGGGTGGAAGACAGGAGAGAGGGATGATTTAAACATGAGGCCAACTCTCTATCTGCCCAAAAGCAGAAGTCCTTGCCACCGTTCACCATGCCTTGTCAACCTATCCAGTCATCTGTCATCGGCCTGAACAGGGATTAAAGCAGCAGAGTGAACCACCTTTCAACCTATCTCTAGGAAAAACCCTCCACTCCCTCACAGCCAAGGCGTGCGTGTGTGTGTGCGTGTGTGTGTGTGTGCGTGTGTGTGTGCGCGTGCTAGCGTGCATGTGTGTCTATCATGTTTGAGTTGGGTTAAAATGGAATCCTCAATGCATTCTTCAAACCGTCAACTGTCATTCAGCCAAAAGGTGATTTTAAAATAGATCCCTCCCTCTGAGATGCATGGGCGTATGACATTCAGATGTCTATGACAACACGCCAGAGTATCATAGACTGTGTGACAGTGTGCAGAGGGCAGTGCTGTGGAAGGGGACAGGAGGGGATGGGATGGGAAGGGACAGTCAATGGTAAATGGATTGCGTTCCTCGGGGAAAGTGTGCCTTGCCACCATAACGTCCTCTCTCTGTCCCCTCAGCACGACCCTGTAGTCCTCTATCAGCCCTGTTAAGCTACCCTTAACACTGACCTCTGTACAGTATCAAACAAGAATGATTTTCCGATACAGCCAACGGAGTTGAAAGAGCTCAGGGCCGTCTTATGTCATTACTAGGGTCAGGAATACAGGCTACAGCACAAAGTATCTGCTGTGGTCACTATAAACACATTCAGACTCAAATGAAGTGTTACAGTGGAATATGGCCAGAACTTGGTGCTGTCAATTTACTCTTTGGTTCAAATGTTGGTCCAGAGATTGATCATAAGCATAGCACAAAGGTAACGTACCAAAGCTTTTACGTTATTATTTCAACAGGCACTGTGTTCAAAGCTTTTCAGCATTTTTCAATGGGAAACACTCAAGGACGCTTGCTAAGCCTTTCAAGTCGAGCCGGCGAGCCAGACAGAGACAGAGGGCCCCTCTGAGATAGCTAGACAGACAGACGCTGTAGGACAATCAAAACAATCTGAGATGATAGCAGGCAAAAATAACCCTTTTTATTCAATTAAACCGCCAATGCCGGAACATCCAAGGTGAGCAGCAGCCCTGCAGAACAGAACAAACAGGCCTTCCTGACTCGCCTTCTTTCTTTCCTATCTTCTTTCTCACTGTTCTTTTTCGTCTCCTCTGTCTGCCTCTCGACTGTTTTTTATTGTGCTCAGGTTCCCCCCCCCCGTGTCTGGCTAAGTGTAGAAGTCTAACAAAGCCCAGCAGGCACACTTAAAGTCATGTCTTTGTTCTAGAGCAACGAGTCTCTTTCCAACACCGGTGTTTACTGTTTACCTTCAATGGAAGAAAATGACATCTCTGAGTCTTTGATATGACTTGTTGATAAACAGATCAATGATTGCTGCTGAAAAAAAGAGAGAAGGAAAGAAAGGGAGAATAGAAAGAGCACTGTATTTACTAACAGGGCACAATGAACACACTCCCGGCCCATCGTCGGTGGATCAATATTCCTGATAGATAAGAGCTCTCTGCAAGCACCATTTAATAGAGATACTGGTGGCACACACACACAAGTATAAAGGGGAAGAGAGAGATAAAGAGCGAGAGAAAGAGAGATAATTAGCATTAACCAACCTTTAGTGATTTTACCCACGATATTACCCGCTGCTACTAAGAGAGAGTGAGAGAAAGATAAAGAGTGAAAGAGAGAGAAAGGGAAAGAACAAAGAACATAGAAAATATGTTTCTCTGACCCCAAGCACATCTGACCCCAAGCAGATGTTTCATTCTCCACTGGTTTGTACTTTCATTTATAATGCTTGTTGTGTGTGTGTGTGTGTGTGTGTGTGTGTGTGTGTGTGTGTGTGTGTGTGTGTGTGTGTGTGTGTGTGTGTGTGTGTGTGTGTGTGTGTGTGTGTGTGTGTGTGTGTGTGTGTGTGTGTGTGTGTGTGTGTGTGTGTGTGTGTGTGTGTGTGTGTGTGTGTGTGTGTGTGTGTGTGTGTGTGTGTGTGTGTGTGCGTGCGTGCGTGCGTGCGTGCGTGCGTGCGTGCGTGCGTGCGTGCGTGCGTGCGTGCGTGCGTGCGGGCTTGCGTGCGTGCGTGTGCATATATATTTGTGTGTATTTGTGAGTGTCTGTATGTGTTTTACTTGACATGCACCATTTGCAAGGCGCTCTACCCCCGTTCAATTTGAGCAAACATTCTGAGAACAACAACATGTCCAGCTAGGCCCTGGCTCGAAATGCACCTTGACAGCAAAAAGGAATAAGCTAGGGCTCATTCTCCTCATAGCCAAACAGCCAACACATGATAGCCTAGCCATACACAAATGAAAACATGGACGAAACAACTGAAGAAGAGCTATTGTACAGTAACACAGCTCAACTATTGACTCCCTGCCTGTCTCCTGTCCATCTCCCACTACGTGTCTGGGCCACAGAGCCCACCCGTCACCATCTGCCGCTCTCTGTTTATATTAAGACATAATCAATGGAAGAAGACAAGAGGCCTGGATAAGTGACTGGTTGAAAGGCTGTTTAGGTGAATTCATTAACATACTGTACTGTACCGTGTATTAGGATGCAACATAGTGCCTATCTCAATTACTGTATATGAGTGTACCAAGCCATCGATCGCGTGACAATATTTATTTCTATGGGAATACTTAATAACGCATCGAAGCCAAATGAAGTCAGTTAAGATGGCTTCTAATATGCAGTTTGAGCTACTCCGGAAAGTGACGTTGCAGGCTAGCTCGGTGCTGCCCCCTCTCATTGAGTAACTTGAGTTGAAGGCAGACCGGGGTACTGCAGGGTGCCGATAGCAACTAAATGATCCTTATAACTTATTCTGTGTGCAATTTTTAAATAATCGGTTAAAGGACATACATCTGGTGTATTAGAAGCAATTATTGGTACCATGATTGTGTTAAAAAAAAACATTTCCACGATTATTGCCATTTCCCCTTTCACTATAATGAGGGATCCTGTTTTCTGCAAACAATGCCTACAGTACCGCGGTTGGCCTTGAACTTCTGTCACTTCAATGAAAGGGGGCAGTCGTTCTCCCCTGGCATATCTATTGTAACTTGAGTAATTTCTTGTTCTGGTTGCAAACACATGTGCGGACGGCAGACACTCAACGTTGTAAAACCGGAAATAATAAACACGGTTGAGATTTAACTTGAAAAGCTTGTCCGTCGTCTCCCTGTTGCGTTCCTAATATTTGACGAGGGGGAGAAAACGCAAATCATCCAAGCAGAAAATGATCCTGCATAGAGAATAAAGGTTGTAGTTTTCGTCAGATATAAACGGCTTCTATGCAAGAGATGTGTGAAAATACACCCGTTTTGAGGTGTTCGCTAGGTTAAGAGAAGCAAACGAAGCTAGCTGCGTTTATGGACGTAACGCAATACAGGAAGTATAGCCAAACTGTACATGCCAAATTGTCGATCTCTTTCCGAAAAAACAAACTGTGAATCACCCTCTCCCTGCCACTGAAACAGTATAATGTTACCCGTTACCTTTTATGATATTATGTCATTGAGACAATTTCCTCATTATACAGAACCACCACTATGACACCACCTGTCCAACTGTCCAACAGCGCCAAAGCCCGGGCCAAGCTCCAAAAAGGCTGCAGGCTGCAGTTGAAGCCTCCCTCAGCAATGTTCTCTTTTGTTCTCTCCTCCTCTCTCTGGGGCGAGAAGCCATCGTTTCTACTCCAGCGCGTCTCTAGGTGACTTCATTAAAGATCCTATTTAAAATAATCACTTAGCCACGCGATACAAGAGAGTGTGTACGTGTGTGTGGTAGCCTGTGTGTGTGTGTGTGTGTGTGTGTGTGTGTGTGTGTGTGTGTGTGTGTGTGTGTGTGTGTGTGTGTGTGTGTGTGTGTGTGTGTGTGTGTGTGTGTGTGTGTGTGTGTGTGTGTGTGTGTGTGTGTGTGTGTGTGCTAGATCCTAACCCATGAGGCATAACAAATTAATTAAATTTGGCCCATCCTAATCCACCGTTAAAAGCATATATAAGCTACCCAGAGACAGAGAGAAAGAAGAGAGAGCGGGATGGAGGGGTAGAGAGATGGACGACACAGAGCAAGACACCCCAAACGTTAACAAAAGAACACCAAGTTTCAAGTTTTATTAGTTGTATGTACGGGATACACATGGTATACATCGTCCAATGAAATGCTTTCTTGCAGGTTCCTTCTCGACAACGCAACAACAATAAGAAACAGTAGCAAATAATAATACGAACATAAAGTAAATGTCAGTAGAATAATTTATAGTCCAATACCTACACGTGCATTGGAGAAGGGGGGGTGGGGGGAAAGTGTATAAATTGAGCAGAATAATAGCAGCAGTTGTGATGTGTGCTAAGGTGCGGAGAATTAGAGAAGTGTTCAGCAGTCTGATGGCTTGTAGATAGAAACTCTCTGAGCCTGTTGGTATCGGCTCATGCTTCGGTAGTGTCTGCGTGACGGTAAGGGAGAGAACAGCTCCTGGCTGGGGTGTGTGGGGTCCTTGATGATGACCAGGTTTTCTGTTTGCATACTACTCATCTGAGTGCAAAACCTCAATGTTCAGTGAACATTAAACACTTTTAAAGCTGTTGTATGGGTGTGATTTGCAACCCGCGTGGCTCGTATGAGAGGAAATCGATGCCTTTAACACCGATTGTAGCTGCTATCTCAATTTCAAATATGAATCAGAGACAGCACTCACTTGTCTATGATTGATTTGCGTTCCTGCTGGGCTCTGAAATTGCCTCGTTGGACTGCACCTCTGTACATAATCGTCATCACTAACACCGCCACAAAGTCATAATTGTGGCTAAAACCCAGCGATTTCTACAATTTCTAACCCTAACCTTAACCCTAACCTTAACCACACTCCTAGCCTTATGCCTAACCCTGACCTTAAATGAAGACCAAAAAGTAATGTTAGCATTTTTATTGTCTGGCCCTGAATGTCGAACACCAGCCTATCAGAGAAGACAGTGGTAACAACACAACCACCTTTAAACCCAGTTGGCCTGCTCACCTGAAATCTGCTTCAGCTCTCTGTTCCTCTCTGCCGCCCGCCGCGCTGTAACTGGTGCCTGACATCTGAGTGTACTGTATGATTTGATCTGTTAATTAATTCACGCGCTCTTCCTGGATATTAAAAACCTTCTGATGCGGACATGGAGAGAGGGGGGGGGGGGGGGTGAGCAGCATTGAGGAGAGATGGAGACAAAGGGATTATTAGAGAGGGGGGGAGAGGAAGAGAGGAAAAAGAGGGAGAGAGAGAGACAGGAAAGGGAGGGTGGAGAGACAGAGAGAAAGAGAGAGGGGGAGAGAAATACAGAAAGAGGGATGAAGAGAGAGATGCATTGATGAATAAACATGTTCAGCTCCAGAGTTCTGTTCACCCAGAGATGAGGGTCAGTGTGTGTTCCACTGTAGTAGGTAGGTGGACTGTATCACCTGTATAGACAGGGGACTATGCCAGGACATGTCAGGTAGTTACAAGAAGTCAAGCAGTTATGCTTGTTGACATACATACTGTGCACACTGCTCCGCAGCAGAACATCTCTACTTCACACACACACACACACACGCAAGAATACAGACACAATGACATAAACATGACTGGCGCACAGTACACACACAGTACACACACCACAAATGTATGCACACATGCACTAATAACGATTGTTTAAATTAGAAAATGGTAAAAAATGTAATATTGTGACTCATTCATATTTCAAAAACCCCTTTAGGAAGGATGAAGCAGTCATTATCAGATCAAATTCTATTCCGTTGTTGTACTGTAGAAATCATTATTAGATGAATGGACAGATCATTAAACACATACACATAACAGCAGCTCAAACAGTCTTCATAAACCAAAGGAAAAAAATCCCCCCTTCCCAAAAGTCATTGCAGTTCTTTAAATCGATACATGTCTGAGCACATGCTGCGCTGGAATCCAATTTCAAATCCTTAAAACTTTATTTAAACAAACAGGTGGAACAACAAAGTAGGGAAGAATCTAATTGTAATACCCCTCACTCCGGGAACCCTCCATATATTGATATATAATATAATATGTAATATAATATGATATGTGATATAACATGTATCAATGATATGGATAGAGTAAGAAAGATGTCTGTGCGTGTTCCCTACTTCTCTCATCATAAAGGAATGAGAGTATGATTCCACATGACACAGGGACATTAGTCCCAGCATTACCACAGAGCATTACCATAATTATGTCATCGCAAAAATAGTCAAAAGTAAATCATCCTCATCTTCCAATTGCAGTCCACTCCGTTCGGGTATGTGGTCAACTGAACGGTCGCCTCTCCTGTCATCGTTCAGCCTCTCTTGTCATAGTCCCATGCTGTGACATGGTTGGTCACATGGCAGGAGCGTGTCGCGCGTGATGAGCAGAACTGCACATTTGGGCCACCGTCTGCGACATAATTGGGCATCTACTCCGTCACGTGACTTTGATAGAATCTGACCATTTCTGACTGATTTTTTCGACACGCTCATCTAGTTGACTCATCTGATTTCTTAGGTGAAACAGGCGCACATCCCCGACAACATCTAGCATGGGTTGATCGGAAATCTTTGTTTACCGTCTGCTGGTTTGTTTTCTCAATCTAGTAACCTCAGTAACCTTGTTTCCCAGGTCTAAACCAGTCACCAACCAACCAGCCGTTCAGAGACAACTTTCATGGAAACCAGCAGACACTGAAGCCCTCCAGGTCTCAAGTCAACCAGCCCTTTATTAAAGGGAAATGTCATTAGAGTCAACCAGCCCTATATTAAAGGGAAATGTCACTAGAGTCAACCAGCCCTATATTAAAGGGAAATGTCACTAGAGTCAACCAGCCCTATATTAAAGGGAAATGTCACTAGAGTCAACCAGCCCTATATTAAAGGGAAATGTCACTCGAGTCAACCAGCCCTATTTAAAGGGAAATGTCACTAGAGTCAACCAGCCCTATATTAAAGGGAAATGTCACTAGAGTCAACCAGCCCTATATTAAAGGGAAATGTCACTAGAGTCAACCAGCCCTATATTAAAGGGAAATGTCACTAGAGTCAACCAGCCCTATATTAAAAGGAAATGTCACTAGAGTCAACCGGTCGTAGGGAATAGGCAGGGAATATGCAAAAAGCGTCGATAGTGAGGCAGCCAAAAACTATCGTGCACGGGAGGAGTAAATCACGGGAAAAACAGAGCTCCGAAAGACGTGTGTCACAAAACACACAATACCTCACAGTGATGGGGTGCAAAGAACTGAACTAAATAGTGTGTGATAATGACATACAGGTGTGTGAACAGGTGATTAGCATTCAGGTGATTGGGATCTGGAGAGTGAGTTGCGCTCAGGGGATCTAGGGGGTTGAGGGTGTGAGTTGGAAGCAGACGTTACAAGTAAAGCCTACTCATAATTGGTCAAAATCACACAAATAACATACATGATGTGATTGAAAAGACTTGTCTTCCTCTATCTTTTTTTACGACAAAACTTAAACGCTCCATTTTCACATATGTTGATGTTGGGGTGGTGCGAGATGAGATGATGAATATGAAGATGAACAATTTTGCAGTTTCCCTTTAACCCTTTAAGCCCTGTTTATCCAGGTGACCACACCAGTTTGTGAATAATACCAGGCTGTTATTGCATGTCTCCTCCCAGGCAGCATATACTGATCCAAAGTCAGCCAGTAATGAGTGCAACCTGAGTCCGGCTCCATATTGGGCTCGAGACATACAGATCTAGGCTCAGTACGGGATGAAACCTGAGGCAGGGTCCCTACCAGGCTCCTGACATAGTAATGAGAGTCCTGATCATGTCTGTAACCCTTTTGTGAACACAACAGACTTGACCTCTAACCCTTGACCATCCCCATGTGACTACTGAGTTCCTAGGAGCTATAATCCTGACTAGACCCTAGAGACAAATCAAATTTTATATGGCCTCCTATTAGAATGAGTCTATGGCCTTGTAATGATTGTTCTCCTCCTCGTCTGAGGAGGAGCCGGGATCGGACCAAAACGCAGCTTTTGTGGAATACATAATGAATTTATTTAAACAAGTTGAACACGAAGCACACTTGATAAATTACAAAATAACAAAAACGACGTAGACCGACCTGAACATGAGAACTTACATAACACGAAGAACGCACGAACAGGAACA
The DNA here is from genome assembly GCF_029448725.1 of Salvelinus fontinalis. Taxonomy (NCBI): domain Eukaryota; kingdom Metazoa; phylum Chordata; class Actinopteri; order Salmoniformes; family Salmonidae; genus Salvelinus; species Salvelinus fontinalis. The sequence continues at coordinate 10,148,360 of NC_074703.1, read as the reverse complement.
GACTAAACAAACGAAACAGTCCCGTGTGGTACAAACACTGACACGGAAGACAATCACCCACAAACAAAAGGTGTGAACAGCCTACCTTAATATGGTTCTTAATCAGAGGAAACGTCAAACACCTGCCCCTGATTGAGAACCATATAAGGCTAATTAACAATGAACCTAAACAAGAAACAAATAACATAGACTGCCCACCCAGCTCACGTCCTGGCCAACTAAACAACGCTAAACAAAGGAAAATAAGGTCAGGAACGTGACAGGCCTTGAGTAACATCATGCATAGGCAACCTATACCATGTGTGCAACACCTTTGGCAAGCAACAAATGGTTGTCCATTGAAGCTGCAAATCCTCATGGGGCTAGGCATCTCATTCAGTCAACTGCACATATCAGAGGGTCCACATTGAGCCCTTGATTAATGGAAAAAGGTGTCTCATTTAGTGAGTATGCTGACTTGCCTCTCTCCCTCTGTCATTGCCCATCTTTCACTCTTCCTCTCTCCTCTGTCAGTCTATTAGTGTGTCTCCCTCTCTCCTTCACTCATTCTCTCCTCAGCATCTCCAGTAGTGACAGCTGCTTCAGTAATGGATGCCGTTTGACAGTGAATAAGCCAATTAGAATGGCAGTGATTTAATTGGCCCTGGACACTTTCACTAAATCCACAAACGAGTCAATTAGTGGGACCGTGAGGGGCCACGGGGCCAGAAGCAGGACAAGGGGGTTAAGCTGTGACACTGGTTCGAGTTATTCAAGTGTTACACATTCTATAACAACTGTGGTTATTATTTGACCTTGCTGGTCATCTATGAACATTTGATTAATGATTCATTAAAGTTGTTCACCTCCCAATCACTGATACACACAAACAAAGGCAAAGACAGACAGACACACACACACACACACACACACACACACCACACACACACACACACACACACACACACACACACACACACACACACACACACACACACACACACACACACACACACACACACACACACACACACACACTGCCTCTCTTCCCGGGGATAGCCAAACCACGGAAGTCTGCATGGACACGCAGTGTACACAGTGCAATATGAACCCCTGGGCAACTGCACCACAAGAGCCAGACCTTATACAGCGTGATACTGCAGGTCAGAGACAGGCAGGGGATTTGAGAGAGCTAGCAACAGTAAGAGGTTGAGGTATACTTAAGCAATAAGGCCTGAGGGGATGTGGTATATGGACAATATACCACGGGAAAGGGCTGTTCTTACACACGACGCAACACAAAGTGCCTGGACACAACCCTTAGCCGTGGTATATTGGCCATGTACCACAAACCCCCGAGGTGCCTTATTGCTATTATAAACTGGTTAACAGCGTAATGAGAACAGTACAAATAAATGTTTTGTCATGGCCCGTGGTATACAGTCTGATATACCATGGCTCGAACCACCAAGTTTATAATGGTGAATTTGGTGCAGCCGGTGATATTGCTAAAGTATATGGGTGCATTGAGCAACGTGGAGTACTGCAGTGTGCTCATAAAAGACACAGCAGTGAGAGAAAACTCATACTGCTCTCTGCTATGACTTCTTATCTCTCTCTCTCTCTGTGTCTCTCTGTCTCTCTCTTTCTTTCTCTCTGTCTCTCTCTCTCTGTCTTGCCACCTTTATCTCACTCCCTCTCTCTGCCCTTTTTCCAAATGTCCCTATGACCTTTTCCTTCTCTTTTTCTATATCTCTTTCCCTCCCTCCTTCTCTCTCTTTTGCCTGCTTCACTGAGCACACCTCCCTCCCCTCGCCTGCTCCCTGCAGTTCCCAGCCACAGATCCATCCATGTCTCTGGTCCCCTGGCAAGGTAATGAGACATTAAAGAACGATAGCCTACGTCCGCTTAAGAGCTATGTCCTTGCTCAATCTACCAAAACACTCCTTGCACGCATGTACGAGCACACACACGCACACACACACACACACACAGACACACACATTTGAGAGAATTGTAGGGATTTTTACAGACATGAGTACTGGACATGTATTTATTTGAGATAATACGGTCCAGGGCATTTTATCATACACTCGATTCATCCAATGGCTTTGTGTAAGGCACTGGACCGATGCAATAGAATAGAAACAGATGACTGTGTGTTCGTACTCTCAAACAAAGGCTGATGCAGCTGTGTAGTCACCACCTGTCAAGCCGTGGGCACAGTAAACACAGACTGGCCTCAGGTACTGCCATCGCCCGCACCCGCGCACAGACACACACACTGGCACTGCAGCCAGAAACACACCACACACAGTGACCAGCTGATTGACACATCGGCAAAACAAAGAGGTGAGGCTTCGATTATGAGCCAACAGAATGGTTTCTGGTTATGGATGAGAGCTTGGCTGTGTATCAGTGAGGTTCCTGTGTCTGTGTGTGAGAGGAGGTTGCTTTTCTTCATTGAGTTTCTTTGTCTTAGGCCTATCTCATTAACAGAAAGGCCAAGACACACAAACACTCACAGAAAGAACGTGCCACTCCTACTGCGTCAGCCATTAGCTCAGTGGTGAGTGTGAACCAGTAATTGCATTTTGTTATTGATATCATCCAATCAGACAGTGGGGACATGCTACTACACAAATTACACACAATGAGGTGTGGCAATCTATTCCTCTACCTCTTTCTCTTAGCCACTATTTTCTCTCCATCTCTCCCCTTCTACACATGCAATTACAGAATAAAGTAATCAGAGCACGACAGGCCTTCCAATCAAATTCAATGGGAGACACATATAGACACACTGTCAGGCAATAGGCTCAATAATGAACAAAACAAACCAATCAAATAGAGAAATACCAGCTCTTGACCTATGAGTAATTGAGCCTTGTGAAATCCATCATGTTAACTATGACGCTGCCACTCCACGTTTGTGTTCATGAGCCGAATGGACTTCAACGGCGCTGTGATCAAAGCGTCAGACGTGGGTTTTAGCGCTCCATTTGATTACCACTTTAGAGGCTGAATCACACCCGTGAACTGTTGGCAGGGAAAGTAACGGCAATGCTAGAGCACGCAATGCTGAAGAGAGCCGCAGCGCTTCGTTTCAGCACCATGGAGAGCGCACTGTACTGCACTGCCATGCTTGACGCTCCGCTTCAGCACCACGGAGAGCCCAGTGCAACTGCTATGCTTGCGGTTCTGTTTCCCCACAGCGCGCCACTCTCTTTTCAACACCATGGAGAGCGCACAATAGACTACTACTGCACAGCGCAGGTGGGAGAAACCGGCAAAGGCATCAATGAACAGTAGCCCCAGGACTCATTTTAATGAATGGGTGTACACATCAACAGCAATAGATGCCTCTTGCACAGATTAGACTGCAGCTCTGCAGCTGTTGCCACTTTTCAAACTGAGTATGGCTAGAGAGATGGGCTGTGTGAGAGAAATCTATTGCAGTATATTCTGATTTAAATCTTGTCATTGATCTCCTCCCATGTTTTCTATGTATAGCTCTCTTCATTTGACTGTGTTGAAGAGGTGTGAATCTTAATGATGAGAACTGCTGCAGTGGTTATGATATGATGACATCATATGCCTACAGCTTGGCCTGTGAATAAGGTAAATGCCTCTGAGGTCTTTGAATGTGAATGTTATTGTGAATGCCCTAAACCGTTCACGTGAAGGTGTTTCATGTAAATGGAGGATTTAGGCAGGCCTCTGAGCCATTTACCCAACCTTCCATTCACACTGCAGCCGTGTAGAGAGAACACACTCAAAGGAGAGATCAACAGCAGACCAATGCTGCTGATTTAGGGTTGACACGACAACATACCTTCTGAGCATGTGATCACACATCTGCACTGTATGGTAAGCTGGATCAGCACCTACCCCAGAGTTGTCATGGTGACGATGGTGTACCAGAAGGCTGCTGGGATACTGGTGAACTTGCTGGCTGAGGAGCCCTTCTCGGCGTAGAACATGACAGTGGCGAAGATGATGATTGCCATGGTGAGGGAGAAGAGCAGGAAGCCCAGCTCCGAGGCGCAGCTCTTCAGCGTGTAGCCCAGGATGCGCAGCCCCGCAGAGTGGCGGGAGAATTTGAAAATCCTGAAAACGCGGAAGACCCTCAGGGTGACGAAGGCCCCGCTGACGTCCTCGTTGTCCGTCATGACCAGGCCGATGTAGTAGGGCATTATGGCCACCACATCGATGACGCTCATCACGCTCTTGATGAAGTTCCAGCGGCTGGGCGCCGCCATTAGACGCAGCAGGTACTCCACGGTGAAGATCATGACACAGGCCGTATCCAGACAGAAAAATGCCAAGGCGTACCGCTCCCCGCAGGACACCTGTTTGACCCGATTTGGCAAAGTCCCGCACGGGACCGTCTCTACCACGTTGGCCATCACGGAAACGGCAATGAAGAAGCCGGTGACATAATAAAACACCAGGGCCATGGTGCTCGTGTGGGGGTTCTCGAAGGCCCGCCACATGGTTTCTCGGAATGTCATATCGGGCGGGACCATATCGTTCTGGTTCTCGCTGTCCTCGTCATCCTGGATCCTTTCCTGGTTCTCCCGTCGCCGGTCCTTGTACTCTTCATAGCAACAGTCCCCTATGATCTCCGGTATGATCCCAAAGAAGGCCAGCTCCTCGTCGTAGGCCGAGATGCACTCCTGGCGCGGGTAGTGCAGCTTCCCGGTACGGTAGAAGTTCAGAATGTGTCTGAAAATATCCGGGTCACGGTCGAAAAAGTATTCGTTTGTCTCCTCGTGGAAGAAAAATTCCCGCTCTGTGCTGCCCAGTAAAGTGTCCGGGTACCGCTCCAATGTATTCCGCCACGTCTGGAACTTCTGTCCGCTGACATTGAGCAAGATGAGCCCGTCCTGCTTTCGCCGGTTGTCCGGTGGGGGCGTCGGCATGGGCGCACTGGCTACCGGCATCCATCCTATAGCAGCCGCCCGGGCGAAGGGTAACCACGCCGCCACTCCCGCTGCCATGGTGACCCACTGTGTGAGACCCGGTCCCGGTGAAGAGCTCTCGACGCTCTGGTGGGTGATCACAAAACCACAGCGCGGCGAGAAGACATCTGGAGAGGCAGGAAAACAACCCAAGCATTAGCCTACTCATAGGCTACACTGTAACATATCATGCATGGCTGACATGAATATATCGTCCACATGCTGTTCATTCGGTTTCCTTCTGAAACTCAATAAATAATAACATCTAAATGCATTGCATAGACATGTCCCATGTATAGCCCTACTGTCGTCGATAGTGAATGTAAAGCGTGAGAACGAGTAGTCACTGAACCAATATTTAGCAGTAGAACATACATGATTCAACGGCAATAGTCTGGAAATTGAAAGCGCATACAACAAACGAGTAATGTAGCCTTCTCACCTCTGCGTAAAAGTGACTGGTTTGAAAAATAATGCTTTCCGTTCTCTTTCTAATATAAAACAATCCTCTCTGCACACAAAAGTATCCAGAAAATTCTCCCCTTGGCAAAAGGGTGGAAACGATCCAGCAACAAGTTCAAAACGGGAGTAATTCCGTGCTCCAAACACGGGAAAAGACTTGGCTCCAGTCATACAAGGACATTATCGAGCGCTTTCTCTAGCCAAACAACACCCGGAAGCTCAGCTCGCGCCTCCCGCTTCTTTATCACTCCTAGAGCTCGAGCTTTTCAAGAAAAGCGCAACTGTGATCCTCTTCGGAGACCAATGACTGTATGGGCCGAGTCCACACCGATAACTGTGCTCTGTGTTCGCAGCTGAAGCGCGAAAGGACATAAAATCACACACACACACACTAACACACACGCGCTCACCACAGACACACACAAATGCACAAGTGTGCTACCAGCATAACACAAGCTGCGGCTCCAGCTCAAAATGTCACCAGCGGAGGCAACCGTTGAATAATTATATAATAACCACTAGAGAGAGAAGGGGGGGGGGGGGGGGGTCAATAACCGAATTTGCGGAATCGTTGAAGGAGAGCAACAATTATGGAAGTTGTTGGCTCGGCTGACTCTCCTCTCCGCCACTCTCACTGCTGTGCAGCTGCGCCGAAAACCCAAGTTCCTCTCCCCAGTTCGTTGGGGGCGTGTGAAGTGCTCCGGGCATTATTTCACTTCTGTGTAATCAAATGAAGCCCTCCTCCTTGATGCCTTGCGGATACCCCGTTATGCACGCCCGTGTCAGCATTAACCAAATATCTTTCTGAAACGGACTCTGTCCCACACCGTCCTGACAGAGTAGTATCGCATCAAAGCACTAGCCTGCAATACGTTGTGCATAAAAGGAGATTTGACTGAAAGTGTATTTGCAGGTGGTTGCTAATACACAGGCCGTCATTCCAACCTCCTTGTCTCTGGGCACTGTCACTGATGCTCAACCGGAGCACCGCTAGATGGAGACAGTTTTCAGGGGAGAGGGGAGCCCCAAGGAGCGGAGGGCGGAGTGGAGCGCACCGCAGTCGGGGTATATGTTCTCCCCCTCAGCACTCAGCAGATGTCCACGGAGACTTTATAGACGTCATTAACATGATGGATACATGTCATTGTCTAGCGCAGTGAGCATTGACCCCCACCCGACAGCACTCATCCCTGGAGAAGACACTCAACCCCCCGAGGAGAAGCTGTAGGGTGGCAGGTAGCCAAGCGATGTGCCCTTGAGCAAGGCACTTAACCATACTTTGCTCCAGGGGTGCAGTACTACTATGGCTGACCCTCTAAAACAACACATGATGTATGTGACAATAAAAACATCTATTTAGTCAGCTGGGGCACTAGAAGCCCAGGCAGGCCACTCCATAGTAATCTTTAATTACTATATGTGTTGAAGTAATTGACACAAATTAGTTATGGTGAATCCTTACAGTGTTTCAACCCTGGGATGCATATTATTCTTCGACATCGACATGTATATTCCGCATCACAGAGACCACGGGCGGCCCTCACGTTCAAAGGGAAACGTGGATATCATTGGGCCAAAGGAGGGCACGCAGCGGGTGATATCGCGTGCCATGCATCACAAGTTTTGAATCATGCTGGCACTTGTATAATAAAATGGGCACACAGGCTTGGCCTAAATCCCGATAGTGAAATAACTGGATTTATTGCCAACCCTGATGCAGCGCACGCACACTTAAATTACTTGGTGATACTGACATGGCATTGTTCATTCATTTCCCAATTTCTGTCGTGCTGGGGATTTGGGTCTGTTGGTAATAGGGTCTTTGATTTCCAAATGCAGTGGCGTGTATTCATGGATGACAAGGGAAGCCAGGCTTCCCCCCAAAAATGGACAAAAATAAAAATAAAAAATAAACAAAATGTGTCTTTCGTCTCTGTGTTTCATAATGTTCCTTCAATTTGCAAGAGGCTGAAAGTATCTCACAGGAGAAAGCATACGAGGGAGCGAAACAGCGCCACTCTGTCTCTCTACGCGTAGGCCATATTTCTGATGCCGTCTGGTACGTTCGGGTATGACATTGTTGCCGCCTGTAGCATGGAATGCATGGAAAGCCAGCGAGCGTTTGATAAAAAAAAAGTATAAACAAATTTGCCAATCAGCGTTGAGCTAAACTGAGCGAGCTCAACTGTGAATGGTCCTGGCGCACCAAAAGTCCTGTCAAATCCAATTAAGAGCATACATCATTGCCAGAAACAACTTGAATTGTTGCAACTCGTGGTGTTGTTGTTCTCTGGTGGCTAGCTAGGTAGCTACAATTGTCCCTTTCCTAAATTAGCCACGAGTGGAGATAGGGATTTAGACTTGTAGTTTTACTTCATTCTCCGTACTGACCAATGATTATAATGGCGATTCTGATCCAACCATTAATTCATACATTGTTGTGCCCCCTGGCCTGAGAGGATGGAAGTTCAATATGTAGCTAGATGTAGAAGGCTAATGTTAACTAGCTAAAGTTACCTATGAATTAAAGTTAGGCTAGGGAACAAGCATTTTAGCCAGGTAGCCTAGGACAACAAATAATAAAAGCTGCACTGTATGACAGAGAGATTGACGTTTAGTCAATATGAAAGAGAGGAGGATGACATTGTCGTTTCTCTACAAGTAGGGTGAGTCAACATGTTTTCTACTTGATGAACGTTCAAAGGGAATAAACACTCACGCACAGAAATCAGAACCATGGACAGCCACATCATATTTAGCTTACATTGATTGGACTAAATCGTTTTTGGTATCTTGTAGTTGTCACTGTATTAGACTAAGAAGAAGTGATTTGATGACGTTGCAATGTTGAAGTTGAAATGGTGCTGGAATAGTGGAGGCAGCTACCTTTTTCTTTGCATCTTGCGATAACTCTCTGTGGTTATAGACCTATAGTTGTTTAGTTGTCCGAAAATGTCATAAACATTAACTTGCTTGCCCGTGCTGCATGTTATGTAACTGTCTGTTACAGATAAAACAAAGGTGTGGTTGAATTTATTTGCTTTGCGGCATATGAATGAACAGGTTATTTAGGAAACAACGCAATTATCCCAACACATAGGTTCTAAAATGCTTTTGGGGGGGGGGGGGGGGGGCGGGGGGTTTGGCTACCCCAGTGATTTTACCCACGCACCGCTACTGCCCAAATGCTCCCCACACCATGCTGAACCGAGGCTCTCTCGTGCTCCCACCCATTTCGCCAAGTTTACTTAGCTAGCTAGCCAGGATGGCTGCGCCACTCTGGTTCAACAAAACGGTGCGTGTTTTACCGCCCTACGCCTCTAATGAATTATCATTATACCCTTGATACCCTTGATTACTCTTGATACCAACCAATTCCAAATAACACCGATTGCACATTGTCACGTTTTGAAAATATGAGAGAGAGAGAGAGAGAGAGAGAGAGAGAGAGAGAGAGAGAGAGAGAGAGAGAGAGAGAGGGGGGGGGGGGGTGATTGTGCAGCCCTGGCTATGCGGATATTGTGCTACGAGAAATTCAGGACCTTGGAGAACACAACACATGTATTTGGCTACTGCAAAAGCCACAGAGGGACAGTGGGATAGCCTCTAACTCCCTGTTTAATAGGCTACGTTTCTCACAGCCCCAAAATGATACAAACCTAAACCTAAGAAGAAAATACTATACTTCCACAGTAATGTAACGCATCTTTAGTTGACTTTAATCATAGTTGTAACAGGATGTTTAGAGAGCAGTTTTATTCTAGTAATGCTGATTGACCGAGTGGAATAGAAAAAGGGGGATATAAATTGAAAGCCAATGAAAATGAATCAAAACCACTAAACGGGTCATTATCTAGCCTACAGATACATGCAACATTTTTTTTTTTGAAGCTCGAACAAAAACACAGATGAACTCTTAAACCATATGACCCGCCCACTACCCCCTGTGCTACCATACTTGTGAAAAGACTCAGTAATTATATGATCTCTGTCTGAGGTGAGATGACCATGTTCTAGTGACGTTAACCCTTTACTATTGACATACAACAATTCAGCCCAGAGTTTTGCGTCGGCATTATGGTGATTTAGTGGCGCTTTAGTGGTTAAGAGGATCGCTGTTCTGTGTGGTTATGATGCTGTGAAGCTGTGAAGCGCTGTCTGTCGTCACCATGGTTACTGGCGTGAAGCTATTTTGGACCCATGGGCTGTTTCTTTTGAGCTGTTTATACCATAGAATACCTTTTTTAATTTTTAATTTAACCAGGAAAAGCCCATTGAGACCCAGAATCTCTTTTTCAAGGGAGACCTGCCCAAGAAGGCCGCCACAATCAATACATTACAGAATTAAAACATACAACAATACAAAAAAAACAACATGATCCAGCCTAAGAAAAGCATTTACACTCCTCCGTAACAGTCTCCCATGAATATTTTAAATTCATTCAGTGGCACGAACATATCTAGATGAAGCATGGATTGTAGATAGAATGAATTGAACAGAGTTGGAAGCTCTAAGCCTGGATATTTGACTGGTAAACTCATGGGTATACTTGCAATGGCTGCCTGGTATTGTGATGCAATAATTTCAGTGGTCATGTAGAATGTTCATTCAAATGATGTTAACTAATGTGGCTCATGCAATGGAATGCATTTTTTTGTAATGTCAGTTGACTTGAATTAACAAATCACAGCACAGATTGATGGGTACACTTCCTGCTTTGTTCCTGTGGTTACACCCGTCAGTCCACCCATTGTGCCATCATTGACTTGAATGGGGATGCCTGTTCTATTCATTCTATTTCTATGGTACATACTGTACACTGTACATACTGGGTCCGTTCATAAATTCACTCTGGCTATCTGTTTGTAAATTCACTCTGGCTATCTACTCCTATTTCAGAGCACTCTCATCTGAGTGTGCCAGAGTGCAGAATAACTGATGAATTCAACGAGTGTTGAGCTTTCATAAACGTCCGTAAACGTCGACAAAAAGGGTTATTAAATTGTTGCCAGCAGCACAGTTACAGTCACCAACGCTCTGTATAACACGAAAACAGCCTAACCAGCTCTGCAAGAGTGTGTAAAATGGTCAGAGTGAGGTGCTCTCATTTGTTTCTGGAAGTTGCTAGCAAGTTAGCCAACATTTGCCAGTTAGCTTGGGTGCTTGACTGCCGTTGTGAGGTCATAACACTCGGATCAACCCTACTCCCTGGCCAGAGCGTCCAGTGTGCACTCTGAATGCCAGAGAGCGAAACGCTCTGAATTTACAAACGCCCAGAGCGCACTCTGGCACTCCAGATTGAATTTACAAATGCACCCACTGTATGTACATCTCTGCAAGCTGTAGCGGGTGGGGATGATGTCATCCCTCTGCACCATGTCACATATTCAGAACAGAAATTGTACTTTTCACTCCTCAACCCAGATCTCACTCTCTCTCGCTCGCTCTCTCACACACACACATCCATCACTAATGATTCAAATCTCTGCAATAGTTGGTTTTCTTTACTCTTCACACAAGCATCCATCACTGGCCCCGTCACAGCACACAACGGTATGGCTGTATCACTAATCAGCAAAGGTGCAGTTAAAATGAGCATGTCGTAAATAGACCCACCTTAAATCAGAGACTCACAAACAGCCCAGAGGGGAAACCAGAAATGAATGGCTCAGCCTGTGTGTGTACTGTACTGTGTTCTTTTGGGGAGAGGGCTGGAGAAAGGGGGAAAGTAGCAAGTGTAGCTGCATTCTCTGTGGTTATAAACCTATAGTTGTTTAGTTGTCCGAAAGTCGGAAGTTTACATACACTTAGGTTGGAGTCATTAAAACTTGTTTTTCAACCACTTCACACATTTCTTGTTAACAAACTATAGTTTTGGCAAATTGGTTAGAACATCTACTTTGTGCATGACACAAGTAATTTTTCCAACAATTGTTTACGGACAGATTATTTCACTTATCATTTACTGTATCACAATTCTAGTAGGTCAGAAGTTCACATACACTAAGTTGACTTTGTCTTTAAACAGCTTGGAAAATTCCAGAAAATGATTTCATGGCTTTAGAAGCTTCTGATAGGCTAATTGACATAATTTGAGTCAATTGGAGGTGTACCTGTGGATGTATTTCAAGGGCTACCTTCAAACTCAGTGCCTCTTTGCTTGACATCATGGGAAAATCAAAAGATCACAGACTACGGTTTGCAACTGCACATTGGGACAAAGATCATACTTTTTGGAGAAATGTCCTCTGGTCTGATGACACAAAAATAGAACTGTGTGGCCATAATGACCATCGTTATGTTTGGAGGAAAAAGTGGGATGCTTGCAAGCCGAAGAACACTCTCACATCCGTGAAGCGCCGGGGTGGCAGCATCATGTTGTGGGGGGCTTTGCTGCGGGAGGGACTGGTGCCCTTCACAAAATAGATGGCATCATACTCGGCCTTGTCTCAGGATGGTAAGTTGGTGGTTGAGATAATCCCTCTAGTGGTGTGGGAGCTGTGCTTTGGCAAAGTGGGTGGGGTTATATCCTGCCTGTTTGGCCCTGTCCGGGGGTATCAACGGATGGGGCCACAGTGTCTCCTGACCCCTCCTGTCTCAGCCTCCAGTATTTCTGCTGCAGTAGTTTGTGTCGAGGGGCTAGGGTCAGTCTGTTATATTTGGAGTATTTCTCCTGTCTTATCTGGTGTCCTGTGTGAATTTAAGTATGCTCTCTCTAATTCTCTCTTTCTTTCTTTCTTTCTCTCTCTCGGAGGACCTGAGTCGTAGGACCATGCCTCAGGACTACCTGGCATGATGACTCCTTGCTGTCCCCGGTCCACCTGGCCGGGCCGCTACTCCAGTTTCAACTGTTCTGCCTGCGGCTATGGAACCCTGACCTGTTCATCAGACGTGCTACGTGTCCCAGACCTGCTGTTTTCAACTCTCTAGAGACAGCAGGAGCGGTAGAGATACCCTAAATGATCGGCTATGAAAAGCCAACTGACATTTACTCCTGAGGTGCTGACCTGTTGCACCTTCGACAACTACTGTGATTATTATTATTTGACCCTGCTGGTCATCTCTGAACATTTGAACATCTTGGCCATGTTCTGTTATAATCTCCACCCAGCACAGCCAGAAGAGGGCTGGCCACCCCTCATAGCCTGGTTTCTTCTCTAGGTTTCTTCCTAGGTTTTGGCCTCTCTAGGGAGTTTTTCCTAGTGCTTCTACACCTGCATTGCTTGCTGTTTGGGGTTTTAGGCTGGGTTTCTGTACAGCACTTTGAGATCAGCTGATGTTAGAAGGGCTATATAAATAACTTTGATTTGATTGACATCATTTGAGTCAATTGGAGGTGTACCTGTGGATGTATTTCAAAGCCTACCTTCAAACTCAGTGCCTCTTTGCTTGACATCATGGTAAAATCAAAATAAATCAGCCAATACCTCCACAAGTCTGGTTAATCCTTGGGAACAATTTCCAAACGCCTGAAGGTACCACATTAATTTGCACAAACAATAGTATGCAAGTGTAAACACCATGTGACCGCGCAGCCATCATATCGCTCAGGAACACACTGCTCCAAAACCGCCATAAAAAGCCAGACTACTGTTTGCAACTGCACATGGGGACAAAGATCGTACTTTTTGGAGAAATGTCCAATGATCCCAAGCATACTTCCAAAGTTGTGGCAAAATGGCTTAAGGACAACAAAGTCAAGGTATTGGTGTGGCCATCACAAAGCCCTGACCTCAATCCCATAGAAAATTTGTGGGCAGAACTGAAAAAGTGTGTGCAAGCAAGGAGGTCTACAAACCTGACTCAGTTACACCAGCTTTGTCAGCAGGAATGGGCCAAAATTCACCCAACTTATTGTGGGAAGCTTGTGGAAGGCTACCTGAGACGTTTGACCCTGTCGCGTTCTGACCTTAGTTCCTTTTTTGGGTCTTTATTTTAGTTTGGTCAGGGCGTGAGTTGGGGTGGGCATTCTATGTTGTTTTTTCTGTTTTGTTCTGTTGTTCTATTTCTATGTGTTTGGCCTAGTATGGTTCTCAATCAGAGGCAGATGTCAGTCGTTGTCTCTGATTGGGAGCCATATTTAGGTAGCCTGTTTTCCTTTGTGTTTTGTGGGTGGTTGTTTCCTGTGTCTGTACCATACGGGACTGTTTCGATTTTCGTTTGTTATTTCACTTTGTTATTTTGTATTTTTGTAGTGTTCAGTTTTCTATATTAAAATGGACCCTTACCACACTGCACATTGGTCCTATATCTCTTACTCTCTCTACTATTATTCTGACATTTCACATTCTTAAAATAAAGTGGTGATCCTAACTGACCTAAACAGGGAATTTTTATTCTGATTAAATGTCAGGAATGTTGAAAAACTGAGTTTAAATGTATTTTGCTTAAGTGTATGTAAACTTCTGACTTCAACTGTATGTACTTAGTGTACTGTACATACGTAGTTGTCTATGTGGCCACTGTGAGTGTTAATCAATAGCATGTACTCTAAGATTGATGGCCATCTCTGGGAAGCCTTAAAGAATGTGTGTGTGTGAGGTGGGGGGGGGGGGGGGGTGTCAGGCCACCATAAGCAGTGTGTGTGTGCGTGTGTGTGTTTCCTGAAGGAGGGCTAAGGAGAGAAAGGAAAAAGCGAATGACAAATGGCCTAACTGTCTGTGTGGCCTTGAGACTGATTGATGAGGCTGTAAAGGGGTGAAAGGGTCCTCACGTTTCAATGCTTCCCTTCTGTGTGACCCATGGCTGTCCATACAGGTGCCTGTGAAACATGTCCTCAGATTCCCTATAGCATGACGGAGTCAAGCGAATAGATCAGCCGTAAGAAATATTAATCTAACGGAAGGTGGAGAAAAAACAAAAAAAGGAAACGTACCACAATGGAAATAAGTCATTGACTTTATTTTGTTATCCCTGTCAGTATGTACTGTGTGTAAAAAAAATATCAATCAAAGACAAGGTCTCGTTGATGACCATTTATGATAGCAATAATGGACTAGTGATTCTGGTGGTACAGTGTTAAATGAGTAGCCTAGTATCTACTATGTGTAGTGACATTATTATCCAGGCAGGGCCAAGGTAGTTGATACCAAAACATCTTATCTCTTATTTCCTCAGTGCTGCAGACATCCTTTCTACAGTACACATTCAATTCCGCTCCGCTTAAAAAACAGTCCCTCAGTTTCACTCACTGTATAAAAAAATGCACTTATACCAATAATAATCCAACACAGTAAAGCAAAACAAATATCAAGAGTCTCTCTATATCAAGCATTATGATATCGATTACATGTTGTAATGTGAACGTATTGCAGAGCTAACCTGGTTCCAGATCGGTTTGTACTGGCTTGCCAACATGTCGTGGCAATGACCATACAGGAGCTGACAAGATAGCACAAACATATATGGAACCCGGCTATTGCAGAGCCATTCCTGACTATGTATGAGTATATGAGTGGAAGAGAAAGCCTTGGAGTGGCGCAGCTCTTCCCAGATTACACCTCATACTCTGGGTCATATTAATCACATGACAGACACTTCTCATGGTGACTCCATTCCTATAATAACGCTATTACTCATTGCTGACATGGGCCGCTCTCAGAGGGAACGCATTGGCAACCCGCTTCCATCTGCCTCTGTCATGTCGATCACTTACGTCTGGCCCTATAAGTTGACAACACCAACGGTAGCGGGTTCTGTCGTTGACGCCATTTCCACCCTGAAGCAAAGGAAATGTAAAGGGGGCGGCCAGTAGAACGCAATAGGGAACTGGTTTAGGTACAGCACAGTCATTTTCTCTTTAACTCAATTTAAAAGACATATCATCCCTTTTCACATAGTAGAAATCTTCCTGCGGAAATGAAGCTATAGGGCTATGGGTCAAGATCTCCACTGCTGTACTGAAACAGACTATAAAAGCAAACTCAGAGGGAAAACGACCCTCAACACATTGACCACAGCAATAATGTTAAATTATTCACACTGTGGCTATGTGCTGAATACTCTGTTTTCTAAATTACCAGTGCGTATTCTGTCCCTGGCCCACTCTGATCTGCGTTCACTGATGGGACATAATGGTGTAGAAAGATCACTCTGGGGTTTATTAAGATCCAGTTGAGCCCTTTAATTGTGGCCACATTAAGTGTGATGGAGTGATCATAAAGGAAATGACATGTTTGGCAGAGGGCGGTAGGCTCTTTTGGATGGAAGGAGAGGATCGTGGATGTAAGCACTCCCTGGCCACAGGCTTCAGTCTGCTCAACAGTACCCGGCCTGGGGAATCTGGCTGTTATGATGATGGGCAGTTGGATGGGGTGCTTCATGTAGATAGGGTTCAATTATTTCAGTTCCCTGGCCTGGTCAGCCTGGCTTTGCAATTTATCATTTGAGTGGGGAAGTGATAAGATAGATGACCCAGCAGCCAAATTGGGGTGGCAGGTAGCCTAGTGGTTAGAGTGTTGGGCCAGTAACCGAAAGGTTGCTGGATCAAATCCCTGAGCTGACAAGGGAAAAATCTGTCATTCTGCCCCTGAACAAGGTAGTTAACCCACTGTTCCCTAGTAGGCTGTCATTGTAAATAAGAATTTCCTTGCCTAGTTAAATCAAAACAAATAAAGCATTTGCTGGTTCTGGAGCAGCACCAGTTAATTCTGAAAATAGCTGCAAAAAGGAACATACATATAGCTATATAGCAAGAACTCTACTTGAGTAGGGCTACAAATGGCAAAAAGCTTATTGCGTGTCAATAGAAAAAGCCTGGCATAAATCTTTGGTGAATTCTCATTTGGCAATGCTATTGCAACATTGACATATCAATGTCCAAATATCTTCACGTTACTGAAAACAAAGGCATAATATGCATAAACATTAGCGTTTCAAATCAACTTTGAAAACACCCCCTAAACGGGAGAAACCGAAATGATGACTTTCTATTGCGCCAACAACAGGCAGCTAGCTATTCCTGCGGCTGCAAACCGTTGTTGTCGATCCAGAAGACGTCTCTGTTGTATTTGTTATTTTAATGGGGCTGCAACAGGGATACACTGGGCAGTGGACCAAACCAATAGTCTGCAAAGATATGTCAATATTGACTTGAAAAATAATATAGCATCATATATAGCAAAATAAATTCAGAAATAAAACATTAACCTCTGAGAAACCTCTTGACCCAGTCCACTCTAAGAACACTGCTGTTTCAAAATAAAATACTCCTGCTAAAAGACATACTGTAGCCTACTCTGCCACTACCTTTAGTAAGCCAGTATGGTTTGTCGTCTAAGGTCAGAACACCACCACACAAACACAGAGTAGGCCTGAGCTTTATTAGCAATTCATAAGACTGAAGTAACGGGCTGGAACTTACTGAGCATGTTAGCAGGCCAAGATGCGAGTCGAGCCTGTGGACTAAACATACATTAGGGGTGAATGTCATACTCAACGTGCTATATAGGCACGGCACACAAGACATGAAGATATCTGACTGATACATCCTATTAAAGGTCAGATTCTTCCCCTTCCTTCATCCCACTGGCATTGTGATGTCCAATCCCGTGTGAGCGCCAATGTAACCCGTGGCCAGGTCATACCAAAGACTGTAAAAATGTGAACCGGTGTGTCTCTGCTTGGTATTCTGCATTAAGAAGATAGATTGGAGTTAAGGCCCTGTGACAAACAAGCATCCTGTCCAGGGGGTGTACTTGTACATCAAGCTGCCTCACGCTACAGAAACAGGAGATCTATGAGCCATTCCGGCTCTTTCTATGGATGAGTCTCATAATATATAAACAAGTTTATGGGATGGGTAATAAGGCTGAGGCGTGTTTGGGTGTATGGTAGAGGACTGAGGCATGGGAATTAGGGCTGGGGCATTGCGTATCCAGGTATTTGTATTTATTATGGATCCCCATTACCTCCTGCAAAGGAAGCAGCTACTCTTCCTGGGGTCGAGCTAAATTAAGGCAGTTATACAATTACAAAAATGTGTACGTGTGTGTATAGTGTGTATGTTATCATGTGTGTGTATGCATGTGTTTGTACCTATGTTTGTGTTGCTTCACAGCCCCGCTGTTCCATAAGGTGTCATTTATTTTAATTTGGATCTATTCCACATCATTTACCTGATGTGGAATAGAGTTCCATGTAGTCATGGCTCTATATAGTACTGTGCGCCTCCCATAGTCTGTTCTGGACATAGGGACTGTGAAGAGACCTCTGGTGGCATGCCCTTGTGGGGTATGCACAGGTGTCTGAGCTGTATACTAGTCGTGCATTCAATATGTCAATACCTCTAACAAGTACAAGTAGTGATGAACTCAATCTCTCCTCTACTTTGAGCCAGGAGAGATTGACATGCAAATGATTCATGTTTGCTCTCTGTAGTAGCTGAGGTGTATAGTGTTGAGTCATCCGCATACATAGACACACTGTTTTTACTCAAAGCCAACGGCATGTCGTTAGTAAACATTGAAAAAAGTAAGGGGCCTAGACAGCTATGCTGGGGAATCCCTGATTCTACCTGGATTATGATTCTACCTGGCTTCCATTAAAGGACACCCTCTGTGTTTTGTTAGACAGGTAAGTATTACTGGTGGAGGAGTCTGCATAGGGGTGAATGACTGTACTGTTAGTCTATTCACATACCTTTTCATGGATTTACTAAATGTGTTCATATTGGAAAGGGAATCTGTGATATTCTCTGATCATGTCATGATTAAAAGCAGCGTGAGCTGGAAGGAAAGACATTTTTATGTATGGTGAAAAATGGGAAATCAAAAAAATGATAAAAATAAGCTGCGTTGGGTAGAACGGCGAAGAAGCTGCGAATAAACCAAATTCAGCCCTGTAGTTGAATCTGTACCAGAGATGTTCCATGCGGCTTTGTCTGTGGGCAATATATGACAAATCTATTGATGGATAAGTTCATCTCTGCTTTTGCTGGGACACTTCTCAGCTACGTAGCAATGATGATAAAAAAAACTCTATATCTTTGACGAAGCCAAATACTGTTTCTTTCTTCCACGTTATCGACTGTGTCATCGACTGACAGATTGCTATAACATATGATGTGGTTAGCTGATACTTACAATACCTAACCAGGTGCTGTAAGATCTGGCATGCGTCAGCAACACCTGGGCAGAAGTACGCACCCAAAAGCTCATCTTTCAAATAGAGTGGTGAAGACATGGAGAAGTTTTGCGGATCCTTCTTGACTGGAAGAAATTTAACCCATTCATTGTAGTCGTTATAGCTCAGTAGAGTTGCTATTTCCTCGAAACTTTGCTCGTGTCAATTAACTCGTGACGTTCATGGATTACTCATTATATTAAGACAGTCCAATTCAATCAACAAATACGATAGTCAGTTGAAAAAAAGGTTTTGGGTACAAGACCGTGTAAATAACTGGCTGTGCTGGGAAAATCATGACATATCCATTTGAGCCAAGCATGGAGAGGCTGCCCGTGGTAACTGTTCCACACCAGTCAGAAACCTCCTGCTAAACTACAGCAATGATGCTGATGGATCTCTAAACTGAACTTGGATCTGTTTTAAGTAGCGGACATCTCCACTTAATAACTTCTTATGGCTCCAGGGGGCGTTACTGAGTAGCCAGCTAAATCGTGCCCATTTCAAACGGCCTCGTACTCAATTCTTGCTCGTACAATATGCATATTATTATTATTATTGGATAGAAAACACTCTCTAGTTTCTATAGCCGTTGGAATTTTGTCTCTGAGTGAAACAGAACTCCTTCTACAGCACTTTTCCTGACAGGGAGTGAGATTTCAGAAATCTTGGCCCCTGATCTGGGGTCAGTTTTAAGGTCCCTGTAAATGCTATGAGGATACAAACACTGCTTACGACTTCCCCTGGATGTCAGTACGGGTGACGCTTTGAATGGAGTCGATTGCGCAATCAGGGCCTGTATAAAAGAGCACAAGGTGGAAGTAGCTTCCTTTTCTTCCTGCGCCTGACGCACGATGGACGTCGGACTAGCTCTCTTTCCAAGCTGTTGTTTAGCCAGTAATATTTATCCGGTCATGTTTTTACTCGTTATAGGTGTTAAAAACATCATAAGGTAGTTAATTTAAACCGTTTTATAGCAATTTATATCCGTTTAGTGCGATTTTGAGGCATTCCTTGTCATGCACTTTGAACCGCTGGGCACGTTTCCAGTACATGCCGAACGTTAGTGGCCATTTCGACAGGGCAAGAGGACACCTTTCGACCAAAAGACGATTAGACCGGAGAAAGGATTCATTGCCCAAGATTCTGATGGAAGATCAGCTCATAGTAAGAACTATTTATGATGATAAATCATTGTTCTGTAGAAAAATGTTAAACGCATATCCCGCCATTTTTTTTGTTGTAGCTTCACTTGGCCAACGCTGTATTGCACAGTAAGGATAATTTTAGAAATGTAATTCAGCAATTGCATTAAGAACTAATTTGTCTTTCGATTCCTGTCAACCCTGTATTTTTTAGTCAAGTTTATGATTAGTTATCGATTAGACTAGATCACTCTCAAAGATGGCGCCCGACATTTTCAGACCAGTTTGGCTACTATTCTCATTGTATAACCACGATTTTTCTGGCTAAATATGCACATTTTCGAACAAACTCTATATGTATGTTGTAATATGATGTTACAGGAGTGTCATCGGAAGAATTCTGAGAAGGTTAGTGAAAAAATTAATACATTTTGGCGATGATAACGTTATCGCTCTCTTTGGCTTGAATCAATGCTCGCGTAACGTTTGCATATGTGGTATGCTAATATAACGATTTATTGTGTTTTCGCTGTAAAACACTTAGAAAATCTGAAATGTTGTCTGAATTCACAAGATCTGTGTTTTTCCATTGCTATGCGCTGTGTATTTTTAAGAAATGTTTTATGATGAGTAAATTGGTAATACACGTTGCTCTCTGTAGTAATTCTAGTCGCTTTGGTGAGATTTGTGATGGTGGCTGCAATGGCAAACTATGATTTATACCTGAAATATGCACATTTTTCTAAAAAATCCTATGCTATACAATAAATATGTTATCAGACTGTCATCTGATGAGGTTTTTTCTTGGTTAGTGGCTATCAATATCTTTATTTGGTCGAATTGGTGATAGCTACTGGTGGAGAGAAAAAATGGTGGACTAAGAAAAATGGTGTCTTTTGCTAACGTGGTTAGCTAATAGATTTACATATTTTGTCTTCCCTGTAAAACATTTTAAAAATCGGACATGTTGGCTTGATTCACAAGATGTGTACCTTTCATATGCTGTATTGGACTTGTTAATGTGTGAAAGTTAAATATAAAAAAAAAAAATAGATTTTGAATTTCGCGCCCTGCACTTTGAGCTGGATGTTGTCATAAGTGTACCGGTGTCGGGCTGCAGCCATAACAGGTTTTAATAGAAATTGCACTCAAATCAAAACTTTGTTTGCACATATTGAACATATTTTTTAAATTGTATTCTAAGTAGTGTAATAACTCAGATTTGATTTTGTTAGCAACATATTTCTTTTGTGCTGTTCCATTTTTTGTTGTTGCTAATTTTTATTGCTTTCTTCTATTTCAGTTCTTTGACCAGTTAGCTTCTTAGCTAGTTAGCTATCCCGTGTTTTGTCAGTCTAGCTACGTTTTCAATTTAGAAAACAAGTTGGAGAAATGGGCAAGTGTTTTTTGTAACAGGCTAAAACCATCGCTTTGAGCGCACAACTATGAGAGAGCGATGGATGATAAGGTAATTCAGCTAGCCGGTACGTAATGATCATCATGTGTTTCACTTTTTCATCATAGCTAGCTACATTGCTACAACATGAATCAATTAGATGATGATACGTGTGGTTGTTGCTTTCATCTTGTATACAGCTCGCCAACTATATTCCTTGAAATGTAAACAACACAATAGGCATATGTAGCTACCACACATTCTTCCTAACATTACAAGTGATGTAAAGGTGTGCCTTGCAAAAGTATTCACCCTCTGCGTTTTTCTTATTTTGTTGCATTACAATCTGTAAGTGAAATTGTTTATAATGGGCATACACAAAATAGGCCAAATTGGTGAAGTGAAATGAAAAAAATTATTTGCTTAAAAAAATTATACAAAAAATAAATAAATGGAAAAGTGGTGCGTGCATATGTATTCACTCCCTTTGCTATGAAGCCCCTAAATAAGATCTGGTGCAACCAATTACCTTCAGAAGTCACATAATTAGTTAAATAAAGTCCCCCTGTGTGCAATCTAAGTGTCACATAATCTGTCACATGATCTCAGTATATATACACCTGTTTTGAAAGGCCCCAGAGTTTGCCACACCACTAAGCAAGGGGCACCACCAAGCAAGCGGCACCATGAAGACCAAGCAGCTCTCCAAACAGGTCAGGGACATTGTTGGCGCTAGGGGGCAGTATTCGGAAGTTTGGTGAATGAGGTACCCAAAGTAAACTGCCTGTTACTCAGGCCCAGAAGCTAGGATTTGCATATAATTGGTAGTATTGGATAGAAAACACTCTACAGTTTCCAAAACTATTAAGATAATATCTGTGAATATAACAGAACTGATATGGCAGGCAAAAACCCGAGGACAATCCATCAAAAACAAATTTGCTCCACAGCGGAGATTGGAGTATCTGTCCATAGGACCACTTTAAGCCGTACACTCCACAGAGCTGGACTTTACGGAAGAGTGTCCAGGAAAAAGCCTTTGCTTACAGAAACAAATAAGCAAACACGTTTGGTGTTCACCAAAAGGCATGTGGGAGACTCCCCAAACATATGGAAGAAGGTACTCGGGTCAGATGAGACTAAAATGTAGTTTTTGGCCATCAAGGAAAACGCTATGTCTGACGCAAACCCAACACCTCTCATCACCCCGAGAACACCATCCCCACAGTGAAGCACGGTTGTGGCAGCATCATGCTGTGGGCATGTTTTTCGTCGGCAGGGACTGGGAAGCTGGTCAGAATTGAAGGAATGACGGATGCCGCTAAATACAGGGAAATTCTTGAGGGAAACCTGTTTCAGTCTTCCAGAGAATTGAGACTGGGACGGAGGTTCACCTTCCAACAGGACAATGACCCTAAGCATACTGCTAAAGCAACACTCAAGTGGTTTAAGGGGTAAAATGTAA
Organism: Salvelinus fontinalis; assembly: GCF_029448725.1. NCBI lineage: Eukaryota > Metazoa > Chordata > Actinopteri > Salmoniformes > Salmonidae > Salvelinus > Salvelinus fontinalis. Next base: position 10,125,826 of record NC_074703.1, on the reverse strand, counting down.
ATGTTTTGGAATGGCCTAGTCAAAACCCAGATCTCAATCTCATTGAGAATCTGTGGGATCACTTAAAGATTGGTGTACACCAGTGGAACCCATCCAGCAGTTTTGCCTTGAAGAATGGGCAAAAATCCCAGTGTCTAGATGTGCCAAGCTTATAGAGACATACCCCAAGAGACTTGCAGCTGTAATTGCTGCAAAAGGTGGCTCTACAAAGTATTGACTTTGGGGGGGGTGAATAGTTATGCACGCTCATGTTTCAGCTTTTTTGTCTTATTTCTTGTTTGTTTCACAATAAAAAATATTTTGCATCTTCAAAGTGGTAGGCATGTTGTGTAAATCAAATGATACAACCCCCCCAAAAATCTATTTTAATTCCAGGTTGTAAGGCAAAAAATTGGGAAAATGCCAAGGGGGTGAATCCTTTCGCAAGCCACTGTATGACAGATGGGCTGACAGGAGGCCTAATAGTAGGGTCTCAAGTATTTGCAGCTGCCATTTTCCATCTGGCAAAGCCACAGGACCTGTATGGTTTAACCGGAAGACAGATAAGCCGGACACAGCAGAACCAGCAGTGCCTCCGCAAGCAAGTGCTGGCACAGCAGAGGCTGACATGCTGGCAAACACTTCCACAGGCTCTGCCATCAACAACCCACCACTGTCATCCACTGATGCAGATTTGTTGCCATCCATTGTTCAGGGTATCAGTCTGGAGGAAAATCAAATGGAGTTGAAGGCCTTAAAGGATAAGCAGGGGTATTTCCAGGAGAGGTACTCTGCTTCTCCACTGTCAGATGATGAAATTAGGATGGAGACTGGACTACCTGACAAGAACATCCCCCTAACTGTTGTCGGTTATAATCAGCGTTTTGAATATTCCATTGGATGGAGGCTGTCTCTTGAGCACCACGTTTTTATTGCTCTAATGAAGTTGTCAGAACTACATTAATTTGTACTTGGCCAGTCTCTTCCATTGCTGCACAAACACCACTAGTAATGTGACCATCACTCTTATTCATGTGCTGCATAAGCTGTTTTTCTAAAACACATCATGACCACAGTTCCAAGCAAAGAGAGGAATGCAACATGTATCCTTGCTTCTTTTAAAGTGTTTAATAATTGTAGAATGGTCATTGACTTTACCGACATAGAAATTGCAACGCCATGTCAAACGGAACAGAAGAAACACATACTCATCCTACAGAGGGGTGCACTCATTCAATCTCTTATTGGGGGTCGCTCCAAATGCAGTGATAACATACAGTAGCAATTCGTTTCCTAGCTCTGTGTCCGATACGGTTATTGTGCAGGAGGGTGGAGTGTTGGATAATATTAAGTCTGGAGTTGTAATCCTAGCTAACAAAGGCTTTCTCATCCAAGGAATATTGCCCGAGGGAGTTTCGGTGAACATACCTCCCTTCCTATGTCATGGAAAGTTCACAGAGACAGAAGTCAAAATGGGGAAGCAGATTGCAAGGAATCAGATCCATGTCGAAAGGGAAAATGCAAGATTGAAGGATTTCAGAATCCTGAGATTTATCCCAGCTTATCTCAGAGGCCACGCTGATGTGCGGACGCAGGTCTGTTGTGCTTTGGTTAATCTACAGAATCCCCTCATCAAAGAGATTGCAGTTGATGGAAATGAGTAGTGCAGCTTCACCAGCCTGGAATCGCTGCTGTGATCACCAGCCTGTCCTCTCTGCTGTCATCACCAGCCTGTCACTCTTCTGTCATCACCAGACTGTCCTCTCTTCTGTAATTAGCAGCCTGTCCTCTCTGCTGTTATCACCCTGAAAACCCTCTGCTGTCTGAGTGAACAATAGAAACATTCTGCTGTCTGAGTGAATAATAGAAACATTCTGCTGTCTGAGTGAACAATGGAACCATTCTGCTGTCTGACTGAACAATGGAAACATTCTGCTGTCTGAGTGAACAATGGAAACATTCTGCTGTCTGTCTGAACAATGGAAACATTCTGCTGTCTGAGTGAACAATAGAAACATTCTGCTGTCTTAGTGAACAATAGAAACATTCTGCTGTCTTAGTGAACAATAGAAACATTCTGCTGTCTGAGTGAACAATGGAAACATTCTGCTGTCTGAGTGAACAATAGAAACATTCTGCTGTCTTAGTGAACAATAGAAACATTGTGCTGTCTTAGTGAACAATAGAAACATTCTGCTGTCTGAGTGAACAATGGAAACATTCTGCTGTCTTAGTGAACAATAGAAACATTCTGCTGTCTTAGTGAACAATAGAAACATTCTGCTGTCTTAGTGAACAATAGAAACATTCTGCTGTCTGAGTGAACAATGGAAACATTCTGCTGTCTGAGTGAACAATAGAAACATTCTGCTGTCTTAGTGAACAATAGAAACATTGTGCTGTCTTAGTGAACAATAGAAACATTCTGCTGTCTGAGTGAACAATGGAAACATTCTGCTGTCTTAGTGAACAATAGAAACATTCTGCTGTCTTAGTGAACAATAGAAAAATTGTGCTGGCTGAGTGAACAATAGAAACATTCTACTGTCTGAGTGAACAATAGAAACATTCTGCTGTCTGAGTGAACAATAGAAATATTCTGCTGTCTGAGTGAACAATAGAAACATTCTGCTGTCTGAGTGAACAATAGAAACATTCTGCTGTCTGACTGAACAATGGAAACATTCTGCTGTCTGATTGAACAATATAAACATTCTGCTGTCTGACTGAACAATGGAAACATTCTGCTGTCTGAGTGAACAATGGAAACATTCTGCTGTCTGACTGAACAATGGAAACATTCTGCTGTCTGAGTGAACAATAGAAACATTCTGCTGTCTTAGTGAACAATAGAAACATTCTGCTGTCTGAGTGAACAATAGAAACATTCTGCTGTCTGAGTGAACAATGGAAACATTCTGCTGTCTGAGTGAACAATAGAAACATTCTGCTGTCTGAGTGAACAATAGAAACATTCTGCTGTCTTAGTGAACAATAGAATCATTATGCTGTCTGAGTGAACAATCGAAACATTATGCTGTGAGCGAACAATAGAAACATTCTGCTGTCTGAGTGAACTATACAAACATTCTGCTGTCTGAGTGAACAATAGAAACATTCTGCTGTCTGACTGAACAATAGAAACATTCTGCTGTCTGAGTGAACAACAGAAACATTCTGCTGTCTGAGTGAACAATGGAAACATTCTGCTGTCTGAGTGAACAATGGAAACATTCTGCTATCTGAGTGAACAATAGAAACATTCTGCTGTCTGAGTGAACAATAGAAACATTCTACTGTCTGAGTGAACAATAGAAACATTCTGCTGTCTGAGTGAACAATGGAAACATTCTGCTGTCTGAGTGAACAATAGAAACATTCTGCTGTCTGAGTGAACAATAGAAACATTCTGCTGTCTTAGTGAACAATAGAATCATTATGCTGTCTGAGTGAACAATGGAAACATTATGCTGTGAGCGAACAATAGAAACATTCTGCTGTCTGAGTGAACAATACAAACATTCTGCTGTCTGAGTGAACAATAGAAACATTCTGCTGTCTGACTGAACAATAGAAACATTCTGCTGGCTGAGTGAACAATAGAAACATTCTGCTGTCTGAGTGAACAATAGAAACATTCTGCTGTCTTAGTGAACAATAGAAACATTGTGCTGGCTGAGTGAACAATAGAAACATTCTGCTGTCTGAGTGAACAATGGAAACATTCTGCTGTCTTAGTGAACAATAGAAACGTTCTGCTGTCTGAGTGAACAATAGAAACATTGTGCTGGCTGAGTGAACAATAGAAACATTCTGCTGTCTGAGTGAACAATGGAAACATTCTGCTGTGTGAGTGAACAATGGAAACATTCTGCTGTCTGAGTGAACAATAGAAACATTCTGCTGTCTGAGTGAACAATAGAAACATTCTGCTGTCTGAGTGAACAATAGAAACATTCTGCTGTCTGAGTGAACAATGGAAACATTCTGCTGTCTGAGTGAACAATAGAAACATTCTGCTGTCTGAGTGAACAATAGAAACATTCTGCTGTCTTAGTGAACAATAGAATCATTATGCTGTCTGAGTGAACAATGGAAACATTATGCTGTGAGCGAACAATAGAAACATTCTGCTGTCTGAGTGAACAATACAAACATTCTGCTGTCTGAGTGAACAATAGAAACATTCTGCTGTCTGACTGAACAATAGAAACATTCTGCTGGCTGAGTGAACAATAGAAACATTCTGCTGTCTGAGTGAACAATAGAAACATTCTGCTGTCTCAGTGAACAATAGAAACATTGTGCTGGCTGAGTGAACAATAGAAACATTCTGCTGTCTGAGTGAACAATGGAAACATTCTGCTGTCTTAGTGAACAATAGAAACGTTCTGCTGTCTGAGTGAACAATAGAAACATTGTGCTGGCTGAGTGAACAATGGAAACATTCTGCTGTGTGAGTGAACAATGGAAACATTCTGCTGTCTGAGTGAACAATAGAAACATTCTGCTGTCTGAGTGAACAATAGAAACATTCTGCTGTCTGAGTGAACAATAGAAACATTCTGCTGTCTGAGTGAACAATGGAAACATTCTGCTGTCTGAGTGAACAATAGAAACATTCTGCTGTCTGAGTGAACAATAGAAACATTCTGCTGTCTTAGTGAACAATAGAATCATTCTGCTGTCTGAGTGAACAATAGAAACATTCTGCTGTCTGAGTGAACAATAGAAACATTCTGCTGTCTGAGTGAACAATAGAAACATTCTGCTGTCTGACTGAACAATAGAAACATTCTGCTGTCTTAGTGAACAATAGAAACATTCTGCTGTCTGAGTGAACAATAGAAACATTCTGCTGTCTGAGTGAACAATAGAAACAGTCTGCTGTCTGAGTGAACAATAGAAACATTCTGCTGTCTGAGTGAACAATGGAAACATTCTGCTGTCTGAGTGAACAATGGAAACATTCTGCTGTCTGAGTGAACAAGAGAAACATTCTGCTGTCTGAGTGAACAATAGAAACATTCTGCTGTCTGAGTGAACAATAGAAACATTCTGCTGTCTGAGTGAACAATAGAAACATTCTGCTGTCTTAGTGAACAATAGAAACATTGTGCTGGCTGAGTGAAAAATAGAAACATTCTGCTGTCTGAGTGAACAATAGAAACATTGTGCTGGCTGAGTGAAGAATTGAAACATTCTGCTGTCTGTGTGAAGAATGGAAACATTCTGCTGTCTGAGTGAAGAATGGAAACATTCTGCTGTCTGAGTGAACAATAGAAACATTCTGCTGTCTGAGTGAACAATGGAAACTTTCTGCTGTCTAAGTGAACAATATACACATTCTGCTGTCTGAGTGAACAATAGAAACATTCTGCTGTCTGAGTGAACAATAGAAACATTCTGCTGTCTGAGTGAACAATAGAAACATTCTGCTGTCTGAGTGAACAATGGAAACATTCATCTGTCTGAGTGAACAATAGAAACATACTGCTGTCTGAGTGAACAATATAAACATTCTGCTGTCTGAGTGAACAATGGAAACATTCTGCTGTCTGAGTGAACAATAGAAACATTCTGCTGTCTGACTGAACAATAGAAACATTCTGCTGTCTGACTGAACAATAGAAACATTCTGCTGTCTGACTGAACAATAGAAACATTCTGCTGTCTGAGTGAACAATAGAAATATTCTGCTGTCTGAGTGAACAATGGAAACATTCTGCTGTCTGAGTGAACAATGGAAACATTCTGCTGTCTGAGTGAACAATAGAAACATTCTGCTGTCTGACTGAACAATAGAAACATTCTGCTGTCTGAGTGAACAATAGAAACATTCTGCTGTCTTAGTGAACAATAGAAACATTCTGCTGTCTGAGTGAACAATAGAAACATTCTGCTGTCTGAGTGAACAATGGAAACATTCTATTTACCAGCTGTTAGGTCGTGTGTACACTTATTACTATGAAATTATTAACGTGGCACCAGTCCTTTCTTGGACAAAATGGTATTCTAAGAAGGCCTGACTCATGAGTTATGTACAATAACTATCAGACTGAAATGAGAATAATAGTAATACATTGATTAATCTGAAGTTATGAATTCTTTGAGAATCAACTGGAGTTCTTTCCCAGAATAACAAGACAAACACAAGATCTTTATACAATCAACATTTACTAACGCTAATCAAAATATTTACAAACGTAATGAGAGTGATCATGAAAAGGTAGGAGGTAGAATGAAAGACAAGAAAAAGACCTCACAATATCCGAATATTAAAGAGGTGATACTCGGTCTGTGACCAAAGTCTGTTGTCGTTGGCTGTGGTTAGGCCACATAGAGGTGAACAAAGGCAAGATGGAGGTGGGTCCTCCTTTGTCCTGAGTTGTCCTGGTGGTGGTTTCTTACTCCTTCCCTGTGAGTTCGGATGGTCCCTCATGGCCTGCTCCTTTGGGGTGTGTACCTAGTTGCTCGGTCTGCCTGCTCTTCCTTTGAGTTGCAGAAGCTGTGCTCTAAATTGTCTTCTCCTTCTTTCCTTAAAGAAGGTTTGCTTAATCTGCCATTCAGGCTACACTAGCTCTATAAAGACTAAGTCCCTCTGAGACTGTTTAGTGCATGGGTTCTTCTGTCTCAATTTCTGTACTGGATTACAGGTACTATTTCCTGAAAGGTACTTTCCCTAACTTATCAGTTCAAGAGTTATTGCCATTAAAGGCGAAGGTCCAGGCCCTGTGGTCGGCCTACTAAAGATGCAGGTTCTCCTCCCTCCTGGAGAGAGGTCCAGCTTGAGAGGTCCAGCTGGATAAGAGGCTAAGAGCTAAGAGAGTGAGGGGGAGACGGCAGTGTCCTTTTGTAGTCCTTTGAGGTCACATGACCTTTTGCCTTGGAGAGAGCGGGAGAGAGGTTGGAGGTACTCAGTAGTCCATAACAGTTCAGTATTATAGACGGACAGTAAAAGGATATTCAACATTATTCAAAATATGAAATTAAAATGACACATCACTACACAGCTAACTGTCTGAGTGACAAATGGAAACCCTCCGCTATCCAAGTGACCAATGGAAAAGCCACCTGCCTTTGCTGTCATCACTAGTGAGAACATCATTAAGGTAATTTGGTCACTGTCAACTTTTAGAAGGTTAGACTAATCATTTAAACCACCTAAATATATTCATATTCCCTAACCCTAACCCTAACATTTAGTGTTTGAAACTCAAACATTCATTTCCCAACTGCTTTTTCCATAATCCTGCAGACTCTTTATCATTCTCTATAGCAAATATTCCAATGCAGTCAACATTATGCATGCCCACCATGGCATTGGACAGCTGCTGACATTTGAGAACTCATCTGGTTTAGAAATCAAACTGTTTTGCCTGCAGTTATGGAACCCCTACCTGTCCCAGACCTGCTGTTTTCAACTCTTAATGATCGGCTATGAAAAGCCAACTGACATTTATTCCTGATTGTTATTTGACCACGCTTGTCATTTATGAACATTTTGAACATCTTGGCTCTCTCTAATTCTCTCCTTCTCTCTTTCTTTCTCTCTCTCGGAGGAACTGAGCCCTAAGACCATACGTCAGGACTACCGGGCATGATGACTCCTTGCTGTCCCCAGTCCACCTGGCCTTGCTGCTGTCCCAGTTTCAACTGTTCTGCCTGCGGTTATGGAACACCTACCTGTCCCAGACCTGCTGTTTTCAACTCTTAATTATCGGCTATGAAAAGCCAACTGACATTTATTCCTGATTATTATTTGACCATGCTTGTCATTTATGAACATTTTGAACATCTTGGCCATGTTCTGTTATAATCTCCACCCGGCACAGCCAGAAGAGGACTGGCCACCCCTCATAGCCTGGTTCCTCTCTAGGTTTCTTCCTAGGTTTTGGCCTTTCTAGGGAGTTTTTCCTAGCCACCGTGCTTCTACACCTGCATTGCTTGCTGTTTGGGGTTTAGGCTGAGTTTCTGTACAGCACTTCGAGATATTAGCTGATGTACGAAGGGCTATATAAAATAAACTTGATTGATTGAAACTCCGGTCATCTTATTGCAGAGCATATTGTATACATTTTGCCCAGCTGTTTTTAGAGAATATTGTTTTGAAAGGTATACGTGTGGGATATGTCATGTTGGCTAATATGCATATGCATCTGTTGTTTTTAAACCTCCATTCCAGCGTACTGTTGGGGTTTGTTTCCTTGTCAATCATTGGCTAATTTGTGAAATGATCATTATGACAATATCTTTAATTAAATCATTCAAAAACCTTTATTAATGCAATTGCAGACAGAAGTTGACAACAGGAACATAACGCACGTTTCCGAGTAAGTTCTGCATCAAAGAAAAGGTCCCAAGTTCTTTTATTAAACCCTAGTGATGTCACTGCCTACGTCATTATCTTTTACTCGTGAGACCAAACCCTTGCCTACTCAACACTAAAACTCTTGTTTATATAGCTATCTAAAGCTTAGCATGTCTGACTAATCTCTTATACTCCCCTGCAGAGCTCTGTCTTCACAGTCACACATTTCTCAGACAGTTTCTTCATAAGAGGCAGAGAGACTAGAAAAGTACTGTGGAACAATATTAAACCTCATAGTGTATATATATTGTTAATCTGTAGTCTAGGACCCTATAAATGTAAGGAGGGAGGGGTCTTATAACCCCTCCCCTTCTATTAATGCAACATAAGCATAATCAATTATTATAATACATTAAACATTTGGTACAGCCCCTATCATGACCCCTAGGTGAAACCCTTTCAGTACATGGCACACACACACATCTTTCCATTTACATGCTTTTTGGGTTTCTATGCAAATTATATGATTGAATGTTTCTTTAAGCCTGCAGCTAGTTACTTGAAATGAGATATATAACCATGCCAACGCATGATTGAAAACTTGAATTCACAGAGAGGAAGACAGAGAGAATGAAACACTCGCTTCCTGAGCAGACAAGTTGGCATTTCCATTAGCTGGCTAGGCTAGTCACTGTAACATCGGAGAGCTTTCAATAAATTGGCTAAGTGGTCAACAGAGTTACCTCTTCATGCGATCAAGACAATTTGCATTTGCATTTCCATTCTGCATATTTCAGGTGCACTCGAAAACAGATAATTATCTTATTTCAGCCTTCATCACAACAGGTGTGTTTACATCTTAGATAGCAGCAGGTCACTGGCTGCCATCATCATGAGGGGTATGTACGGGAGTTCTGATTGGTTCCAAGTTGAGCAGATCAACACATTTTTCTGATCAGACACAGTGTTGAAATATAATTGTTATGAGAAAATGTGTACGAATTGAAGGTACCAACAAATGTTATAGTCATCATTAGATAAAAGGTAAAACATTTTAACAAGAATGTTTAACTGTCATTTAAAAAAAAATCAGCTCCTCCCTCGACAGGGATCGTTCAAATACATTTTTGGGGCTTTGGCCCACCACCTATGGTTAACAAAACGTACATTAAACAGTGAACAAAATATGGTGACAAACAGCGTGTGGCGCTTGTCAAAGTCCTCCAACATATCCATGTTAGTCTTCCAAGACTCACCATGAAGATGGGGATGATGACGGCCTGCTTTGTTGTCCAAACATCAAAGAAGCAGGTGTCCCTCAGTGTTAGGTGGAGCTGCCCGTGGACTTGGTGTCAGTAGAGGTGTTCTTTTAGACAGAAGGTCCCACCCTTCTCCCGAACGCAGAACTCTAGAGTAGATTAGCCAGCGCTACTATTACCCCCCTGTGCTAACCTCTGTGTGTGAGATGTGATTAGGAAATACTGATACTTGAATGGTGAAAAGAAAACCTGTAAACTTCAGTTAGTTCTTCTCTCTCTCTCCAACTCACCATGCCAATGGATAATGCATTTTGGCACATTAATATAATTAGTCAGAGCGAGGGAGGAGAGGATGGAGGGAAAGAGAGAGAGAAAAACACCATCTGTGGTAAACCATGATGTTGACTTTATTTTTAAAGGACCAGTAAGGAGGTGTGGGTTGGAGCGACACATGACAACTAGTCACATATGCAGATTAAAATCTTACTACCTTCTCAGGGATTGTGGTAGGCTAAAACCAGCACTTTTAGTAAAACGTTGATTCATGTCCACTGTCCATTTTTTTAATAACTATTTCAGAGAATAAATTGTATTTAATAATATTTTCCTGTGCAGCAACCATTGATTTACTGGAGGGATAACGTTTTACTACCAACCCAAACCCCTATATGATGTAACGCACAGGTTACTGTAGATCCCACATCAAGAACATCTCAGTAGTATTCTGGAATAAACAGAACACAGTATAGTGACTAATGTTTCCCACACTTTATTATGCCTGTAATGACATAGTGTATTTGCCTATATTGTACATACAATACATAGGAAGAACAGACAGCTGCCCTTATACTGTGGATCAATCATCCATATTCCTCAGCATCATTGCTTTAGGGATTTATACCCACTAGTACTAAAAATCCCCAGAGGCTAAACCGATGCAGCCCACAGCATACAATTACATTGTGAGTTCTAAATGGACAGCTAGAGAGGCCTCTCTCCATCCCAGCACCAATACTGCTACCACAGCCGTCTGCCTAGACCAGATACTTCACTCGCTCTTTCCAGCTAGTTTAGCGTACCACTCAGCACACACAACCGTTTCCTCTTCCTCTCACTCGCTCTTGGAGTAGTGTATGATGATGATGAAGATGTGTGTGTGCACAGTGGGCTCGGGAAAGAGAGAGAGGGATAGAGTGAATGAGAGTGAGCTTGCAATGTGTGAGAGGCTGCAGCTGGCACAGGGGTGCACCCATTAGCCCCAGTCCAGCCTGCTTGAGTTGACAGGGGGAGGGAGAGGTGATAGATATATTGAAGGCCAGAGAGAGCGAGAGAGAAAGAAGGTGTTGGCAAAAGGGGGAAAAGACAGAAAGAGAAATGGTGAACAGAAATGGCGAGGTCAGTTTGATGTGTGAAGGTTTCACACAGAAGGAGAGCAGTGTGGTGGACTATGATGTACTGTGAATAATGCATTGGTCTCAGGTGTGCTGGTTTATAGGAAGTACTTATTTAGCTTGGAGATGGTTATGAAAACACTGGACACACTAACACAGCAGATAATACAATCAGACAGAGGGAGAAAACACTGGACACACTAACACAGCAGATAATACAACCAGACAGAGGGAGAAAACACTGGACACACTAACACAGCAGATAATACAATCAGACAGAGAGAGAAAACACTGGACACACTAACACAGGAGATAATACAATCAGACAGAGGGAGAAAACACTGGGCACACTAACACAGCAGATAATACAATCAGACAGAGGGAGAAAACACTGGACACACTAACACAGCAGATAATACAATCAGACAGAGGGAGAAAACACTGGACACACTAACACAGCAGATAATACAATCAGACAGAGGGAGAAAACACTGGACACACTAACACAGCAGATAATACAATCAGACAGAGGGAGAAAACATTGGACACACTAACACAACAGATAATACAATCAGACAGAGGGAGAAAACACTGGACACACTAACACAGCAGATAATACAATCAGACAGAGGGAGAAAACACTGGACACACTAACACAGCAGATAATACAATCAGACAGAGGGAGAAAACACTGGACACACTAACACAGCAGATAATACAACCAGACAGAGGGGGAAAACAGAGTGAGGGAGAGGAAAGGTCCAGGAATAGAAAGAAAGTACAATAAAGAGAGAGAAATGAGGCCAGAGAGGAATAGAGTGGATAAAAAGAGAATAAACACACTGAGAGAAGAGCAAAAGAAGTCAGAGTGCCTTTGACAGATGGACAGAGAGCAAGTGAGAAAGAGAGAAAGAGACAGAGAGAGGTTGCTACAGTCTTTCTCTCTTCTCTCAGTCTGTGGTGGTCACTCTGAAGGAGCTCCTCACGACGCAGTGACATCGCCCGGGACGACCTGGCAGAGTGAGGTGATTGTCTGAGGCCATGTCTCAGGAGGCTCACAGGGCGAGGCCAGATAGAGAGGACGCTGGGATAGGAACCGACTCCGCCCACCTGCTGCCACCTCCGGCCCTGGTCACTGTCGCCATCTGCTCTAGGAGCAAAACACACACCCGCATAAAGATGCAGACACACACACATTAGGACGCACACACATTTGTAGCCATACACGCACAAACACACACCTTCTTAATATTCTTGACACAGGTTTAAATATGGAAGGTCAGTTTTTTTTCCCTCATGGTTCTATTTACAATCATGTTCTTGAATTGTTCCAAGGACGTTAAGAAACAACGTTCTTTTGTGGGAATTTCAGTACTTCAGCACAATGTTTTCCTCATGGTTCTATTCAAAGTCATGTTCAGAGAACGTTAAAAAACAACATTCTTCTGTGGGAATTTCGGTACTTCAGCGTAACATTTTCTGAAGGTTTCCTCATGGATCTATTTAATGTCATGTTCTCAGAACATTTAGAAAACTTACCATAAAAACCACACGAAAACATTCAAAACATTCACGGAATGTTATAAGAATGATATTTTGAAAACATAGTAGTTGAAACCATGTAGTGACATCTCTAGCACTGAGATGCAGTGCCTTAGACCGCTGCACCACTTGGGAGCCCCTGTGTCATGGGACTTCAGAGTTGATGAAATACCTTCCTTAATAGCTCTCTAGTCCTCCCCCTTTGTCCTTCTTATCACCTTGTCCATCACTTTCTCCTCACCTCCATCTTTCCCCTTTCCAGTCAACTATAATATTATTCCGCGTGCGTGCGTGCGTGCGTGCGTGCGTGCGTGCGTGTGTGTATGGGGAGGGGGTGTAATGGGGTCTATTGGCTCTTCTAATGAGTTATTGACTCCCCTGTGGAGATTTAATGAAGTACTCAGTACAGGCCTGCCACAGCACCATAGTGTTTGGCACACAAGTGTGTATGTATGCACGTGCATGCATTTGTGCATTTTTTCCATGTGTGTGTGCGTGCGTGCTTGTGTGTGTGTGTCTGGTAGAATAGGGTCAGGGGTTGTCCTCTCCAGTGTAATGCTCCCTCCACTTACACCAATATTTCTCTCTCACTGGGACTGGTGTGGAATCCTTGTCCCAGGAATGTATTTCTGGCTCTAGGTCAATATACATTAAATGCGTAATATTTTTGAAGGTAAGAAACACTGAACCGAGCAACTATGCAATGAGAGCACCAGCAGATCCGGATGACTGTGTGATCTCCCATAGCCAATATGAGTAGGACCTTTACACAGGACCAGACCAATTACCAGGATGAGTACTCCGAGCATGCACTGACCAGTTAGTGGTTGTCTTCACTGATTTTTTCAACCTCTCTTTGACCCAGTCTGTAATACCTACATGTTTCAAGCAGACCACCTTTGTTCCTGTGACCAAGAAAGCCAAGGTAACCTGTCTAAATGACTATATCCCCATAGCACTCACATTTGTAGCCATGAAATGCTTTGAAAGTCCTGTCATGGCTCACATTCTTTTGTTTGTTGATTTCACCCTTATTTTAACAGGTAAGTTGACTGAGAACACATTCTCAATTACAGCAACGACCTGGGGAATAGTTACAGGGGAGAGGAGGGGGGATGAATGTGCCAATTGTAACCTGGGGATGATTAGGTGAACATGATGGTATGGGGGTCAGATTGAGAATTTAGCCAGGACACCGGGGTTAACACCCCTACTCTTATGATAAGTGCCAGAGATCTTAGTGACCAGAGAGTCAGGACTCCCGTTTAACGTCCCATTTGAAAGATGGCACTCCACACAGGGCAATGTCGCCAATCACTGCCCTGGGGCATTTTTTTTAGACAAGAGGAAAAGGTGCCTCCTACTGGCCCTCCAAACACCACTTCCAGCAGCATGTGGTCTCCCATCCATGAACCAACCCTGCTTAGCTTCAGAAGCAAGCCAGCAGGGGAATGCAGGGTGGTATGCTGCTGACTTGAACACCATCATCCCAGACACCCTGGACCCACTCCAATTCGCATACCGCCCCAACAGATACTCAGATGACACAATCTCTGTTGCACTTCAGACTGCCCTCTCCTACCTGGACAAGAGGAACCCCTACATGTATGTGAGAAGGCTGTTCTTTGACTACAGCTCAGTGTTCAACACCATAGCGCCACCCAAGCTCATCACTAAGCTCAGGATCCTGGGACTGAACACTAGGGGTTTGCTGACATGGCAATTAGAGGTCGACCGACCAGGATTTTTCAACGCCGATACCGATTATTGGAGTACCAAAAAAAGCCGATACCGATTAAATCGGCTATTTTTTAAAATGTATTTGTAATAATGACAATTACAACAATACTGAATGAACACTTATTTTAACTTAATATAATATTTCAATAAAATCAATTTAGCCTCAAATAAATAATGAAACTGTCACGCCCTGGCCTTAGTTATCTTTTTTTATTTTTATTATTTTAGTTAGGTCAGGGTGTGACATGAGGAAGGTATGTGTTTTTGTAGTGTCTAGGGGTGTTGTATGTGTATGGGGCAGTGTCTAGTGTAGTTGTCTAGGTAAGTCTATGGTTGCCTGAAGGGTTCTCAATCAGAGACAGCTGTCATTCATTGTCTCTGATTGGGAGCCATATTTAAGGCAGCCATAGGCATAAGGTTAATGTGGGTAATTGTCTATGTTGTACGTTTGTAGCTTGTGTGTGCACTTACGTCTATAGCTTCACGATCGTTTGTTGTTTTGTTTTGTAAAAGTGTTCGTTTCGTGTTTCGTCATCTTTAATAAAAGAAGATGTCTTCATATCCCGCTGCGCCTTGGTCCGCTTATAATGACGATCGTGACAGAATTACCCACCAACAAAGGATCAACAGCGGTGTAACGGGAGAAAGCAACAGGACCCACCTACACAGGATTTCTGGACATGGGAGGAAATACTGGACGGTAAAGGGCCATGGGCTCAACCTGGAGAATAGTTTCCGTGCCGCCCTCGTGAAGAGCTGGAGGCAGCTAAAGCCGAGAGGCGGCGGTATGAGGAGGCAGCACGGAAACAGGAGAAGGATCTGGCTACACTACGTGGGAAGAGATCGACAGATGGGCGATCGACCCTAAGAGAGTGCCGGAGCCCGCCTGGGATTCTCTGGCGCAGTGCGAGGAGGGATACCGGCGAATGGAGGCAGCACGGCGAAACGGTAGGAAGCCCGAGAGACATCCCCATTATTGGGCGGGGGGGGGGGGGGGGAATTTGGAGCAGTCGGCGAAGTTGAGGGGTGAGTCTGAGATTGTCGAGGATTTATTGGACAGATTGGAGGAGAGTGAACGAAGGGGAGATTATGAGACATTCGAGGAGTTGTTGACGAAATTGGAGGAGAGTGAAGAGAGAGAGCTGTTGATTTGGCAGAGTATGCATGGCATTCTCCCTGAGGAGCGTGTTAGCTGTCCGATGCCACCTGTGTCAGTTCCTCGTACTCAGCCTGAAACTTGTGTTAAAGTTCCGGAAGATTTGATGCCGGCTATACACACCAGGTCTCCAGTACATCTTTACAACCCGGTGTGTCCTGTTCCTGCTTCTTGCACTCATCCTGAGATGCGTGTCCCCAGCCCGGTACCACCAGTTCCGGCACCACGCACTAAGCCTCCTGTGCGTCTCCAGAGCCCTGTTCCTCCTCCACGCACTAGCCCTATGGTGCGTGTCTCCAGCCCATTACCACCAGTACCGGCACCACGCACCAAGCCTCCTGTGCGTCTCCAGAGTCCCGTGTGTCCTGTTGCTGCTCCCCGCACTAGTCCTGAGATGCGTGTCTCCAGCCCGGTACCACCAGTGCCGACACCACGCACTAGGCCTAATGTGCGTCTCCAGGGTCCAGTATGCCCTGTTCCTTCTCCCCGCACTAGCCTTCAGGTGCGTGTCCCCAGCCCGGTACCACCAGTTCCGGCAACACGCATCAAGCCTCATGTGCGTCTCCAGAGCCCTGTACGCACTGATCCTTCTCCCCGCACTCGCCCTGAGGTGCGTGCCCTCAGCCCGGTACCACCAGTCCCGGTATCACGCACCAGGCCTATAGTGCGCCTCGAGAACTCAGTGTGCCCTGTTCCTGCTCCCCGCACTAGCCTTGAGGTGCGTGTCTCCAGTCCGGTACCACCAGTTCCGGCACCACGCACCAAGCCTCATGTGCGTCTCCAGAGCCCTGTACGCACTGATCCTCCTCCCCGCACTCGCCCTGAGGTGCGTGCCCTCAGCCCGGTACCACCAGTCCCGGTACCACGCACCAGTCCTATAGTGCGCCTCGAGAACTCAGTGTGCCCTGTTCCTGCTCCCCGCACTAGCCTGAAGGTGCGTGTCCTTAGCCCGGTACCTCCAGTTCCGGTACCACGCATCAGGACTACAGTGCGTCTCAGCCGGCTAGAGTCTGCCGTCTGCCCAACGGCGCCTGAACTGCCCTCTGCCCAACGCCGTCTGAACTGTCCGTCTGCCAAGCGCCGCATGAACTGCCCGTCTGTACTGAGCCTTCAAAGCCATCCGCCAGCCATGACCAGCCAGAGCCGTCCGCCAGCCAGGACCAGCCAGAGCCGTCCGCCAGCCAGGACCAGCCAGAGCCGTCCGCCAGCCAGGACCAGCCAGAGCCGTCCGCCAGCCAGGACCAGCCAGAGCCGTCCGCCAGCCAGGACCAGCCAGAGCCGTCCGCCAGCCAGGATCAGCCAGAGCCGTCCGCCAACCAGGACCAGGCAGAGCCGTCCGCCAGCCAGGACCAGGCAGAGACGTCCGCCAGCCAGGACCAGCCAGAGCCGTCAGCCAGCCATGACCAGCCAGAGCCGTCAGCCAGCCATGACCAGCCAGAGCCGTCAGCCAGCCATGACCAGCCAGAGCCGTCAGCCAGCCATGACCAGCCAGAGCCGTCAGCCAGCCATGACCAGCCAGAGCCGTCAGCCAGCCAGGATCCGCCAGAGCCGTCAGCCAGCCAGGATCCGCCAGAGCCCGTCAGCCAGCCAGGATCCGCCAGAGCCCGTCAGCCAGCCAGGATCCGCCAGAGCCGTCAGCCAGCCAGGATCCGCCAGAGCCGTCAGCCAGCCAGGATCCGCCAGAGCCGTCAGCCAGCCAGGATCCGCCAGAGCCGTCAGCCAGCCAGGATCCGCCAGAGCCGTCAGCCAGCCAGGATCCGCCAGAGCCGTCAGCCAGCCAGGATCCGCCAGAGCCGTCCAGCCAGAATCCACCAGAGCCATCCAGCCAGGATCCGCCAGGGCTAGCCAGCCAGGATCCGCCATCCAGTCCGGTGTTGCCCCTCAGTCCGGAGCTGCCCCTCAGTCCGGTGTTGCCCCTCAGTCCGGTGTTGCCCCTCAGTCCGGTGTTGCCCCTCAGTCCGGTGTTGCCCCTCAATCCGGTGTTGCTTCACAATCGTTTGTTGTTTTGTTTTGTAAAAGTGTTCGTTTCGTGTTTCGTCATCTTTAATAAAAGAAGATGTCTTCATATCCCGCTGCGCATTGGTCCGCTTATTTTGACGATCGTGACAGAAACATGTTCAATTTGGTTTAAATAATGCAAAAACAATGCAATATGTGCCATGTAAATAAGCTAACGTTTAAGTTCCTTGCTCAGAACATGAGAACATTTGAAAGCTGGTGGTTCCTTTTAACATGACTCTTCAATATTCCCAGGTAAGAAGTTTTAGGTTGTAGTTATTATAGGAATTATAGGACTATTTCTCTCTATACGATTTGTATTTCATATACCTTTGACTATTGGATGTTCTTATAGGCACTTTAGTATTGCCAGTGTAACAGTATAGCTTCCATCCCTCTCCTCGCCGCTACCTGGGCTCGAACCAGGAACACATCGACAACAGCCACCCTCAAAGCAGCGTTACCCATGCAGAGCAAGGGGAACAACTACTCCAAGTCTCAGAGCCAGTGACGTTTGAAACGCTATTAGCGCGCACCCCGCTAACTAGCTAGCCATTTCACATTGTTTACACCAGCCTAATCTCGGGAGTTGATAGGCTTGAAGTCATAAACAGCGCAATGCTTGAAACATTGCAAAGAGCTGCTGGCAAAACGCACGAAAGTGCTGTTGGAATGAATGCTTACTAGCCTGCTGGTGCCTACCATCGCTCAGTCAGACTGCTCTATCAAATCATAGACTTAATTATAACATAATAACACAGAAATACGAGCCTTAAGTCATTAATATGGCCGAATCCGGAAACTATCATCTCGAAAACAAAACGTTTATTCTTTCAGTGAAATACGGAACCGTTACGTATTTCATCTAACGGGTGGCATCCATAAGTCTAAATATTCCTGTTACATTGCACAACCTTCAATGTTATGTCATAATTACGTAAAATTCTGGCAAATTAGCTCGCAATGAGCCAGGCGGCCCAAACTGTTGCATATACTCTGACTCTGTGTGCAATGAACGCAAGAGAAGTGACACAATTTCACATGGTTAATATTGCCTGCTAACCTGGATTTATTTTAGCTAAATATGCAGGTTTAAAAATATATACTTCTGTGTATTGATGTTTATGGTTAGGTACACGTGGGGCAACGACAGTCCTTTTTCGCGAATGCGCACTGCATCAATTATATACAACGCAGGACACGCTAGATAAACTAGTAATATCATCAACCATGTGTAGTTATAACTAGTGATTATGATTGATTGATTGTTTTTTATAAGATAAGTTTAATGATAGCTAGCAACTTACCTTGGCTTCTTACTGAATTTGCGTACAGGCGGGCTCCTCGTGAGGCAGGTGGTTAGAGCGTTGGACTAGTTAAGTAAGGTTGCAAGATTGAATCCCTGAGCTGACAAGGTAAAAACCTGTCGTTCTGCCCCTGAACAAGGCAGTTAGCCCACCGTTCCTAGGCCGTCATTGAAAATAAGAATGTGTTCTTAACTGACTTGCCTCGTTAAATAAAATAATAATAAATCAGCAAAATCTGCATCCAAAATAACCGATTTCCGATTGTTATGAAAACTTGAAATCGGCCCTAATTAATCGGCCATTCCGATTAATCGGTCGACTTCTAATGCAATACTAGTATTCCTAACCATATCCTTAAATTGACAGTTGATAGTGGGATCAGATCAGATGATACTTGTGACTGTAAAAAACAGAAGTGTTTTAATATGCCTAAGTAAATGTTGGTAAAATACCTCCCTGCACATTCTCTCTGCAATAAAAGTTGCAGATCAGGAGCAGTCCTCAACTTACAGGCAAGTTTGCGGTCACTCAGTCAGAATGCACATTTCATCCTTTTCCCTACCCTTGTCCCGCTTGTTAGATATTATGCACATTTATATCTTGATAACAAACATACTCGGAATGTGATTTATCATAGTAGCAGGTAGCAGGAATCTAAATGATCAGACTGAAAACAGATCGGCTGAAATTATGAAGTGTGTGGACAGAGAAATATAGCTTCACTCTATCCAATCAGAGCAGCAGAATCAACCTACAGCCCTTCTCTTTACAGACAGGCGAACTAGCCAATTGAGTTATTTAGGCCACATAGAACCTTCCACATGACCTGAATGACATGCAAAACATATTTTGGGATAATGGATGATTTGAAAAAATACTCAGATCACAATTGTGTCCAGAAAATTGCCCATATCCGTTACTATACTTGTTTTATCCGACTACTCGGCTCACCCCTACTGAACACCTCCCTCTGCAACTGGATCCTGGACCTCCTGATGGGCCACCCCTGGTGGTGAACGGTAGGCGACAACACATTCCCCACGCTGACACTCAACACGGGGGCCCCTCAGGGGTGCAAGCCTAGTCCCCTCTTGTACTCCCTGTTCACCCACGACCGTATGGGCGCGCATGACTCCAACACCACCCTTAAGTTTGCTGATGACACAATGGTTTTAGGTCTGATCACTGATGATGATAGACCGCCTATAGAGAGGAGGTCACTGACCTGTCGGTGTGGTGCCAGGACAGCAACCTCTCCCTCAACATCAGCAAGACAAAGGAGCTGATCGTATACTACAGGAAACGGAGGACCGAGCACGCCCCCACCCACATCGACGGGCTGTAGTGGAGTTGGTCGAGAGCTTCAAGTTCCTCGGTCTCCACATCATTAAGGAATTAACATGGTCCACACACACCAACAGTCGTGAAGAAGGCACGACAATGCTTCTTCCCCCTCAGGAGACTGAAAAGATTTTGCATGGGCTCTCAGATCCACAAAAAGTTATACAGCTGCACCCTTGTCAGCATGTTGACTGGCTGCATCACCGCTTGGTATGGCAACTGCTTGGCATCCGACCGCAAGGCGTTACGGAGGGTAGTGCGTACGGCCCAGTACATCACTGGGGCCGAACTCCCTGCCATCCAGGACCTCTATACCAGACGGTGTCAGAGGAATTCCCTAATAATTTTCAAAGACTCCAGCCATCCAAGTCACAGACTATTCTCTCTGCTACTGCATGGCAAGCGGTACCAATGCACCAAGTCTGGAACCAACAGGACCCTGAACAGCTTCTACCCCCAAGCCATAAGAATACTAAATAGTTAACCAAATAGCTACTCGAACTGTCTGCATTGACCGTCTTTGCACTAACTCTTTTGACTCATCACATACCCTGCTGCTACTGTTTATTATCTATGCTGTTGTCTAGCCACTTTACCCCTACCTATATCTACCTCAATTACTTTGTTCCTCTACACATCGACTTGGTACTGGTACCCCGTATATATAGCCAAGTTACTGTTACTCATTATGTGTTTATTCTGACTTGCTTAGTTAAATAAAGGTTAAATCAAATCAAATATTTAAAAATATGTATCTATTCCTATTTTTTTCTATATGCTCTCAGTATTGTTGGGAAGGGCCCGTAAGTAAGCATTTCAGTGTTAGTCAACACCTGTTGTTAATGAAGCATGTGACAAATCAAATTGGATTGTTGTGATTTGACCTGAAGAAGTGTATAGGTGTATGTTTTTGGGTGGGCGTCATGTGTACCTGCTGTCTTTATCACTTGTTCTCTTGTGTCCTACAAACTGGGCTTTCTCACTTACATCAGGGTCAAGGGATATGCTACCCAGCTTCCCAGCTTCAGAACCTCAGGCCTGACCAGCCTTACATTTACAAGGTACGACATTCCAATTTCCAAATCAAATGCTCCATGGTTTGTGTGAAGAAAAAGAAGAGGGCTCTAGAATGGCTGCTTGATGTGTTGACTCCATAAATGGATTTAGGAAATAACACACGCACATGCACTCTGACACACAGATCTGGCATGACTGAGGTTTACCCTGCAGTTCACAAACTCATTCTTTCCCTTAATAACACATCACAGCAGGCTAACACTGAAAATTACACACCATCCACTCATATCCACTTTACCAACCCATTTTCTATTCAGAACCTCTGTGTAACTGGAAATTGACATTACCCCTGTGTTTTCTCCATCCATCTTCATCCTGTCTTGTTTTCTCTCTTCCCACACCTCAGGTTCGTTCCCCTTTTCATCTGTCCTGACTTTTAGATTATCTATATCAATCCCTCATTTTTTGATACATCAGTTTCTCCCCTTTATTCTCCCTCCATCCTTCCCCTTCCCTCCCTCGCTCTCTCTCTTTCTCTCTCTCTCTCCCACTCTCACTCTCACTCATCTCTCTCACTCTGAATCCCTCTCCCTCTCCTTTTCTCCTGTTCTCTCTACCCTCAGTTTCGTCTGTTTTGCCAGATGTTGTGACAGAGTATTTACACAGATTGCTCCACAATTTAAAAAAGAGAAAGTGAAGGTTTTAAATTGCTAGCCTAAACCCTGCCGAACATGAGTGTTTTTATGCTTCTGACACATAAGGGGCTACTCATCAATCTTTCATTCAGCCCTTTTCTCTCTCCTAGCCTCCACCGCTATCTACCTTTCCCCTCAACTGACCTTTTCTCTCATTCCTCCCTTACGTTCTTCCCTCCATTTAATGTCAAAACAACTTGTTTGTTACAGTGTAGTGAGTTTTGGGAGCTAGCTCCAGTGAGCTCTACATTGATACTCCTTCCCTTATGAAACACTAAAGCGTAGCCCTCAACAGATGCTGTTCTTACTGTTGTAGCTTAGCACCATCTGCTCACAGAATGTAGGACAACAAAAGAAAATTAGCTAGAAACTAAATGAGACTTTTCTCACTCATGCTGTAGCTCATAAACAGTTGAAGTCGGAAGTTTACATACACTTAGGTTGGAGTCATTAAAACTTGTTTTTCAACCACTCTACAAATTTCTTGTTAACAAACTATAGTTTGGCAAGTCGGTTAGGACCGACTTGTCGGTTGTGTGCATGACACAATACATTTTTCCAACAATTGTTTACAGACAGATTATTTCACTTATAATTCACTGTATCACAATCCCAGTGGGTCAGAAGTTTATATACACTAAGTTGACTGTGTCTTTAAACAGCTTGGAAAATTCCAGAAAATGATTTCATGGCTTTAGAAGCTTCTGATAGGCTAATTGACATAATTTGAGTCAATTGGAGGTGTAGCTGTGGATGTATTTCAAGGGCTACCTTCAAACTCAGTGCCTCTTTGCTTGACATCATGGGAAAATCAAAAGATCACAGACTACGGTTTGCAACTGCACATTGGGACAAAGATCATACTTTTTGGAGAAATGTCCTCTGGTCTGATGACACAAAAATAGAACTTGGCCATAATGACCATTGTTATGTTTGGAGGAAAAAGGGGGAGGCTTGCAAGTCGAAGAACACCATCCCAACCATGAAGCACGGGGTGGCAGCATCATGTTGTGGGGGTGCTTTGCTGCAGGAGGGACTGGTGCACTTCACAAAATAAATTACATCATGAGGAAGGAAAATTATGTGGATATAGTGAAGCAACATCTCAAGACATCAGTCAGGAAGTTAAAGCTTGGTCGCAAATGGGTCTTCCAAATAGACAATGACCCCAAGCATACTTCCAAAGTTGTGGCAAAATGGCTTAAGGACAACAAAGTCAAGGTATTGGAGTGACCTTCACAAAGCCCTGACCTCAATCCTATAGAAAATTTGTGGGCAGAACTGAAAAAGTGTGTGCGAGCAAGGAGGCCTGCAAACCTGACTCAGTTACACCAGCTCTGTCAGGAGGAATGGGCCAAAATTCACCCAACTTATTGTGGGAAGTTTGTGGAAGGCTACCCAAAACATTTGACCCAAATTAAACAATTTAAAGGCAATGCTACCAAATACTAATTGAGTGTATGTAAACTTCTGACCCACTGGGAATGTGCTGAAAGAAAATAAAGCTGAAACAAATCACTCTACTATTATTCTGACATTTCACATTCTTAAAATAATGTGGTGATCCTAACTGACCTAAGACAAGGAATATTTACTAGGATTAAATGTCAGGAATTGGGAAAAACTGAGTTTAAATGTATTTGGCCAAGGTGTATGTAAACCTCCAACTTCAACTGTAGAAAGTAGTAGTATGTGAGTTTGTGTGCCTGCCTGCTGTGTGGGTGTTATACATTTGTGTCCCTGTGCTATAACCAGGCCCAAATGGAATCCACGCACACAGAACTACGAAGGATTTTCCAACGTAATTCTGCGGAGCCTCAGTTCAATGCACAAAATGAACTGCTTTCGATTCAAAGCACAATAGAGAGAGGCACTGAATTAAAAGCAATTGCAACCCACATGTTATTGTATTGCATTAGATCGATACATACATCGACCCACATGTTATTGTATTGCATTAGATCGATACATACATCAACCCACATGTTATTGTATTGCATTAGATCGATACATACATCGACCCACATGTTATTGTATTGCATTAGATAGATACGTACATCAACCCACATGTTATTGTATTGCATTAGATCGATACATACATCAACCCACATGTTATTGTATTGCATTAGATCGATACATACATCAACCCACATGTTATTGTATTGCATTAGATAGATACATACATCAACCCACATGTTATTGTATTGCATTAGATAGATACATACATCAACCCACATGTTATTGTATTGCATTAGATCGATACATACATCAACCCACATGTTATTGTATTGCATTAGATCGATACATACATCTACGTCTGCACTTCTCCGAGAGGGACATCATCTCTTTTCCTTCAATGGGATTTGAGATTGGGGCGGGGTGGAAAGAAAGATGTGAGGTGACAGACAGACAGCGGTGACGGTCGTGATAATCGAAAGTAAAATGTGAAAGAATGCACAGATTGTCAACAGAGGAGCTTACGAGAAGACATCTTGCGACCAGTGGTGATTTTAGCATGTACATTTTGGTGGAACAAACAGAATCTTTTTTTTAAGATGCATGACAACAAAACCACTAGACAACACTAAACAATACATTATTGCACTATAGCGGTGACATACAGTGCCCACAAACTGTTAGGTCCTACATAAAGCTGTCCTAACAGCAGGGCTTTCTTTTCAACACCATGGAGTGAATCCACACCTGGCTATCAGCGGAGCCTTGCCTGGCAGAGAAACAGTTCATTCAGCCGCATTGACTGCCTTTTAAAAGAAACAGCTGATGTGGCTGACTTGCTTAAAAAATGTGGTTTCTACTGACAATTGAGATGTACAAACTATGGAATAAGGGAATGATGAGTGGAAAAGAGGCAATCCGTAATTTCGATTAAGACATTAATGAGCGATCTAAGACGGGCGTTGTCAGTATAACTATTTGTTCAGCACTTTTGAAATGTACAGCGACAGAATTCAGA
The DNA here is from genome assembly GCF_029448725.1 of Salvelinus fontinalis. Classification (NCBI taxonomy): domain Eukaryota; kingdom Metazoa; phylum Chordata; class Actinopteri; order Salmoniformes; family Salmonidae; genus Salvelinus; species Salvelinus fontinalis. The sequence goes on along the minus strand of NC_074703.1, from coordinate 10,101,116 downwards.
ACAAGGGCCATTCTCACAGTATTCTCCCTGAACACCAAGTCAGAACCGTCGTATAAATAAAAGGGGCATGTAAGCAGACAATGAAAACTCTTACAATATTTGATGATGACATTTCTTTAAAACAGGCTATATGTGCACCAACAAGTCAGAACAGTAGGCTAAGTTATGAGGGGGAAAGTGACCAAATGATTAGGGTGAGGCACATGGGCTACTAGCAGCTTACTACACAACATACACTTAGTATTACTTTCTTAGCTCCGGTATACATATCTCCCTGGCATATTACAAAATTTATGCAGCAGCATACAATACATTTTTGGACTCACCTTGTTGTGCTGTGCTCACATGAACAGGAAGGTGGCACGGCGGTCCTTCTTGTGGGCAAATGTTGTCATTTAACTTTGTCATCAAAGTCTGTAATTCTCTGGATTTCTGGTGACAACTGGGAACTCTGGAAAAAAACAAGGTTGAATCATGACGTCAGTGATCTTCAGGTCTGAGCTCTAGAAAGAGGCCATGTCTGCGTGTGTGAGAGTGAGAGAGAGAGCTATGCACAGCTTTGTGGCACACTGATCAAAGGCAACAGTGGCCAATATTGCTACCTTTACACCCCTGTATTTACTCACAGGCCTAAATAGGATTAGCATTGAAAAAATACTGACCAGAACAATAAATAGGCCTATGTTATGGAAGAACATCATGGTGTTCTCGGGGTGATGAGAGGTGTTGGGTTTGCGTCAGACATAGCGTTTTCCTTGATGGCCAAAAAAACTTCTTCCATATGTTTGGGGAGTCTCCCACATGCCTTTTGGCCAACACCAAATGTGTTTGCTTATTTCTTTCTTTAAGCAATGGCTTTTTTTTCTGGCCACTCTTCCATAAAGCCCAGCTCTGTGGAGTGTACGGCTTAAAGTGGTCCTATGGACAGATACTCCAATCTCCGCTGTGGAGCTTTGCAGCTCCTTCAGGGTTATCTTTAGTCTCTTTGTTGCCTCTCTGATTAATGCCCTCCTTGCCTGATCTGTGAGTTTTGGTGGGCGGCCCTCTCTTGGCAGTTTTGTTGTGGTGCCATATTCTTTCAAATTTTTAATAATGGATTTAATGGTGCTCTGTGGGATGTTCAAAGTTTTGGATATTTTTTAAAAACCCAACCTGATCTGTACTCCTCCACAACTTTGTCCCTGACCTGTTTGGAGAGCTCCTTGGTCTTCATGGTGCCGCTTGCTTGGTGGTGTCCCTTGCTTAGTGGTGTTGCAGACTCTGGGCCCTTTCAGAACAGGTGTATATGTACTGAGATCATGTGACAGATCATGTGACACTTACATTGCACATAGGTGGACTTTATTTAACTAATTATGTGACTTCTGAAAGTAATTGGGTGCACCAGATCTTTTTTAGTGGCTTCATAGTAAAGGGGGTGAATAAATATGCACGTACCACTTTTCCGTTACATTTTTTTTTTAAACAAGTTATTTTTTTCATTTCACTATACCAATTTGGACTCTTTTGTGTATGTGTATTACATGAAATCCAAATAAAATGTCATTCAAATTACAGGTTTAATGCAACAAAATAGGAAAAACGCCAAGGGGATGAATACTTTTGCAAGGCACTTTGAGGTCATACATACAAAAAAATGATATGTTATTGAATTCAAGTTTACTGTCTGAGTTGAATAGTCTACATTCATTCATTATTATTTTTTTCTTTGAATTTGAAATATACTGAACAAAAATATAAACACAACATGTAAAGTGTTGGTCCCATGTTTCATGAGCTAAAATAAAAGATCCCAGAAATGTTCCATTTGCACAAAAAGCTTATTTCTCTCTGTTTACGTCCCTGTTAGTGAGCATTTTTCCTTTGCCACATGACAGGTGTAGCATATCAAGAAGCTGATTAAACCGCATGATCATTACACAGGTGCACCTTGTGCTGGTTACAATAAACGGTCACTCTAAAATGTGCAGTTTTGTCACACAACACAATGCCATAGATGTCTCAAGTTTTGAAGGTGTGTGCAATTGGCATGCTGACTGCAGGAATGTCCAACAGAGCTGTTGCCAGAGAATTGAATGTTAATTTATCTACCATAAACTGCCTCCAATGTCGTTTTAGAGAATTTAGCAGTATGTCTAACCGGCCTCACAACTGCAGACCACATGTAACCATGCCAGCGTAGGACCTCCACATCTTCACCTGCGGGATTGTTTGAGACCAGCTACCTGGACAGCTGGTGGGTTTGCACAACTAAAGAATTTCTGCACAAACTGTCAGAAACCATCTCAGGGAAGCTCATCTGCATGCTTGTTGTCCTCACCAGGGTCTTGACCTGACCAGTTTGGCGTCGTGACCAACTTCAGTGGGCAAATTCTCACCTTCAATGGCCACTGGTACGCTGGAGATGTCTGCTCTTCATGGATGAATCCCGGTTTTAAATATACCGGGCAGATGGCAGACAGTGTGTATGGCGTCCTGTGGGTGAGCGGTTTGCTGATGTCAATGTTTTGAACGGAGTGCCCCATGGTGGCGGTGGAGTTGTGGTATGGTGAAAAATATGGGTTGTTTATGAATTTGAAGGACCAATAAAAGGGATAAAAAAAACGTAGGTGCTGGATTTTAGGCCAGTAGCAACCACTGGGTGCCCGTTCACAACGCGGTGCAGCAGTAGTTGCATCGCAACTCAGTTCAAGGGTTTAATGAAGATCCATACATACAACACTACTCTCTGATACTAATTGTGGTTCTGAAAAGAAAAGAGCAGAACTTGGAAAAATATGCCTATTTGCGTGTCAACAACTAAACAGGCTATGTGGACCCAAACACATGTTAGATGCACAAAGAACAATAAAGTCATGTAGAAATATCCACACATTATAAAACATAATATGCATGAGCCTGACAGGTGTATCACCGAAAATAGCCTTGCACCTCAGACAAGATAACCAACCTGTTTTTCTCTCCAGCTTATTCTACCTCCTTAGAAGAAATTGCTTTACTTTCTGATATTTATTGTGCGTGCAGCTAAATGTAAGTGCCAAAATCCTGATGTCTTGTTGTTTGGAGCTAAATAGCTTGTGTTGTAAATATGTATCATTTGCGTTAAACTTGCTAGCGTACTCCCGCTAAGGTTAGCATTATCATCCGGAATGCATCACTATTTAGCATGCTAGTGGAAACTACAGACTGACTGAGGCCCTGCCTGGTAAGGTATTACGCAAAGACCCGGGAAAAAAGGCTGCTGATTGGCTAGTAAAATTATGATGATTGGTATGACCTTATTCCAACAGGAAACCCAAAAGAAAGTTTGGAAAGGAGATCAGCAGTCCGTTTGTACATATGGGCAGGCATAAACTATGGACTAACAAACACAATTTCATTTTATCAATAGCAATTTGAATGCAAAGAGATACCGTGACGCAATCCTGAAGCCCATTGTCGTGTCATTCATCCACCGCCATCACCTCATGTTTCAGCATGATTGTCACACCCTGATCTGTTTCACCTGTCCTTGTGAAACAGACATGGGTTGTCCCGTGTGGCTCAGTTGGTAGAGCATGGCGCTTGCAACGCCAGGGTTGTGGGTTCATTTCCCACGGGGGGACCAGGGTTCAATTCCCATGGGGGGACCAGGATGAATATGTATGAACTTTCCAATTTGTAAGTCGCTCTGGATAAGAGCGTCTGCTAAATGACGTAAATGTGATTGTCTACACCCCCCTCCAGGTGTCACCCATCTTCCCCATTATCCCTTATGTATTTATACCTGTGTTCTCTGTTTGTCGGTTACCAGGTCGTCTTGTTTGTTAAGTCAACCAACGTTTCTCTCAGCTTCTGCTTTTTCCCCCCGTCTCTCTTTTTGTCACCCCCGTGGTTTTGCCTGTCCTGTCTCTGAGCTCGCCTGCCCGACTACTCTGCCTGTCCTGAGCCTGAGCCTGCCTGTCATCCTGTACCTTTGCCCCATCTCTGGATTACCAACCTCTGCCTGACCTGACCCTGTCTGCCGTCCTGTACCTTTGCCCCTATACTCTAGATTAGCGACACCTGCCTGCCTTCACCTGCCGTTGCCTGCCCCTGTTGCTATAATAAACATTGTTACTTCGACAGTCTGCATCTGGGTCTTACCTTGATTCCTGATAATGATAATGCACGGCCCCATGTCACAAGGATCTGTACACAACTCCTGGAAGCTGAAAATGTCACAGTTTTTTATGTCCTGCATAAAAACAACATGTCACCCATTGAGTATGTTTGGGATGCTCTGGATCGACGTGTACGACAGTGAGTTCCAGTTCTCGCCTACTGGTTTTCTGATCCATGCACCTACCTTTATTTTGAAGGTATCTTTGACCCACAAGATGCAAATCTGTAATCCCAGTCATGTGAAATACATAGATTAGGGCCAAATTTATTTATTTCAATTGACTGATTTTCTTATATGAACTGTACCTCAGTAAAATCTTTGAAATTGTTGCATGTTGAGTTTATATTTTTGTTCAGTGTAGGTATATCCTTCAGGCAGAAAAGAGCCGACTCCTCCCACAACACAATTCTCTCACAAGAAGTATCTTATTCATGACACTTTATATGACACTGTTTCCATCTTATATTTATTATAATTAACTTACTGTTTTAATATCGGTTTACACTGATTGTACTGAAAGTTATGTTATGTGATCTAAATCCTTTTACATGTAACAGACTTGTATAAAATGGTGTCCCATTCAACTGCATGGTGTACACATACACCAGGGGGAATACAACAAAAGAAGCTTTCCACAGAATTCTGCAGATTGTCAACAGTAAATCTCTGCAGAAAATGGAAACAATTCCAGAAGTTTCTGTTTGGGCCTAGCTATAACGTGTTGTATGTATACATATTTGAGATGCCATAACATGTCCTTGTGCTGAGAGCACTCAGAGGCCTTCCTGTCAGACAAACACAATGACTCAGCAGGTCTCAAGTAGTGGATGAATACACGTACAGTATGTGCACGTGTGGATGCGCATGAGTGCGTGAAGGAGCGTATGTGTGAGTGGATCTGTCACACCCTGATCTGTTTCACCTGTCCTTGTGCTCGTCTCCACCCCCTCTAGGTGCCACCCATCTTCCCCATTATCCCCTGGGTATTTATACCTGTGTTTCTGTCTCTGTCTTGTTTTCTCAAGTCAACCAGCGTGTTACTCCGTGCTCCTGCTTTTTCCGTTTCTCTGTTTTGCTAGTCCTCCCGGTTTTGACCCTTGCCTGCCTTGACTCTGACCCCGCCTGCCTGACCATACTGTCTGCCCTGACCTCGAGCCTGCCTGACCATACTGCCTGCCCGGACCTCCAGCCTGCCTGACCATACTGCCTGCCCTGACCTCGAGCCTGCCTGACCATACTGCCTGCCCTGACCTTGGCCTGCCTGACCATACTGCCTGCCCTGACCTTACTGCCTGCCCTGACCTCGAGCCTGCCTGACCATACTGCCTGCCCTGACCTCGAGCATGCCTGACACTCTGTACCTCCTGGACTCTGACCTTGTTATGATCTTTTACCTGTCCACGACCATTCTCTTGCCTGCCCCATGGATTATAATAAATATCAGAGACTCAAACCATCTGCCTCCAGTGTCTGCATCTGGGTCTCGCCCTGTGCCCTTATAGTATGGTTGTATGTGAGCACTGAGCAGAGATGTAGAGGTAGAGAAGAGGTAGACAAAGTGAAGGTAAGTGGAGCAGACACCAGTCCTCTGTTCAGTGATTGTGTGAAACTAAAGGAGCTCTCCTCTGTCTGAGAGCACACTGGGGTCTCCTTCAACACCTACGCTCTCTAACACACTCTCTCTGTTTATAACATCCCTCCTTCATCTCCTCCATCTCTCTCTCGCTCTCCTATTCTCCTCTCTTTCTCTCATTCTCTCTCTCTCTCAGCCAATCACCTCACTCTAACAGGTCGTCATGGACGATGTCACTGCGTCATGCGGAGCACCACTACAGACAGAGGGAAGAGGCGAAGAGTGTAGCAACCTCTCTGTCTCTATCTCTCTTTCACTTCCCTTCAACCTCTATCCCTGTCTCCTTGTTGCTGATGGTTGCTAGCTCCTACCTTCTCAATGTTTCTCCTGTCGATTGTCTCTATGGACAAATCTCTTTTCAACCTTTACTCCCCCAATCCCTCCTTCCTCTTTCCCTCCCTCTCTTTCACTCTCCTTCCCCCACCCTCTTCTCCTCTCTGTCACACCCTTGCGTGTCTTGCGAGCCCTTATCCCTGTTGCCTGTGATTGGCTGGCTAAGTGGCAGTCAGCTGCGCTCCTGCTTCTCCGTTCCAGGGATTTCTCTCCATTTCATGCTCATCACTCAGGGAGCGAAGGAACTGTCACTAGGGCAACGGGATAAACAAATGAGGAGAAGGGAGAGGAGTGCGGGTGACACACTCATGACCTTATGACACTTAGTTGTCATGGCTTTAAACAATTTTAAGGCAATGCTACCAAATACTAATTGAGTGTATGTAAACTTCTGACTCACTGGGAATGTGATGAAAGAAATAAAAGCTGAAATTAATCATTCTCTCTACTATTATTCTGACATTTCACATTCTTAAAATAAAGTGGTGATCCTAACTGACTTAAGGCAGGACATTTTTACTAGGATTAAATGTCAGGAATTGTGAAAAACTGAGTTTAAATGTATTTGGCTAAGGTGTATGTAAACTTCTGACTTCAACTGTATGTGTGTGTATATCTTTAGGTGTGTGTGAGGCCTAAGTTATTCAGTGGTTTGTGGTTGAACAGTGCTGTGCATCTGCTAGGCTGGGGGCTATGGGACATATATAGGTGTAATACATGTGTGTGTTTGTGTGGGTTTGGACCTCCGACTATGAAGAAAAGTATCTCGGATCACTGTGACAAGAAGATTCACTAATGGAAGCTACAGTGAAGAAAGACCTGAGGTACTGTAAATGTGATGGATACTTGACTGAGCTATGAATGACACCTGAAGGGTTGAGTGGGTGAAAGCCTTCATGTGAGATGTAGTATGTATTACAGCTACATAGGCTGAAGTCTTTCTTACTCTAATGCCAACAGGCTTCTACACTATATATACAAAATACTGTATGTGGACGCTCCTTCAAATTAACGTTGCTGAAAGGTGTAAAAAATTGAGCAAACGGCCATGCAATCTTCATAGACAAACATTGGGAGTGGAAGAGCTCAGTGACTTTCAACGTGGCACTGTCATAGGATGCCACCATTCCAAAAAGTCAGTTCGTCAAATGTCTGCCCTGCTAGAGTTGCCCCGGGTCAACTGTAAGTGCCGTTATTGTGAAGTGGAAATGTCTAGGATCAACAACGGCTTAGCCTCGAATTGGTAGGCCACACAAGCTCACAGAACGGGACCACCGAGTGCTGAAGTGTTTAGCACGTAAAAATCATCTGTCCTTGGTTGCAACACTCACTATCGAGTTCCAAACTGCCTCTGGAAGCAATGTCAGCACAATAACTGTTCGTCGGGAGCTTCATGAAATGGGTTTCCATGTCTGAGCAGCCGCACACAAGCCTAATATCACCATGCGCAAAGCCAAGCGTCGGATGGAGTGGTGTAAAGTCGCCATTGCACTATGAATCAGTGGAAACGCGTTCTCTGGAATGATGAATCACGCTTCACCATCTGGCAGTACGACGAACTAATCTAGGTTTGACGGATGCCAGGAAAACGCTACCTGCCCGAATGCATAATGCCAACTGTAAAATCTTTTAACGCTATAGCATACAATTACATTTTAGATGATTCTGTGCTTCCAACTTTGTGGCAACAGTTTGGGGAAGGTCCTTTCCTGTTTTGGCACAACAATGCCCCCGTGCACAAAGTGAGGTCCATACAGAAATGGTTTGTCAAGATCGGTGTGCAAGAACTTGACTGGCCTACACAGAGCCCTGACCTCAACCACATTGAACACCTTTTGAGATGAATTGGAACGCCGATTCCAGGCCTAAATGCCTGACTTCTCTAATTCTCTTGTGGCTGAATGGAAGCATATCCCCGCAGCAATGTTCCAACATCTGGTGGAAAGCCTTCCCAGAAGAGTGGAGGCTATTATAGCAGCAAAGGGGGAACCAACTCCATAATAATGCCCATGACTTTGGAATACGATTTTCGATGAGCAGGTGTTCACATACTTTTGATCATGTAGTGTATCTATACAATGGGAGGAGATTGTCATCTTTCCATCTTTCTTCCTGTTCTCGCTGACTCACTCTCTTTGTCCTCGGTAAATATCTTCATTCTCTTTTCTCTGATTTTCCTTTGATCCCCTTTCTCTTTTTTCTGGCTCTGTAGTTTTATTGTTATTTATTCCCCCCCCCCCACCTCGCCACCGATATGTTATTTATTGTCTTTCTCCTGTGATTGACAGTTGTGCTAGAGGGGTCACAGTGGATGGCTCTGTTTGTGTGAAATAACATCATAATCCTTTTAAGTTCCCTCATCCAATAACCTATTTCTGAAATTTGGAAACAAACTTGCGAAATCCTTTAGATTTGACCCAAAGCATCAATGTTATGAAAGATAAACCTTTAACTTCTGGCCTTTGGGATACAATTATTTTCTGGTGTGTGTGTGTGTGTGTGTGTGTGTGTGTGTGTGTGTGTGTGTGTGTGTGTGTGTGTGTGTGTGTGTGTGTGTGTGTGTGTGTGTGTGTGTACGTGTGTACGTGTGTGCGTGTGTGCGTGTGTGCGTGTGTGTGTACGTGTCATCGCTATAATGTACGTGTGTGTACGTGTGTGTACGTGCTCACTAACCCAAAAAAAGCCATTGATGAAAGAATTGAGCCACAGAAATAAATGATATCATCCCAAAGCTCCCAGGAATACTGCAAGCTTCCAATTTGACCAGACACAAGGAGAATGCAGTGAGCATTATGACCAGAGAAGGACAGAAATCAAGACAATGTCATCGCTATAATCCAAGATAAGATTACCAGGTTACAAAATCTCCCATTGTTTGTTCCATTTTGAGTAATGTCTGCCATTGACACACTCACAAACTCTTGACGTACATGTGCACACACATCTACATGTGCCTGGATAGACGGACCAACGTTTAGAGAGAAAGACGAGAGGGAGAGTAGAGGTTGTATGGCCAGAGGTAGTTGGAATGAGAGAAGGAGAGTAGAACTGTTTATAGGTTCAAACCTAGGATTTAGCCACTACTCCCCAGTGTTAGGCTCAGCCGTACCCTTATTGATGGCTGTGTGTGTGTGTGTTCTGCTGTGTCTCCCTCAAACACAACCACATACAAGTACACACACACACACACACACACAGATGTGCAAATACCAGCCAGGTCACTCAAGATCCACTGGGAAATATGAAGTCTGTCCAGGTAAGCAGGACGTTGGGAGACGACTTCAAAACCAGCCAATAGGGGCAACTGTGAATTAGCATCAAGTAGGTTTGGGAATTGCTAGGGTATTGTCGACGGGGATGGTGGATGGGCGTAAGCCACGAGCTCCGGCTCCGAGGGTCCTGTGTTCAATCTCAGTGATCGACACCTGTTTTTTCTTTGATTTGTTTTGAACCTATCCCAAACCTTAACCCTCGTGCGGTGGAGGAGATCTTCGTGGGCTATACTCAGCCTTGTATCAGGGTAGTAAGTTGGTGGTCTGTTGATATCCGTCTAGTTGTGTGGGGGGGTTGTGCTTTAGCAAAGTGGGTGGGGTTATATCTTGCCACAGTGTCCCCCGACCCACCCCTGTCTCAGTCTCCAGTATCTATGCTGCAATAGTCTATGTGCCGGGGGGCTAGGGTCAGTCTGTTATATCTGGTGTATTTAAAAAAAAAACTTTTCTGGTGTCCTGCATGAATTTAAGTATGCTCCCTCTAATTCTCTCTCTCTCCCTGCCCTCCCAGAGGACCTGAGACCTAGGATCATGCCTCAGAACTACCTGGCCTGATGACTCCTTGCTGTCCCCAGTCCACCTGGTTTTGCTGCTGCTCCAATTTCAACTGTTCTGCCTGTGGCTAGGGAACCATGAACTGTTCACCGGACATGTTACCTTGTCCCGGACCTGCTTTTTTCGACTCCCTCTCTCTACCGGACCTGCTGTCTCAACCTCTGAAATCTTGGCTATGAAAAGCCAACTGACATTTACTACTGAGGTACTGACCTATTGCACCCTCTACAACCACATGATTATTATTTCACCCTGCTGGTCATCTTTGAACATTTTGTAGAACAATCTGGCCTTAAATGACCATGTACTCTTATAATCTCTACCTGGGGGGGTTTTCCTAGCCACCGTGCTTCTACATCTGCATTGCTTGCTGTTTGGGGTTTTAGGCTGGGTTTCTGTATAGCACTGTGACATCTGCTGATGTAAAAAGGGCTTTATACATACATTTGATTGATTGAACTTAACAATTGGCAATGAAAACCTAAACTTAACTGTTAACATTTGACGTTTCTGAATTCTGCATTGAGACAGAGCTTGTTGACACACACACACACACACACACACACACACACACACACACACACACACACACACACACACACACACACACACACACACACACACACACACACACACACACACACACACACACACACACACACACACACACACAATCCCTGGAGAGGAGTAAGGACCTGGGTTGCTTTCAGTAGCGTGTCAGTGTGTGTCACAGTGAAAAAGCGGTCCGGCCTGCGGAAGGCTGTAAAAGTGTCAACAGAGTGATGTGGCTGAGGGGGTCATTGTCAGGGTAACCAGGGGTGATATAGTGCCATGAGTTAGGACCTGTGGTTAAGATGCAGGACCAGGAAGTGGAAACAAACAGTGTTCATCATCGAATGCAATGAGTGGCAATAGACAGTATCACGCAGGTCAAAATAACTGGCTACCCCTGTACACATATCTTAGCCTAACACCACTTATTTTTGTTGCCATAGCACTATATTATCAGCCATCTCTAGATTGTCGGAGTCTATAATCATCACCTCAATGGTGCCATTGAATGTTGTATTACAGTCATAATGAAACTGTCCAAAAGTACAATGTGATCACACATAGCTGTTTTCCCAACCCACTCATACATTTGTTTTATGTCAGCTCCTCGTTTTTTTGGATCTATCTGTTGCGAGATTGAGTGTTCGCTCGGGTCCTTGGGGACGAGGGGCGAGTTTTCAAACGATTCCCCGCACCGTGGGGTGCCAACACACACCCCAACAAAAAGGCTAAAAATAAAAGTGTGATGCTTCACTGCAACTTAGTCTAGCTCTAATTGGGCGGCTGGTTTTAGGTGTGTGAGAGTGTGTCATGTAAGGCTGAGAATAACCAGAGAGCTCACGATGCGATATTATCACCATACTTTTCTCTCCCTGTTCACTCTCCTTTCTTCACCCTCCTCTCTCTCCCTGTTCACTCTCCTTTCTTCACTGATTGTCATTAAGTGATTTACACCTATCATGTCAGGTTTAACACACAACCTCCCTCCCCTGATTGACACACCCCTCTCCTCTCTCCCCCACTCTGGCTTTTTATTCTTCCGTTCTGCCCCTTATCATGCACTGCATCATATCCAGGATCCCTTATCGATCAAACAGGACACTCAGACAGAACGTGACTGACCTATTATGACCTAGAAGTAGCCTTCAGGAGCGTGTCTCAATGGAATGGTTCCCTCTCCTTTTCTTCTCTCCTTCATCTGGACATAGAAATACAGAAAGACAAGAATAGAATAGGTGAGAAAATCATCAGTTTGAACAAATGTTGAGACAAGTAGAAAAACCCATTTCCACCTCATTCATGTCATCAGCCGGCACCAGTGACAGGTCACAATCTATCCCCCGCTCCGTACCAAGGTCACTCCGCCTCCTCTGGACGACCTTCCGGCTCCCACCTGCACGGCCCAGAATACCAGCTCTGACACAAACCTTCATACCAGCTCTAAAAGGGCAGGAATACCAATAAATCAGTCTAAACTCCTGTCCCCTCTCCACCTTTACAGATCTGACGGTGGGTGGCCTCTGACCACCATGTTTAATTTGTTTCCCAGGTGTTTCCTTTAGCTGTGGATGGTGCAAGATGTGGGGGCTCGTGCTAGTCAGGTATTATGAGAGGAAGGGGCTGACTGGTTAGCGATGGGAGCTGGTATTGGTCAGCAGGAATGATCAGCTATAGGGGCTTGGACTAAAACTGGTAGTTTTAAAAGCTAGTAGTGGTTGGACAATGCAAACATCATACAGTGCATTCCTATTTTCAAAGAAGCATAGGGTGGCACAAAACGGGAGTATATTGGCCTACACTGTACGATATGGAAGTATCTTCAACTGGAAATCAGTTGGGAATCAAAACCACAAAGGTATTACCATATCAAGTGCGTTGAGGAAACCTGACTACTTTTGGGAGGGATGTGTGTGTAGGAACCTTCTCTCTGTTGATTTGAAAGAGACAACCGTGGTACTGGGGCGGAGCTTTGTGTTCATAGATCTAACGGACACAGATGCACTGAGGGTGATGGTCACAGATGTTTTGCGTGGCTGTGTCTGGCACGGCTTGGCAGAGACTGTGTCAGTCCAGGACTGGTCACATACAAACATCTGGAACCTGATGAAGGCTAATCATTGAGTCGCAGACACACGTACACACACACAGTCACTGGCCCTGTAAACAACGCTGGTAATCACAGGAGGGAGCTGGGGGCCTATCAGCCATTACCATTGAAACCAGGAAAAACAGACATTAGAAAAAACACATTCTGAGATTAGGCTTCTATATACGTGTAGATTGAAATGATTGACAGCTTCTATAGAAACGGTAATAATGTCACAGACTATGTCGTCTGCCACAGCTGGGTACTTTAATGTCAACCTAAACATGTGTGTGTATCTATAGGGGAAGGGCTGTTATGGAACTCTATGAATCTTAACGAACTGACAGCTAGCTACCTCTGACAATGTCAGCTCCAACTACCACCACACTCATCGTCTACTTTTAGCCTGCCAAAGGTGGGTTGTGAATCGCTGGTTGTAAATTGTGCCAAAGCGAGGTGTTTTTCTCACCTCCACTTGCATGGGTGTGTGCATGTGTGCGTGTGTATGTGAAATATCTCTCTGACACAAAGACACACACATATTGTACTTTGCTGAGTATGAAAAGAGAGAGAAAGAGAGAGGGGGAGAGCGGTGCAGCCTGTAAAATGACACTGACGTACGCACAAGCGCTTGCACGCATGCACACACAAGCAAACAAGCAAATACGCACACACACATATGTACACACAAACACAGGATCAGTGTGTGTTTTTCCACGTCTCCCTCTTCTCCTGCGTACTGAGGTCTTTGTTGTTCTTGACAGATGGTGATAATCAGTATTGTCTGTGGGAGACAGAGGTCGAACCATTTATTACCCATACAGCACACGTCAACAACGCCCAAACACCAAACCGTACCCTGTGTGTGCCTGTGTGTGTCTGTGTCCAAAAAATACAGCCAAATAAAGCCTCATATTCTGATATACTCAGTATATGAGGGGGTAGAGAGAGAGCATAGACAAAGGAGAGAAAGGATGGGTATATTAAAACAACAGAAGTCGTGTTCAAGCCTTGTCTGTTGAGTGTGTGTCCTGTGGGTAGCACTTTAGTTTCAGAAACGTTTGAATGAAACATACTGTAGGCCTGCAGGCAGTTGGTTTTCATTTAGGCAACACAAAATATGATATCTAGCTCCATAAAATGGCATCACATGTCATTACTTGTGTCATTGTTTTTGTCAGAGAACTGTGTCTATATATTCCAATAATAAAGGTTTACATTAAACGTCACATTTCCTGTGTATGCTTATGTAATAACCACAGGCTTTGATCCAATAACAGCAGCATTGATCTCAGTGTCACAGATCCAATGAATGAAAAAAATAAGCAGTGTGTGTGTGTGTTTGGGCGCGTGCACATGCAGTTGTGTGTTTGTGTGTGGGCTGGTGTATTAGCAAGGAGCTCTTTGACTGGAGAACAGACACTGCGATGTTTATCTGAGAAATGAGGTGTGGTGTGCTTGTTGTGTTTACTCACCCTCTCGTGTATTTGAATGTTCAAAAAAAGGGTGATAGAAGCATGTATTAAGTGAAGATGAAAGAGAGATCCATCATGTGAAGACATGTAAACAGTTTAAGGCCGCGACTTACCATCCAGAGGCAATGGCTCGTAAAAGTGTTGAATGTTCTAACAACACTCTGCCCTCCGACCTGCAAAAGACATTCTGCGTCTTCCTGAGTCTCTCTGGAGAGCACGTGCTAATGAAATATTGCCTGTAGATTTCCTGCAGTAGCCTTATCAAACAGCATAGTTGATCTAGTGTTGAATATTTATCAGGGATGGGGATTGGTTGTGGTCAAGGTTAGGGTCAGTTACAGTAGTAATGAGGTTGTCAGTTTGACCCCAGGGACTTGGCCTTTGGTCCAACACCATGCAGTAGGGTTGCGTTGGTAAAATCACTAGGGAAGCCAAGCCACCCAGCAGAAAAAGCCATATTACATCCTATACTCTGCCTTGTCTCAGGGTAGTAAGTTGGTGGTTGAAGATATCCCTCTAGCGGTGTGGGGGCTGTGCTTTGGTATAGTGCGCGGGTTATATCCTGCCGTGTTGGCCCTGTCTGGGGGTATAGTCGGACGGGGCCACAGTGTCTCCCGACCCCTCCTTTCTCAGCCTCCAGTAATTATGCTGCAATAGTTTGTTGGGGGACTAGGGTCAGTCTGTTATATCTGGAGTATTTCTCCTGTCTTATTTGGTGTCCTGTGTGAATTTAAGTATGCTACCTCTAATTCTCTATTACTCTTTTCTCGGAGGACCTGAGCCCTAGGACCATGCCTCAGGACTACCTGGGCTGATGACTCCTTGCTGTCTCCAGTCCACCTGTTTGTGCTGCTGCTACAGTTTCAGCTGTTCTGCCTGCAGCTATGGAACCCTGACCTGTTCACTGGACGTGCTATCTTGCTCCGGACATGCTGTTTTCGACTCTCTCTCTCTACCGCACCTGCTGTCTCTAATTCAGAATGATCGGCTATGAAAAGCCAACTGATATCTACTCTTGAAGTGCTGACCTATTGCACCCTCTACAACCACTGTGATTATTATTATTTGACCCTGCTGGTCATCTATGAATATTTGAACATATTGGCCATGTACTATTATAATCTCCACCCGGCACAGCCAGAAGAGGACTGGCCACCCCTCAGAGCCTGGTTCCTCTCTAGGTTTCTTCCTAGATTCCTGCCTTTCTTGGGAATTTTCCTAGCTTGCTGTTTGGGGTTTGAGGTTGGGTTTCTGTATAGCACTTTGTTACATTGGCGTTATAAAAAGGGCTTTATAAATACATTTGATTGATAATTGTGTTGTTTGCTCTATGACCTGCTACTTCATATGCCTTGCCACCGTGATATATAGGCCTAAGGCCAAGATATGGCGCCGAAGGAGATGGCAGCTGTTTTACGATCCCATAACCAATTGTGCTATTGTGTATGTTTTTTTTGCGTAATTTGTCAGTTATTTTGTACATTATGTTTCTGCCAGTGTCTTATGACTGAAAAGAGCTTCTAGATATCAGGACAGCGATTACTCACCCCGTACTGAAGGAATACTTTTTCTTCAACGAGACGGATTTACTTCAGACGCCCGGCAAGGCCCTCATCCCCGTCATTCGCAGGAAAAGAGACAGAGGTATCGTGGACAAAGGTCTGGGTGCCTTGTAAGGATCCGTTGCCGAGAGGGTAATCTACATTTACAATCGTTCCTATTAGCCAACGTACAAACAATCGATCACGTATATCCTACCAACGGGACATTAAAAAGTGTAATATCTTATGTTTCACTGAGTCGTGGCTGAACGACAATATGGATAACATACAGCTGGTGGGATTTAAGCTTTTTCGGCAGGATAGAACAGCGGCCTCTGGTAAGACAAGGGGTGGCGGTCTATGTACACTGCTCAAAAAAATAGCTTTTTGACCAATTGAGCAGACACATGCACATTTGTGGCCTGCTGGAGGTCATTTTGCAGGGCTCTGGCAGTGCACCTCCTTGCACTAAGGCGGAGGTACCGGCCCTGCTGCTGGGTTGTTGCCCTCCTACGGCCTCCTCCACGTCTCCTGATGTACTGGCCTGTCTCCTGGTAGCGCCTGCATGCTCTGGACACTACGCTGACAGACACAGCAAACCTTTTTGCCACAGTTCGCATTGATGTGCCATCCTGGATGAACTGCACTACCTGAGCCACTTGTGTGGGTTGTAGACTCCGTCTCATGCTACCACTAGAGTGAGAGCACCGCCAGCATTCAAAAGTGACCAAAACATCAGCCAGGAAGCATAGGAACTGAGAAGTGGTCTGTGGTCACCACCTGCAGAATCACTCCTGTTTTGGGGGGTGTCTTGCTAATTGCCTATAATTTCCACCTTTTGTCTATTCCATTTGCACAACAGCATGTGAAATTTATTGTCAATCAGTGTTGCTTCCTAAGTGGACAGTTTGATTTCACAGAAGTGTGATTGATTTTGAGTTACATTGTGTTGTTTAAGTGTTCCCTTTATTTTTTTGAGCAGTGTATATTTGTAAACAACAGCTGGTGCATGAAATCTAAAGAAGCCTTGAGGTTTTGCTCGCCGGAGGTAGAGTTTCTCATCATAAGATGTAGACCATATTATTTACCAAGAGAGTTTTCATCTGTATTTTCTGTAGCTGTCTATCACCACAAACCGATGCTGGCACTAACACCGCACTCAATGAGCTGTATATGGCCACAAGCCTACAGGAAAACGCACATCCAGAGGTGGCGCTCCTAGAGGCCGGGGACTTTAATCCATGGAAACTCAAATCCATTTTAATGAATTTCTACCAGCATGTTAAATGTGCACCCAGAGGGACAAAAACTCTAGACCACCTATACTCCACACACAGAGACACGTACAAAGCTCTCACTCCATTTGACAAATATGACCTTAATTCTATCCTCCTGATTCCTGCTTACAAGCTATAACTAAAGCAGGAAGCACCAGTGACTCAGTCAATAAGAAAGTGGTCAGATAAAGCAGATGCTAAGCTATAGGACTGTTTTTCTAGCACAGACTGGAATATGTTCCGGGAGTCTTTCGATGGCTTTGAGGAGCACACCTCATCAGTCACTGGCTTCATCATTAAGTGCATTGATGACATCGTTCCTAGAGTGAACGTATTGCATTGAGGAGCACACCTCATCAGTCACTGGCTTCATCAATAAGTGCATTGATGACATCGTTCCTAGAGTGAACGTATTGCATTGAGGAGCACACCTCATCAGTCACTGGCTTCATCAATAAGTGCATTGATGACATCGTTCCTAGAGTGAACGTATTGCATTGAGGAGCACACCTCATCAGTCACTGGCTTCATCAATAAGTGCATTGATGACATCGTTCCTAGAGTGAACGTATTGCATTGAGGAGCACACCTCATCAGTCACTGGCTTCATCAATAAGTGCATTGATGACATCAATCTGGTTGGGGTATATACATACCTCAACCAGAAGCCATGGATTACAGGCAATATCCGCACTGAGCTAAAGGGTAGAGCTGCCTCTTTCAAGGAGCGGGACTAAGCCGGAAGCTTATAAGAAATCCCGCTATGTCCTCCAACGAACCATCAAACAGGCAAAGCGTCAATACATAACTAAGATTGAATCGTACTACATCGGCTAATACGCTCGTATGTGGCAGGGCTTGCAAACTATTATAGACTACAAAAGGGAAGCACAGCCACGATATGTCCAGTGACACGAGCCTACCAGACGAGCTAAATTACTTCTATGCTCGCTAAGAGGCAAGTAACACTTAAGCATGCATAAGAGCACCAGCTGTTCCCTGATGACTGTGATCACGCCGTTTGTAAGACCTTTAAAACCTGTTTGGGATGCAAGCCCGACCTCGGACCGAAAATGACACCCCTGCAGGGCGCGAAATTCAAAATCTATTTTTTAAAAATATTTAACTTTTACACATTAACAAGTCCAATACAGCATTTGAAAGATAAACATCTTGTCAATCCAGCCAACATGTCCGATTTTTTAAATGTTTTACAGAGAAAACACCACATATATTTATGTTAGCTCACCACCAAATACAAAAGTGGACAGACACGTATGAATTATGATTATGAAGTATGAATTATGATTGAAGTAGCATGCACAACCAACCGAAATAAACTAAAACCAACCTAAAGAGCCCAGAAAAAACTACCTCAGATGACAGTCATATAACATGTTACACAATAAATCTATGTTTTGTTCATAAAAAGTGCATATTTTAGCTATAAATCAGTTTTACATTGATGCTACCCAAAAATGCTAATACATAGCTACAGTCTGAATCCAGCCGGGAGTAGCCAGAGAAAATACATACACCAACGTCGGCTACTAATTACACCTCATAAAACATTTCAGAAAAACATATGGTGGATAACTAATGAAAGACAGATATCTTGTGAATACAGACAACATTTCCGATTTTTGAAGTGTTTTACAGCGAAAACACAATATATCGTTATATTAGCTAACATCATAAGCTAGCATAAGGCAGCATTGATTCTAGTCAAGCGCTAGCCTAGCACAGTTAGCAGAGTTAGCATTCAACAGTTCGACATATATATGAAAAAGCATCCCAAATTGGGTCTTATCTTTCTTGGTACTCCATCAGAATGTTGTAACGGGGTCCAATGTCCAGTAGAGTCTTTAGTTGGGTTCCAGAACGAATTATTTCCCTCTTTGGTTAGCTAGCACGATAGCATTGCTGCGCTAGAAAGCTTTTCTTCAAAAAATTCTTCCGTCGTTTCACATCTAAAGTCCAGAATAAATTGCAATAATATAATTAAAGTATATTGAAAAAACATACTTTAGGATGATTTTGTGACATGTATCAAATAATATCGTAGTCAGGCATCATATTCAACGTTATCTACCTTGTTCCAGAAGCCGAGATCAAATTATCCTTCGCGCCCGGATTTTTATTTTAACTGCGCAGGTCTCACAAGAAGTTGTGTTATTCAGTCCAGGGACGAGATATTCGACTCCTTTCAATTCTCACTTCCGCATTACAGTCTGACGAACGCCTCTGACGTGTCCCTATGGTCACAAGTCAAATGGCCTTTTATAGAGAAGGTCTTAAAGAGACACATCGCATTTTGGGAAACTCAATTCGGCTGGGAAAATGGCTGTAAAAATATTTCTGTTCGACTTAGAGAAACAATTCAAACCTTTTTAGAAACTACAGACTGTTATCTATCCAACAGTAGTAAATATATGCATATTGGAAAATAAAAAGTTTCTTAGGAGGCCGTTTGAAAATGTGCACACATTTTCCAGTTTTTTCAATATTCAGCGTGCAGCCATAACAGGTTTTAAACAAGTCAACATTCACAAGGCCGCAGGGCCAGACGGATTACCAGGACGTGCACTCCGATCATGCGCTGACCAACTGGCAAGTGTCTTCACTGACATTTTCAACCTCTCCCTGACTGGGTCTGTAATACCAACATGTTTCAAGCAGACCACCATAGTCCCTGTGCCCAAGAACACTAAGGTAACCTGCCTAAATGACTACCGACCCGTAGCACTCACTTCTGTAGCCATGAAGTGCTATGAAAGGCTAGTCATGGCTCACATCAACACCAATATCCCAGAATCCCTAGACCATCTCCAATTTGTATATATCCCCAACAGATCCACAGATGACACAATCTCTATTGCACTCAACACTGCCCTTTCCCACCTGGACAAAAGGAACGAGGACAGAGCTCGTCCCCATTCTCATCAACGGGGCTGCAGTGGAGCAGGTTGAGAGCTTCATATTCCTTGGCATCCACACCAACAAACTAACATGGTCCAAGCACACCAAGACTTTGTAACATCTGCTGAACAACAACCTCTCTCTCAACATGATCAAGACAAATGAGATGATTGTGAACTACAGGAAAAAGAGGACTGAGCACGCCCCCATTCTCATCAAAGTGGATGCAGGGGAGCAGGTTGAGAGCATCAAGTTCCTTGATGTCAGCATCACCAACAAACTATCATGGTTCTTAAGAGGGCATGCCAAAGCCTATTCCCTCTCAGGAGACTGAAAAGATTTGGCATGGGTCCTCATATCCTCAAAAGGTTCTACAGCTGCACCATCGAGAGCATCCTGACTGGTTACATCACTGCCTGGTATGGCAACTGCTTGGCCTCTGACCGCAAGACACTACAGAGGGTAATGCATACGGCCCGGTACATCACTGGCGCCAAGCTTCCTGCCTTTGAGGACCTCTACACCAGGCGGTGTTAGAGGAAGGCCCTAAAAATTGTCATACTCCAGCCACCCTAGTCATAGACTGTTCACTCTGCTACCGCACGGCAAGTGGTACTGGTCCAAAAGTCTAGGTCCAAAAGGCTTCTTAACAGCTTCTACCCTTAAAGCCATAAGACTCCTGAACAGCTAATGAAAGGGCTACCCAGACCCCTCTTTTACACTGCTGCTACTCTCTGTTTATTGTCTATGCATAGTAACTCTACCTAGATACTACCTCAATTACCTCGAAATATCGGTGCCCCTGCACATTAACTCTGTATCGGTACCCACTGTATATAGTCTCACTACTGTTGTTTAATTATTTGTTACTTTTATTTTCTATTTTTTACTTAACACTTTTTTTTCTTATCTTCTTAAAAGCATTTTTGTTTGATGGCTTGTAAGTAAGCATTTCACTGTAAGGTTCCTCTGCCTGTTGTATTCGGCACATGTGACAAATGCAATTTGATTTGATTTGACAATAAGAAGACACAGTGGCAGAATAAATTCAACCCCATGTTTGTTTCATCACAAAACTGGAGAACTACCCGTCCGGTGAAGTCCACAAAACATATTGCATGTAACAAACAGCATGGTTGAGCAAGTTAATGTTTCCAACATGTTCGGACTACTAAACAATTATTAGTGTAAAGGGTGTGTGTTGGTGGCAGGGAAGTCAGGCGCAAGAGAATCGAACTTGGTATAAACAGAGTTGTGTAATCAGTGCTTCACAAAACTCCAAAACCAAAATACAAAATAAAATAAAAAAGTGGGTACAAAACCCGTCACGCACCAAAACATAATACACAAACATACAGTCAAACAATCTCCGACAAGGACATGAGGGGAAACAGAGGGTTAAATACACAACACGTGATTGATGGGATTGGAACCAGGTGTGATGGAAGACAAGACAAAACCAATGGAAAATGACAAATGGATCAGTGATGGCTAGAAGATCGGTGACATCGACCGCCAAACACCGCCCGAACAAGGAGAGGGACCGACTTCGGCGGAAGTCGTGACAATTAGTTTAGAACCACGGAGAGTTAATGCAAGTCACAAAGAAAACAGGAGCTGCCGCCGCTAACCCAGCACCGATTCAACTTCAACATTTCAACATCATCTTATCACCTTTGATTACTAATGATTCCATGTGTTATTTCATGGTTTTGATGTCTTCACTATTATTCTACAATGTAGAAAATAGTAAAAATAAAGAAAAACCCTTGAATGAGTAGGTGTGTCCAAACTTTTGACTGGTACTGTATAATATCAACATACACACTTACATATGGTACTAAAACCCTGAGTATCTCTGTTCTCCTGCCATCACCGATTCTATGTTCCATGTATTCCATCTCTCTCTACTTAGAGAGCCTTTCCATCTCTTCCATTGTGGGTACAGTCTTCTCTCATGTAATGATTGCATCAGGGAGGTAATAACCCCGACTCAAGCACTCATTTCCCCTCACTCCCTTACACATCTTATACCCGCCTCTGGAGCACTTTACTTTCAGTGCTAAAATAACAGGGTAACACAGAGAAAGTAACAGGAACAACAGGGAAATAAGACTGCAGAATGTGGTAATAACCAGTTAGTATGTAGCTGCTAAATACTAATATAAAGTGAAAAACGGTCAATAACGGAGGTTAATCAGCAACATTTAAGTTGTAAGTATTTAAGGCAATTTTACCTCTTATTTGCAGCACCGTCTACACTTATTAAAAATATACTTGGAACTTTTGTAGAAAGACTGTTTATTTAAACGTTTGAGAAACTACATCATACTTATACTGAACCTCAACTTACTTTTGGGTCTTTGCTTGTAGCTGGGTCTTTGCTTGTAGCTGGGTCTTTGCTTGTAGCTGGGTCTTTGCTTGTAGCTGGGTCTTTGCTTGTAGCTGGGTATTTGCTTGTAGCTGGGTCTTTGCTTGTAGCTGGGTCTTTGCTTGTAGCTGGGTCTTTGCTTGTAGCTGGGACTTTGCTTGTAGCTGGGACTTTGCTTGTAGCTGGGTCTTTGCTTGTAGCTGGGTCTTTGCTTGTAGCTGGGTCTTTGCTTGTAGCTGGGTTTTTGCTTGTAGCTGGGTCTTTGCTTGTAGCTGGGTCTTTGCTTGTAGCTGGGACTTTGCTTGTAGCTGGGTCTTTGCTTGTAGCTGGGTCTTTGCTTGTAGCTGGGTCTTTGCTTGTAGCTGGGTCTTTGCTGTGTTGTTTACGTTTGTTTTCTGTCTCGTTTCTCTGTTGTTTCCCATTGCGGTCATTAACCAGTTATTTCAGCACTGTCCTTAAGCAATTATTATGTAACTTATAATTACTTTCTTTACAGTTTCACCATAGTTTCAGGACTTTACACTGTACTACAAAGCAAAGATTTGTTCCCCTGTTACCATGTAAATTACTATTACTTTCTTAATAGATTCCCCATAGTTTCTGTTTACCTTACTGTTCATTTCTTTATAACTTTACAGTTATGTATACCTGACTTATTTTCATGCAATTTCTACCTGACAGATTAACACAATCACAAGTAATTAAACTACTATGTTCATTAATGTAACTTAGGTGATTGTTAGTGTATCCGGTCGGGGCCTGTGTGAATGCGCTGGCTACTGCACTCTAGCTTCAGTTCTGCGTTGTGTTGCGGTGCATGTCCATCGACCACAAGGGACACACTGCTGCTGTTTCTGGTATTTTAATTCATACTGGATGAGAATAACTACAGTGAATAAATGCAGTAAAAAGCAATGACATGATCACACACCAGTGACATGAGCACACACCAGTGACATGAGCAGCACACCAGTGACATGAGCACACACCAGTGACATGAGCACACACCAGTGACATGAGCAGCACACCAGTGACATGAGCACACACCAGTGACATGAGCAGCACACCAGTGACATGAGCACACACCAGTGACATGAGCACACACCAGTGACATGAGCACACACCAGTGACATGAGCACACACCAGTGACATGAGCACACACCAGTGACATGAGCACACACCAGTGACATGAGCACACACCAGTGACATGAGCACACACCAGTGACATGAGCACACACCAGTGACATGAGCACACACCAGTGACATGAGCACACACCAGTGACATGAGCACACACCAGTGACATGAGCACACACACCTCTCCTCAGCACGCGTCAAAGCAGGCTCATAATACATTCATTAGAAAACAGTAAAACACAAGTACTATTATTAAAACGTTATCAGTCATATTTTCCTTTTACATAGTCTGAATAAAATAGTTCTGAATCCGAAAAAAAACAAAACAAGGATAAACCACCAGATCAGTTGATCTCTCGTTGTTACCGTGTCAAGTCATTATGATACCAGACAGCTGTTCTAGATTTACTCTTGCCCCCAATGAAATATCAACCTATCAGGAGCATTGGAAAGGAAACCGTAAGGCTTATTGGAGTATAAGAATATACCCATGGAACACACTCAACAGACAAGTCTTGAACACAGCTTCTCTTGTTTAAATATACCCATCCTTTCTCTCCTTTGTCTATATGACCCTCTCTCGCTCGCTCTCTTTCGCATTCTCTCGCTCCCTCATACACTCTCTCTCTCTCTACTCTTTCTCCATATCTCCCATTTTCTCTCTCTAACTCACTCTCCTCTCCATTTCTCTCCATCTCTCTCTCTCCTCTCTCTCACTCTCTTTGAGCTATATCCCCCATTGTTATTCAGTGACAGAGACCTGTCCTTGTCGATTGTTGTATCGTCACCGGGGAGCGAGGTTGAGAGGAGGGCCAGGAAAGGATGATGTTTTCATTGGTAATCGCAGACAAAGCAGCAAGGCCAATTGAATATGCTGTACACCAGTGGATTGGTGTTCATTTTGCACACACAAGCAACCCTCCATCTCCCAACCCCAACGTGCGTGAACACACGATCACATACACCCACATATATTCATTATTTTGGACGTTTTGTTGCCTTTGGTCTAAATGCTAAGGCCTCACACACATGGCCTCCAGAGACTGTTAAATGTCACACGTGATGCATGTGTCAGTGAATGCTCAGTACTCTATGAGCAACAGTATGTAGGGGGAGAGACAGTGAAGCTAAAGTGATGCTTGGATGACAGTAATGGTGCTTTAATTTCGCTAACAGATCATGAACGCAAAGTGGGCCATGGTCAGAGCACACCATTCACGGAAATTCATTGTGCGTTGCATTACATCGCCTTACTCAATGACCACAGTGTGTGATGGTGTGCGTGTGTGAGCTTGCATGCATGTGTGTGCAAGCGTGGGCAAGTGTGAGTGTGTGGCATTTGCCGTCCCACCATGCGATGGCCTCTGTGCTTTGGTGACAGATGGTGTCAGCCGCACAGGCCACCTCTTTCTCCCCAAAATCATATTGACAACATTGACAGATAGATGGAAAAATACACACAGACATACATGTATCTGTATAATTGTAAGATGTATGTTCATATTAAAACACACACAATTACAAAAATCTCCTACACATTGATAGCCTCCCACGTTACACTAGCCATTGACCTTCAATCTCTGCTTGCTGGGATATAACAACAGGCTAGTGCCTGGAAACAGATCATAAACATGATCTGACATTGAAAACATGAAACACAGAGGACAATAGTCATCATTTGAGCAAGTCCTTCAATTAGTAATTCAGTTGGTTGTGGAGAGTTAGTCATCTTTCCAACAGGCTTTCATCATCGCTGTCTTTGTCCCTCCCTTTGTCATTCTCTCTCACACATACACACACAGCATGATGAGGGCCAGAAGTCTGAGCTAGTAGGTGTATGGTATAGAAGGAGGGTGGGAGGGAGAACAGACAGATATCAAAGAAAGACAGAAATCGGAATGACAAGAATAGTGAGCTTCAGCCTCTCTAATGATGGCTGCCAACTACAACTTACCTCTGCAACATTCTACCCCCCCCCCTCCCCTCCCCTCTCTCCTTCCTTCCTCCCTCCCTCCCGTTCCCCTCTCTCCTACCTCCCATTCCTCCCCCTCTCTCCTACCCCTCCCCTACCTTCCTCCCCCTTTCTCCTACCCCCCCTCCCTCCCTCCCACCCATCCCTCAACTCCCTCCCTCTCTTTCCCATCCTGCGACTCCCTCCTCCCTCCCTCCCATCCATTGACTCACACCCCCCTCTCTCCTACCTCCCTCCCCTCCCTCCCATCCCTCCCGTGCCTAAGTGAGTCACACAAGTTGGCTTCCCAGCCAGAGAGAAGCAGTGTGTCCATGTTTAACATGAGTAACTGATTCAAATAAGGGATTAGCAGACAGACTGCTAAAAATGGTCCTTCTCTTTCGTACACAGTCCCATGAACACCGGCTTCGACACACAAACACCTGCAGGCACACAAACACACAGACCGAAAGTACAGGCCATACACATTATTTTCCTTTTCCCTCTGTCATTTTACCCTGTTCTCCCTCATTGCCATTTCAATCCTTATTTTCCCGCTCTTCTTTTGGAGGTTCAATCTATTTCAGTCCTGAGCGCAATAAGAATGTCTCTATATGGTGGGCAAATTCTGGGGCAGTGAGGAGAGCAACCTGTAAGCTCCATGGAGAAATGCACCAATATTCTTATCGTCTGATGAACACACACACACACACACACACACACACACACACACACACACACACACACACACACACACACACACACACACACACACACACACACACACACACACACACACACACACACACAGGAGAAGTAAGGAGGAGGGGGGGTTCATGGCGAGAAAGGGGCTTCACTGACCTCATCGAATTAGGTTCTTGCACACCAACACACACAAAAAGACACACCCACACACCGATATACCTCGCACTGCAGCCCTTGTGCATTTTAAACGGTTGTGAGTTGGCTGGTGCACACACAGAGAGCTTTCTCAATGTTTACTGATGCTCATGGACAACACATTTCTAAGCAATTCATCTTTCTCTCTTTTCAGCCTCCAAAGGGATATAGATGTAAATGAGCGACCAACACCCTTGCAGATACACACACATTCAGACATTTACACAATTCCTACCACAAACAAGCTAGATAAAGACACACACTTCTCTGTTCTGCGGTCTACACGGTCTGTGTTTATGTAACCTAACGTAGCAAACATAAGTTGTATTACATTGTAGTTAATTACTACGTTTCTGCGTTTCTGCGTTTCTACTACTCCCTTCAGCCCAGCGTCCCACATAGCCTAGTTCTTGATTTCTCTTGCGAATTATTTAATTTATTTCTAGAGAAACGGCGCATTGGGCAAAAAACCCCCCAAAAAACGGAATTCACGAAATTGAACCGAAGTCAATCAATTAGTGTCTTAACAATAATAAAATAAATGTTGGTTAATCGCTCTAACACACATACACACACAGCAATCGACATGACATGTTCAGTTGTGTGTTCTGTCCTAATGGTTCTAAAAGAAGGATGATGAAACCTTGTTTTCTAAAAACTATGGAGCGAACGTGACATGTGACAAAAAAAGGCTGAAAATGATCCCTTAGAATAAACAACAAATAAAATAAACCTTCAAACAAAATGACTACAGGATCTCATTTACATTTCTATTCTCACATCAGACCTTGTGATGTGTGAGCTTGTGTTCCACTGACAGAAAGCTTGCGAATTCCCCCTCATGACTTCTTAAAACAGCACTGGCATCTGTGAACATGCTATCAGACAGATGATAGTAACTTAAAGACTTGGCCAGAAAGAAATTCCCTCCAATTCAAAAATAAATCCCTGCGGAATGGGGAGCGGCAGGTTTTTTTTTAAATTAACAATCAGAGAGGGAAATGGAATTCCCTCCTGAGAAAGAGAGTACACAAGAGGAGGCCGAAAATGAACGATAGTACTCAAATAGTAAGAATGCAAGCAGAGACAAAATAAGACATGGGGCTGGCTGATGTAATTTATCTATACATTGCCACAGTACGTTTCCAAGGTGTCTCTCTGTGTGTGTGTATGTGTGTGTGTGTGTGGTGTGTGTACAGTCGTGGCCAAAAGTTGAGAGAATGACAGAAATATTAATTTTCACAAAGTCTGCTGCCTCAGTTTGTATGATGGCAATTTGCACATACTCCAGAATGTTATGAAGAGTGATCAGATGAATTGCAATTAATTGCAAAGTCCCTCTTTGCCATGCAAATGAACTGAATCCCCAAAAAACATTTCCACTGCATTTCAGCCCTGCCACAAAAGGACCAGCTGACATCATGTCAGTGATTCTCTCGTTGACACAAGTGTGAGTGTTGACGAGGACAAGGCTGGAGATCACTCTGTCAAGCTGATTGAGTTCGAATAACACACTGGAAGCTTCAGAATGAGGATGGTGAGGATGGCTTTGCACAAAAAGGGCTTCACAGGCAAGGATATTGCTGCCAGTAAGATTGCACCTAAGTCAACCATTTATCGGATCATCAAAAATTTCAAGGAGAGTGGTTCAATTGTTGTGAAGAAGGCTTCAGGGCGCCCAAGAAAGTCCAGCAAGTGCCAGGACCGTCTCCTCAAGTTCATTCAGCTGCGGGATCGGGGCACCACCAGTACAGAGCTTGCTCAGGAATGGCAGCAGGCAGGTGTGAGTGCATCTGCACGCACAGTGAGGCGAATACTTTGAGGATGGCCTGGTGTCAAGAAGGGCAGCAAATAAGCCATTTCACTCCAGGAAAAACTTCAGGGACAGACTGATATTCTGCAAAAGGTACAGGGATTGGACTGCTGAGGACTGGGGTAAAGTCATTTTCTCTGATGAATCCTCTTTCCGATTGTTTGGGGCAACCGGAAAAAAGCTTGTCCGGAGAAGACAAGGTGAGCGCTACCATCAGTCCTGTGTCATGCCAACAGTAAAGCATCCTGAGACCATTCATGTGTGGTGTTGCTTCTCAACCAAGGGAGTGGGCTCACTCACAAATTTGCCTAAGAACACAGCCATGAATAAAGAATGGTACCAACACATCCTCCGAGAACAACTTCTCCCAACCATCCAGGAACAGTTTTGTGACGAACAATGCCTTTTCCAGCATGATGGAGCACCTTGCCATAAGGCAAAAGTGATAACTAAGTGGCTCAGGGAACAAAACATCAATATTTTGGGTCCATGGCCAGGAAACTCCCCAGACCTTAATCCCATTGATAACTTGTGGTCAATCCTCATTAGGCGGGTGGACAAACTAAAACCCACAAATTCTGACAAACTCCAAGCATTGATTATGCAAGAATGGGCTGCCATCAAGGCAGGATGGGCTGCCATCAGTCTACATCCAAGAATGGGCTGCCATCAGTCTACATCTACGACTGTAGATGCTAATTAGTCCACCTCTTCCAATGTAATTCACTGTACACAGACAGAATAGGTCTGCTATTTGAGGATAACTTACTACTGTCTACCTTCAAAAACAAAAGGGTGATGTCTACCAAACAAACCCACCACATCAACCTAGATTGTTCCTCTTACATATCATTTACATGTATTTAACATACTGTTTTACATCAATCATGATCGATAATCCAGACAGCCCAATCTCTCTTTTGGCTCTGTCGGATAGTACAGTATCTCACTATTTTTTTCTATTTCTCTTTTTCCAGCTCGCCCTCTCTTTTGTGTTCTCCATCTCTATTCTCCACACTCCTATTTCCCTCTCACCTTAGAGTGCTACTGTCATTTCCGTGTAGTCATGGAAGGCTCTGCCTGCGGTCTGAAGAACACTGCACACGCACACACACTCACGTGCACACGCATGCGCACACACACACACACAGTATGGGGACTCTGTGAGACACCGCCCATAGCTTACAATCAGCCTACAGCATAATAGAAGCACTTGTTTACTTATTAATGATGCTTTCACTATGTAATTTTTCCCAATCAGAGCTGAATTAATAATCTCTCACTACTTGCCTGGACTCATTAGTACAAAATCTGTTACATAAAAGGGGTTGTGTGTGTGTGTGTGGTTTTCTAGTGCTTGTATTTACTACTACATCCAGAGCCGAAATTTATAATGACCGAGCAATCTACACTAAATACAGCCACAAACACACTGATAATGCATGTCAAGAGCTGCAGCATGAACTGAGAATGGAAAGCAAACACACACTCACACACACACACACACACAATTCACATAACACGTTCTCATAACATGATTTGCCTCAGTCAAATCTGATTGCATAATCCAAATATCAAAAAGCCATTATTTCTCATAATACAGATCTCCAGCTGTCTACAGAGACCTCTGTATTTAATCAAACCTCTTCTATGTTCTCTTACATCAGGTTCCTGGTGAGCCGAGGCCCTTTCATCCATCGTGTAAAAGAAACGTAAATAAATAAGAGCTCATTAATATCTCTCCCATGATTCTGGCTAAGACAGAAACTCATTTTACAGCTGAGTAGACCCCATAGTATGCCGAGCTGCAGCTAGCCTTGTTGAAACACCAATGGCAGCCAACCCTATAAGACACTCTGTATCAGTACAGAACAACGATCCTGAGAACAGTGAAACTTCAGCTTTGGTCTAGCTTTCATTCCACAATAATTCATGCTTTATGTGCAACCATGTGGACACAGGTTCTCTGTAAGATACCAGTAGTAATAATTCAGCTTCATTATGCTTTTATCCTTATGTTACTTGCTTCTTCATTCCAACCTTGTGGACGCGTCATCCTTGCATTCTTCCTCCTTTCCTCCTGGTGGATTTTACCTGGTGGATTTTCTCCTATCCTTTTGACTCCATGATACTGCCGATGAACTGTCCGAGACATGACATACACAGTACGTCCATGATATTATAGTGATGAGCTCAAAGACCCAAGTAGGTTTCTTCACCGTTTGTCTCTTGCGTCTTGTGGTCCTCCACTGTCTGGGTTAATGAAAAAAAAGGACTCTATGAATCCAGAAAATGTTTCCCCAATTAAATTTTCCAATCTAATTTAAACAGTCTCTGGGACCAAAACGTTAATAAACTGTAACTTAGAAATTAACACGGATAATAATGTATTCCTTACACATAGGTATTGCTGGCTGTTTCAACTTTGTTGATTATATTTATTGATTTTAATGATTAATTAATGCTATGAAGGTTGCATGTAAAGCATTTGTTTACATTCTCATTTTGAGATATCACACACACACACACACACACACACACACACACACACACACACACACACACACACACACACACACACACACACACACACACACACACACACACCACTGGAGGCCCCTCAAAGGAGGAAGGGGAGGACCATCCTCAGTCAATTTCATAAAAAGAAAAATAGTGAAACATTAAAAAAGTTATACTTTTTTGATAAAACTATACTAAATATATTTACGTCACTAAATAATTGATTAAAGGACACTATTTTGCAATGAAGGTCTACAGTAGCCACAACAACACTCTGTAGGGTAGCACCATGGTGTAGCCGGAGGACAGCTAGCTTCCGTTCTCGTCTGGGTATATTGACTTCAATGTTGAGCTCATGGTGCTCAACTCTTTCCATAGACTTATGCAGTAATTTTGACGACTTCCGGAGGACGTTCTCCAAACTATCAGAGCTCTTGCAGCATGAACTGACATGTTGTCCACCCAATCAAAGATCAGAGAATTATTGTAGTAGTGAAAGCGTAAGCTACAGCTAGCTAGCACTGCAGTGCAGTGCATAAAATGTGGTGAGTAGTTGACTCAGAGAGAGAAAGACAATAGTTGAACAGTTTTGAACAAATTATTTTCTTAAAAAATGAAGGAAAAGCAAAAGAGTGATTTCATTGTACTTTTTTTCTCACTTAAAATTGTCTGTCCTGCGACACTCAGTAAGTGGTATTTCCCAATTAAGGACTAAGGGAATCTGGTCCATCGTATCATACAAAACAAATCTGCACAACACTGGATATTGATCAGTTCCAAACTGCGATATTCATGAAATGAGTTTCCATGGCCGAGCAGCCGCACACAAGCCTAAGATCACCATGCATAATGCCAAGCGTCGGCTGGAGAGGTGTAAAGTTTGCCGCCATTGGACTCTGGAGCAGTGGAAAGGCGTTCTCTGGTGTAATGAATGATGCTTCACCATCTGGCAGTCCGACTGACAAATCTGAATTTGGCGGATGCCAGGTGAATGCTGCCTCCTTGAATGCATAGTGCCAAATGTAAAGTTTGGTGGAGAAGGAATAATGGTCTGACTGTTTTTCATGGTTTGCGCTGGGCCCCTTGGTTCCAGTGAAGGGAAATCTTAGCGCTACAGCATACCATAACATTCTAGATGATTCTGTGCTTTCAACTTTGTGGAAACAGTTTGGGGAAGGCCATTTCCTGTTTCAGGATGACAATGCCACCGTGCACAAAGCGAGGTCCATACAGAAATGTTGGCGAGATCGGTGTGGAAGAACTTGATTGGCCTGCACAAAGCCTTGACCTGAACCCCATCAAACCCCTTTGGTATGTATTGGTACGCCGACTGAGAGCCAAGCCTAATTGCCCAACATCATTGCCCGACCTCACTGATGCTCTTGTGACTGAAGTCCCCACAGCAATGTTCTAACATCTGGTGGAAAGTCTTCCCAGAAGAGTGGAGCCTGTTATAGCAGCAAAGTGGGACCAACTCCAAATTAATGCCAATCATTTTGGAATAAAATGTTCGACAAACAGGTGTCCCCATACTTTTGGTCATGTAGTGTATGTAAACTATGACGTTAATATGGTGGCATCGATGTAGGCTGTGTGTAACAGTTAGCGGTTATGATATGAAGGTTTTGCTTGGAAAGGTTTATTCGCCTGGTCACAGACAACTGATCGGAAAAGGGGAGGGGAGGAGAGCACAAAGATGCGTAGACATTTCATAAACGGAAGCATACGGAAGGACACGGGGATAAACATACCTGAATTTGTCCAAAAATGTTTGACCAATGATTACACCCATGATCAGCTAGATGCAGTCAAGAGTCTGCAAGGTCGTATTGAATGTATCAATATCTATCACCTTGATTCGTCAAATTTCTCTTGACCTGTGGCCCCACGTTTTAAACTTTCATTCATGGGCTAGGCTGTAGCTACCTCTGGATGGGTATAGGGAACATTGGAGTATCATGTAGTAGCCTAAACCTTTCAACGTTACATTGAACTAGGTGAATGGAATATGAATGACAGTCATCCAATATCCTGTAATAAAAATAAGGCCATGCTCATAAAAATAATTATAATCTTTAACTGTACCAACCGCCATGCGCGCGCACACACACACACACACACACACACACACACACACACACACACACACACACACACACACACACACACACACACACACACACACACACACACACACACACACACACACACACACACACACACACACACACACACACACACACCAAGGGCCAACTGATCTCTGACTGACAAAAGCCAAACATCCTTCTTAAAATGAAATCCAGCAACGGCAGCATATTACGTTTTTGTACTCCATTTATGAAAACAAATACAACACAAAAGCCTGAAAACGCACACCCGGTGTCTGCTTCCATCTCTGCAACTTTGTGATATGCTATTGTCTGTGTGTTTCGGAGAGGCAGTCACCTCAGGGTGTGCAGTCTTCTCCTCTGAGTGTTGCTTTGGGGCCAGGCGCACAACGCTCGGCACCAGCACATTAATAACCGAAACAGACTCTGGATATTCAAGTAAAACAAATACCAAACACACAAGTACCCCTGGGGGTAGCCATGGCCCTGTCATGACCCCGCAGCCTGAGGGATGTTTGCTGTTAACCCTGCCTCGCCTTGTCAGCTGTTTGGCACAACTACTTTAACGCAGTGGCGGGGGAGGCCTGAACCCGCGTCCCTGGGCTCAGAGGCTTAAGTCCTTTTGTATGGTACCCTGGCACCTCTCGGAAAAAAACAGACCTGCTAATCCTCACACAGGGCACCAAAATATATCCACTGAAATTAAGAGATGAGAGGGGATGAGGAGAGAAGAGAGAAAACAAAGGGAGAGGAGAAATGTAAAGACACAGGGAAAAAGGGAAGGAAAGAAGTAACATACACCAAACCAATGTTCAGAGAGCAAAACGGATACGTGACACTGAACAGCAGCGGGTGGATTTGTTCTTAGAACTCACACCACACTTCTTTTTTTTTTTTTTTTGTCTCCACCGTCAAGACTTCTCAGAACCATGTTTAAATATGAAATATGATTATGTCACTTGAGTCGTTTGGAATCAGAATTAGAACATTGACACCGGTTTAAAAAAAAAAAACGCCTGGATCTCAAGTGTCTTGCGAGGGAGTTTAGAAGTTACAGATAGTGAGGGATGGGGAGAGGTGACAAATGTAGCTCATCTATCTCTATCCCAAACCCCTATAAATCACATACAAATCCTGACAGAGAAAATAGATATGGAATAAACAGAAACAGAGTAAATAAACACACTAAAGCATCATAACCAACTCCAGTCCTAGCCCTTGGAGAGGGAGAGAGAGAGTTTTAGAGGTATTGAAGAGCAGTGCCATGGCGTACATAGTGAGCTATCACATGAAAAACTGTGCCGCTGGCAGAACCAGATCTACCTGGGGAGAGACTGACACAGAGAGAAACACACACAGAGAGAGGTCTCTCATCATATCTCACTGCTATGAGATGAGACGATCCCATCCCAAACCCTGGAGTAAGGGAGGGAGGGAGGGAGATAGAATGGGAGAGGTAGAGAGATTCACAGCATGGGAGGGAGGGGATCCAATTCTCTTCCATGAAATCCCTTAGCATACGGTGCTCTGTACTGCATACTTTAGGTTCATCTGCATACTGCATTTCTTCTGGACTATGTCGTGTCTTTGACTATGCCAGATTAATTGCTATGACATGCTATTCTATAAAATAATTTCTCCGTAATTAATATTACCTGATTGAACTAATCGTGTAAATGTTAATTAACTAGAGAGGGACACCACGAAAGAATATTTATAGAGCAGTTATCTTTCGAATAAACTCTTAAAGATTTAGTAAGATTTTACATCCATAACAGTCACATTAATCGTCATTTTATTCAGTCTCATGTGAAAGTTGTAAATCCTTGATTATCTGCAAGAATCCTGGCTAACAAGTTGAATCAGCAATACAAAATTGTGTTTAATTATTTATTTAGTAAATACCTAACTAATCACACAGAATCACACATATACAATTAAATCATAACTTGATCACAAATTACGTCATACAGAAAAACGTCCCTAGCGGGCGGAATAGATATGACAGCTTGTTACACAAAGGGAAGGGGCTGAGTCCTAGTGAAAGAGCGGGAGACTGGAACATAGGCGAGCTGTGCTATCGTAAATATAGTATCTTATGCATTCTAAATTACCGCCCATTTGAAGAGGAAAATGCAATCAATATTTACTCTGAGCTGCGCTTCAGTAGGTTGGTGGTAGATGGACCGTGTCGCCAACCCGAGTCCTCTGTTCTTTGAAGAATGTCTCTGGTGCCTTACTGGATACGTTGTGTGTAGTAGACGGGATACTTGGACTGTCCTTCCTAACCTGCGTTTAGCTGTTCCTAACTCAACGGCTAGGAGATATCACTTCTGTAGTGAATACGAGTTCAATGTTCATACCATTCACAATCAAAGTCCATGCTGATGTTGGCTTAGTTCTGTAGTTATCTGAACCATTCTGACACCGGATCGTCATCCTAGCGTACCCGGAACAGGAAGTTATATTCTTGTCCTTGGCTTTTATAGTGGAGGGAGAGGGGTGTGTCTGAAACGTTTATAACCCATGACTCTTCACAGGGGCGGGCCACTGTGAGCAGAGGAAAACTTATGAAAGCACAGATCTCTCATTTGGGAGCTAAAATTACATTTCACCTCTTCACAAATAATGTCATATTCAAACATTTGAATTAAACAACAATTCCATGTGAATCCGATACCTCTGACGTTTAGACTTTCCACAGTAGAGTTTATGTCATTCTATCATTGATGAGAATCTGTCAGAGGGCAACCGAACTGACATAATATACCTTAAGTACCACCGCATATGTTCAGTTGGTCGGACTACCAGAATATAGTTCATTTCCCCCAACTTCTGATGTTACCCAGAATCTCTATGTTAACCCATGGGTTTCCTTATGTCACATCAGTTATAGTAGGGAGAGAGAAAAAGGGGGAAAGAGGTATTTATGACTGTCATAAACCTACCCCCAACCCAACGTCATGACAACTATCACCATTCAACTTGTACTGTAGCTAACCAGAGAGTTCAACTATGCACTCCGCGACCTGCACTGTATGGCCAATCTCGGTTAACTCAGAATTAAAGTCTCATGTAATTTGTCAGCTGCTTGCGTAAATTCTTGGTTCATACATGTGAAGAGAAGAGAGAGATGCTAGAACGAGGAGCGGAACTAGAACGAGGAGCTCCACCCTCTCTCTTTGCAAGTTACAGGCTAAATTCCAAAGACACTAACACCTGCGAAATCAGAGTTTGTCCAAATAACCAGGGACGAAAGACCCAAACACCGGAACTAATGCTGCTCGTTATCCGACACATCCCATTCCATCCCAACAGATTCAGTTTTGTTTACGTAGATCTGTCCATGAGAGATTACTGTATGGCTAACTATTCCCATTGTGCGGTGTGTACGGTACTGCTTGAGTGATTGATTTTATTCAGAAGGGAAGAGAATAGTGAGCGTATAAAGGAATCGAAGCCATGACGGTCAATAAAAAGAGCCTAGACAAAGCCCTAAAGACTCCACTAGACTTTGCATATCAAATTGTTTGACATTTTACTTCTTATTATAAAACGAAGGAAGAAAATGAAACAGCCCAACAGATAATAATCGGTTATGTCTGAAATGGAAAATTATCTTTCTGTCCATGTTTGTAACAAAAGTCTTCAGGCATGTGTAGCAGTGTGATGTTGTTCCCCTAGATTACGCACCAAATTGCACACAAGGACCAATTCAAATAGGCCAGGTCAAGAGGGGATGTTAATAATCTGATAATAATAATAATAATTCAGTGTATTTTTTTATTTAATTACAGCTGCATAGCTAATGTTTTTATTTGGTGTACAAACACTTTTTCATACCAATATTGTACATACAAGTGATTGTAAAAGTTTTGTATATTTTGGTTTGGCCCATCGCGGGTTATCTGTATCCCCATACCACTTTATCGTTCTCTTTTGCCTGACCCTCGGCTAGCAAGGTATGTTGTCCTTGGCTCCGAAACTGTTTAATATAAAACCGTCATAAGGTTATACAATGTACTGTTTTGCAACCATACGTTTGTTATAGTGTGGACAGTGTAGGAATTTATGTTAACAAGTTTCACAGAGCTCACTGACTGGGGTATCTGTTGTAACTTCTAAGTACTTGTGACAGTGGTTGAGTGAGTGTACATGTGCTCGCGCAGGTGCCGGAGAGCTGTGACTGCACCAAGGGTAACGTGTGTGTTGTCTCTTCGTGTGCAGGTATGTCTTTTATTTTGTCAGAATTATGTTCTGTATAGTTTTACTTGTATATGCTGTTGTGCAGCGAGTGTGTGCACGCAGCACCTGTTAATTCCTTTTGGCGCTCTTTTGCCTGACCCTCGGCTAGCAAGGTGCCGGAGAGCTGTGACTGCACCAAGGGTAACGTGTGTGTTGTCTCTTCGTGTGCAGGGCAAATAAAAAGATTTCAACGAGCAGACCATCAGTTGTGGCAGCGTCTTCATTAAGAATTACACAACGCAGAACGAACCACGCTACAAACTGGTGCCGCGGCCTGCCGACTGGTTAGCTCAAGCTGACCACCGGAGCTGTGCATGTGGAGGAGATGCGCGATCCGCGCATGCGCACTTGTTGATGGTTTGCTATAAGTGAATGTATACTGTAAATAGTGAAGGTGAATGTAGCATATTCACTAGATAATTGTATTGGTGTTTATTTGCATGTTTTGAGGGAATTTGTTTATTGCATTTTTTTTTTTTTGTATTTGTATGCAGTAAATTACATTGTAGTTTAGTTCTCTATTGAGCCATGGAAGACTCTCAAGTCCATAAGATGAGTTATGCTGGGGATTTTGGTGTGGTTAGTGTGGGTAGAGGGAGGGGTGTCCATGCATTTACACCATTTGTACAGTCAGCTCCTGGGAGTAGAGTGTTTGCTAGTCCTGAGTTTACAAGCACTGGGAGGGGTAGGCTGTTTACTCCACCTGACCAGGGTATCCCACCTCTGTCTCTTGATGTACCATCGTCCCCAGTCCTCAGTAATAATGGGACACCGAGTCAGCTTAGTGACCTTATAAAGCAGATTGGTTCAGAGATAGGAGAATCTATCAGGGCGAGTTTACTGCAGCCTGGGGCTTCAAGTCTTTCTCCTGCCCATTCCCCTGACCAATCCCAGCAGTTTCCCCGGCCTGAACAATGTGCGTCAACTTTTATTGATGCGTCCAAGCTGAATCTGGTTGTGAAGTCAGAGGTTAGTGCTCCACCTTTCTTCAGGGGTGATGGCTCAGATGAGTACTCTGTCCTGGAGTGGGAGGAGCTAATGGGAGTCTACCTAGAGAAGAGGGGTTACACTGGGTCTGAGAATGTTGGGGAGGTGATGTCTAGGCTCATGGGGAGGGCACGGGATGTGACCAAAGTCTGGATGCGTAACAACCCTGTTGTCACAGATGTTAAGGCAGTGTTCAGTGTTCTCATGCAACACTTTGGGGATACTGTCTACTCAGGTATGCCATTAGCTGATTTCTATTCAATGAAACCATATGCTAATGAGGGTCCACTAGATTTCTGGATTAGGCTTAACAAAGCTGCAGACGCAGCTGAACAGTATTTTGTAGGTGAGGGTAGAACTTTGCCCAATCAGCGCTCAGAGTTGGCAGTCATGTTTGTGCGCAACTGTCCCGATAAAGAGTTGGCCCAAGTGTTCAAATGCAAACCCCTTCGTGACTGGACAGCCAGTGAGGTACAGGATCGTTTGGATGAACTGTTAAGGGAGCGTAAAGCATGTAGAACACAACTTTCACAGCAGGTGGCTGCTGTCTTCGACTCCCCCCAGGAGGAAGTGGATCCTGAGAGCAGACCTAATGTGTCATCTTTTTCTCGATGTGGCCGTGAACCAGAACAGGCCCAATCTGTATCTGAGGGTGGGACATTAGAGAAAGTTTTGAGTATGCTAGAGAAGGCTCTTGTCAGCAATACTCAGTCTGTGAACAGAGGGCCCCGTAAACAGTTCCCCAAACGTGAGCGTGAGTGCGCTGTCTGTGGAAGCACTAATCACTGGACCAAAGCTCACTGTCAGAGGCACCAGCTGTGTTTCAAGTGCTTCTCTACTGGCCACATGAGCTTTGACTGTAGTGAGACTGGGAAGCGAAAGAGCTCTGAATGTGGACAGACTGGCAGGTCTGGAAAACTAGAAAGCCTCCATTCTGAGGAAGGCAATGTGGGGCAGGCTAATTTTTCCTCTACTGATGATGATGATATCCAATCTGTTTATTCTTATTTTTGTGAGTCAGTACCCAAGAACAACACAGTAATTTTTCAGAACACAATGAGAATTTCTCAGAATGACAGTTTGTTTTACACCACCGTGCTAGTACAGGATAAAGTTGAGCTGAAGGGGATGTTAGATAGTGGGTCCATGGCTACTACTCTGCGCGCAGATATTGTACCTCGGTTGAGGGAGGCAGGAGTGGTAGAGGGGAACTTTCTAGCTCCTTCAGACATCATACTGGTGGGTTGTGGTGGGACGCAAACTAGCCCAGTGGGCATGTGTGACTTGAAACTACAGCTTTATGGCTTCAGTTATGTAGTCCCAGTGCTGATTGTAGATGGGCAGGTTGATGAACTCATTGTTGGCACTAACGTGTTGAAGTCTCTGATTAGACAGTTCAAATCAAATGACAGCTACTGGCGGGTGGTGGGTACGCCAGGTCCCTCTGGCCAGTGTGAGGACAGCCAGTTCCTGCGTCTCCTATCAAATCTGGAGAGATGGAGAGGAGACTCCATCCCAGATAAAGTGGGCACCATTAAGTTGAAGAGGGCAGTAACGCTCCAACCCATGAGTGAGCATCTGGTGTGGGGCCGCTTACCCCCAAAGACAAAACTCTCTGTGGGCAGTACTGTTGTTGTCGAGCCCAGCACGTCTCGTTGTGTGAATCGACACATACTAGTAGGGAGAGTAGTTACGCCTCTGTGGGGGGATGGATGGCTCCCTGTGAAGATTGTGAATCCAACAACTTCGCCAGTTACCCTGAGACGAAATGCTAAAGTGGCAGATGTGTACCCTTGTATTGCATTGGAGGATTTTGAGGATGTCAAGCAGCAAGCTGCTTACCAGAACGTGGCAAAAGTACAATGTGACAGCTCACATGGCAGTCTTACAGCTAAGAGTTCAGTTGGTGGCAGTGTAGTTAACCTCTTGGAACTATAGGGGGTGCTGTTCCGCATTAGCATATTTGTGTCTCCAAATTAAACTGCCTCGTGCTAAATTCTTGATCGTACAATATGCATATTATTGTTATTATTGGATAGAAAACACCTTCTAGTTTCTATAGAAGTTGAAATTTTGTCTCTGAGTTGTACAGAACAATTTCTACAGCACTTTTCATGACAGGGTTCAGATTTCAATTTTTTTTACCTCTGATCTGGGGTCTGTTTTTAAGGCGACAGTGAATGCTATGAAGAAACCGACACTGCCTACGTCTTCCTCTGGGTGTCTGTACGTCATCACGCTTTCAATGGAATCGATGGGATATTCACAGCCAGTATAAAAGACCAAAATGTATAGAGACCGCCCTTTCTCGTCGTGCGCCTGAAGCGTGAAGGGCATCGGACCTGCCTCGTTCCAAATCGTTTTCTAACCAGCAATATTTCTCCGGTCATGTTTTTACTCGTTTTAGGTGTTAAAAACATCAAAATGTAGTTAATTTGAACCGTTTTATAGCAATTTATATCCGTTTAGTGCGATTTTAGAGGAATTTATTTGTTGTGCACTCTGAAACTTTGGACACGTTTTGGGGTGTCGGTCGTTGGTGGTGGACATTTCGAAGGACAGAGGACATCTATCGACCAAAAGACGTTTATAACATAGAAAGGATACATTGCCCAAGAATCTGATGGAAGAACAGCTCAAAGTAAGCAATATTTAATATGATAAATCGTGTTTCTGTCGAAATATTTTAAACGCACATTTCGCCATTTTGTTTGGTATAGCTTCACTTGGCGAACCCTGTATTGAAAAGTAAGGATAATTTTAAAAATGTAAATCAGCGGTTGCATTAAGAACTAATTTGTCTTTCGATTCCTGTAAACCCTGTATTTTTTAGTCAAGTATATGATTAGCTATTAATTAAACCAGATCACTCTGAAAGATGGCGACCGACATTTTCAGGCTTGTTTTGCTACTATTTTCATTGTGTAACCACGGTTTTGTATGGCTAAATATGCACCTTTTCGAACAAACTGTATATGTATATTGTAAAATGATGTTACAGGAGTGTCATCGGAAGAATTCTGAGAAGGTTAGTGAAAAAATTAATATCTTTTGGCGATGTTGACTTTTATCGCTCACTTTGGCTAGAATCAATGCTGGGCTGCTATGTGCTATGTGCTACGCTAATATAACGATTTATTGTGTTTTCGCTGTAAGACACTTAGAAAATCTGAAATATTGTCTGTATTCACAGGATCTGTGTCTTTCGATTCGTGTATGCTGTGTATTTTTACGAAATGTTTGATGATTAGTAGTTAGGTAAACACGTTGCTCATTGTAATTATTCTAGTCCATTTGTGACGGTGGGTGCAATTGTAACCTATGGCAGCTACCTGAAATATGCACTTTTTTCTAACAAAACCTATCCCATACCATAAATATGTTATCAGACTGTCATCTAATGAGTTTTTTTGTTGGTTAGGGGCTATAAATATCTTAGTTTAGCCGAATTGGTGATGGCTACTGGTGTTGGTGGACAAATAAAAGATGGTGGATTATGCTAATGTGTTTTTAGGTAATAGATGTACATCTTTACATATTGTGTCTTCCCTGTAAAACATTTTAAAAATCGGAAATGGTGGCTTTATTCACAAGATCTGTATCTTTCATCTGGTGTCTTGGACTTGTGATTTAATGATATTTAGATGCTACTATCTACTTGTGAAGCTATGCTAGCTATGCTAAACAGTGTGTGGGGGGTGGGGGGTGCTCCCGGATCCGGGTTTCTGAGGCAGTAGAAGTTAATGACAACAGTACACTGAGCAATCTTGGACTTCAAGGCCTGTCTGTTGAGGAGTGTCCAGTCTCACAGTTCTGGAAAGACAAACTTGTCGGTTTAATTGAGAAGTATGACACGGTGTTCTCTAGACATAGCCTGGATTGTGGAGAGGCAAAAGAGTTCTGCCATCGCATACGGCTGACTGATGACCGCCCATTTCGATTACCTTATCGTAGGCTTTCTCCAGCTGATTACCAAAAACTCAGGGAAACACTGGATGATATGGAGGAAAAGGAAATCGTCAGAAAATCCAGCAGCGAGTATGCCTCACCATTGGTGCTGGTATGGAAAAAGAATGGGGACTTGCGTCTATGTACTGACTTTAGGTGGTTAAACGCCCGCACAGTGAAGGATGCTCATCCACTGCCTCATCAGGCTGATGTACTGGCGGCGCTGGGAGGTAATGCCTTCTTCAGCACAATGGACTTGACATCAGGGTACTACAATGTGCCACTGCATGAAGAGGATAAGAAATACACTGCCTTTTCCTCTCCTTTAGGTCTGCACGAGTACAATCGTTTGCCTCAGGGCCTTTGCAACAGCCCGGCTACGTTTATGAGAATGATGCTGACCATCTTTGGGGACCAAAACTTTCTAAGTCTCCTTTGCTATTTGGATGATCTGATGGTTTTTGCTAAGACGGAGGAAGAGAGTCTGCAGAGACTTGAGATGGTTTTCCAGCGGTTGCAGGAGCACAATCTTAAACTGTCTCCGTCTAAGTGCAAGTTTTTGAGGAGGTCTGTTAAGTTTTTGGGCCACATCATTTCTCAGGAGGGCGTAGCCACTGATCCTGCTAAGGTTCAAACCATTTTGAATGTGACTGAGAGTGAGATGATGGAAGCTGATGGTGTCACTCCATCTCCTAGCAAAATCCGTTCTTTCCTTGGTATGGTAGTATACTATCAACACTACATTGAGAATTGTTCCATGGTTGCTAGGCCATTGGTTCAGCTGACTACAGGTCAGAAGAAGCCTAGGAGAGGCAAGGGCAGAAAGAAGCCTGGTCCCTCTCGCAGGCTCACTGCTGCAGACTGGACTGCCGAGTGTCAACTCGCTTTTGAAGCTTTGAAAGCAGCACTAGTTGACCAGGCACTGCTGGCTCATCCAGATTTTTCTCAGCCATTTTTGCTTTCTGTTGATGCATCTACTAGTGGTTTGGGAGCTGTACTATCCCAAGTGCAAGATGGGAAGGCCATAGCCAGGCCAATAGCTTTTGCTAGTAAATCTCTTAATCATGCACAATCCAAGTATCCTGCTCACCGGCTGGAATTTCTAGCCATGAAATGGGCCATTCATGATAAGTTCAGCCATTGGCTGCGAGGGCATAAGTTTACGGTGTGGACCGACAACAATCCACTCAAATATATTCTTACAAAGCCGAGACTTGATGCATGTGAGCAGAGATGGGTTGCAAAGCTGGCACCTTTTGATTTTGATATCCAGTACATACCAGGGCCCAAGAATGTCGTTGCTGATGCTTTGAGCAGAGAGCCATTTGTCCGCCCCAAAGTCCTGCACCGACTGACAAGAATTCCATATGATGTCCTGCTGGAGGAAGCCAGAGGTCTTCGACTGGATGATGTACAAGACATGTTCCGTCTCTCCTGTGAGCAGCCCGAGGCTGGCTGTGGAACGTCTATGGCTCCTGGGAGTGAGTTGAGTAGAGCTGGAGACGATGTCAGTGGGTTGGTTTCCTGTGAAGAGGTGTCTGCTGTCCTCCAAGCCCATCGCCGATGGGATGATGGTGCCACAGTGAGGGCCGCTTCACATGTGCAGCATCTTGAGAAGTTGATGTCCATGGGTCAGAGCCCTTTACCCGTCCTTACACACAAGGAGCTGTATGATAACCAGTCACTGGATCCTATCATCAGCAGAGTCATGTTCTTTGTAGATAGAGGTCGGCGCCCATCTAGGAGAGAGCGAGTCTTTGAAGCTAAAGAAACAGTTTATACTCTAAGACAGTGGGGGAAACTCACCACGCGGTTAGGGATTCTGTATCGTGTTTCAAAACACCCAGTGAGTAAGAAGAAAATATTCCAGTATGTCGTACCTGTGTCTTTGAGAGGCCTTGTGTTGAAGGGAGTTCATGATGATGCTGGTCATCAGGGTCAGCAGCGCACATTGTGGCTCACGAGACAGCGGTTTTACTGGGAATCTATGGAGAAGGATGTCAAGGAATACGTGGCCCACTGTAAGAGATGTGTGTTGAGTAAAGCACCTGAGCCTGAAGCAAGAGCTCCACTTGTCTCCATTGTGACAACGGCACCTTTAGAACTTGTGTGTATTGATTTCTGGACTGCCGAAGATTCAAACAACAAGTCTATTGATGTGTTAGTAGTGACTGATCACTTTACTAAGCTGGCCTGTGCGTATCCATGTCCAAACCAGTCTGCTAAGACTGTTGCTCGTGTTCTCTGGAATAATTTCTTCTGCATTTATGGGTTCGCTGATTGCATCCATTCTGACAGGGGTGCAAACTTCGAGAGTTTACTTATTGCAGAATTACTTCAGTTATCTGGTGTTGAAAAGTCCCACACCACACCTTATCATCCCATGGGTAACGGTCAAGCAGAACGTCTGAATCGCACACTGGGTGGAATGATTAGAGCTCTGCCAGCTAGGTCTAAGGCTAAATGGCCTCAGATGTTGAACACATTGACATTCTCCTATAACTGCACTGTTCATGAGACTACTGGGTTTCCACCCTTCTTCTTGATGTTCGGACGCACCCCTAGGTTGCCGGTAGATGTTATGTTTGAAAGTG
The DNA here is from genome assembly GCF_029448725.1 of Salvelinus fontinalis. NCBI lineage: Eukaryota > Metazoa > Chordata > Actinopteri > Salmoniformes > Salmonidae > Salvelinus > Salvelinus fontinalis. The sequence continues at coordinate 10,056,757 of NC_074703.1, read as the reverse complement.
TGCTGTTGGATGGGGACACAGTAGATGTGGATAAGTATGTCCAGTCTCTGGGTGAGGATCTGAGAGAGGCCATGACATTGGCCCAGCAGCATGCCAGTAAGCAACAAAAGAGACAAGCCGAGGTCTACAACAGACGGTCTAAGGGTCACTCGGTGCAGAAGGGAGATAGAGTTCTACTTGCTAACAAGGGGGAGAGGGGCAAGAAGAAACTGGCTGATCGCTGGGAGAGTGTGGTGTACATAGTGGTTGCAAAGAACAGCTCACTGAACACATATCGTATCCAACACCCTACCACTGGACGCATCAAAACTGTGCATAGGAACCTGATTATGCCAGTCAACTTTCTGCCTTTACCTTCGTGGGAGGAACCTGAGGGTCACGGATCTCTATCGAGTGGTGACGTGATCTCTGAGATGTCTGCAATGTCCAGCCAAATGGATGGGAGTGACGCCAGGACTGTCCACTGGGTAGCAGGCCTTCCTGAGTCTTCTGGGAGGATACTCCAAGAGGATGGTGAAGTCCCGGCTGATGGAAGTGAGGTGGAACAACCGTATGAAGTCCCCTTAAGTGAGGTGTGCTCAGCAGAAGTGGACCAGAGAGATATCCCCGAAGCCTACAAGAGTTCTGATTGCGAAACTCCATTCAGTGTGGATGATGTTACCTTGGTTGAAGATGCTTCGTCAGTGTGGTCTGTGACAATCTACCAGGATTCTGATCAGTCGTCTGACACTACTAGTGTTGAGTCGGTAACTGAAGGTGTGCTGGCTCCGGAGATGCGGATCTGTAGTACTCCCCATCCTGAGGTTAGACCTCTGAGCAGGGTTAGTGCTGTCTGTGACATTCCTGCTAGGTTTGTGGGTGAGGGTGTTCGGACTAGACTGGGTAGACTTATTAAGCCAGTGGATAGGTTAATCCAAACTATGTCTACACAGGAAATGAAACAGTTCTTGGTTTCTCAGTGACGGTAGGATATTGCCTACCTTTTCTTTTGTAGGAATGTAGGAAATCTAAGCATGTCTTAGAATGATTTGTGGGTTTGTCTAATATATTTGACAATTCATGTAACTTTGTGTGTAGTCCATCGGCATAAAATGTATATGGCATTTTTCGTATACGGTTGAATAAGGGATTAGCTACCCCTTATTTTTCCTAATCCTTCGCGGGATAGCTTTTCAGCTGATCGACCATTTGTGGGTCTAGAATTAAGGGACTACACTGGGTTACTCTGTCGCCCTGTGGGTGTGAATTTTTTCTTTTTTTTTCTTTGCTTTGTTACCTTTGAGGTAATGTGTTTTGTTTTGGGCCTATAATCTAGTGTAAAACAGTGGGGGTGAATGTAGCAGTGTGATGTTGTTCCCCTAGATTACGCACCAAATTGCACACAAGGACCAATTCAAATAGGCCAGGTCAAGAGGGGATGTTAATAATCTGATAATAATAATAATAATTCAGTGTATTTTTTTATTTAATTACAGCTGCATAGCTAATGTTTTTATTTGGTGTACAAACACTTTTTCATACCAATATTGTACATACAAGTGATTGTAAAAGTTTTGTATATTTTGGTTTGGCCCATCGCGGGTTATCTGTATCCCCATACCACTTTATCGTTCTCTTTTGCCTGACCCTCGGCTAGCAAGGTATGTTGTCCTTGGCTCCGAAACTGTTTAATATAAAACCGTCATAAGGTTATACAATGTACTGTTTTGCAACCATACGTTTGTTATAGTGTGGACAGTGTAGGAATTTATGTTAACAAGTTTCACAGAGCTCACTGACTGGGGTATCTGTTGTAACTTCTAAGTACTTGTGACAGTGGTTGAGTGAGTGTACATGTGCTCGCGCAGGTGCCGGAGAGCTGTGACTGCACCAAGGGTAACGTGTGTGTTGTCTCTTCGTGTGCAGGTATGTCTTTTATTTTGTCAGAATTATGTTCTGTATAGTTTTACTTGTATATGCTGTTGTGCAGCGAGTGTGTGCACGCAGCACCTGTTAATTCCTTTTGGCGCTCTTTTGCCTGACCCTCGGCTAGCAAGGTGCCGGAGAGCTGTGACTGCACCAAGGGTAACGTGTGTGTTGTCTCTTCGTGTGCAGGGCAAATAAAAAGATTTCAACGAGCAGACCATCAGTTGTGGCAGCGTCTTCATTAAGAATTACACAACGCAGAACGAACCACGCTACACATGCATACCGGGACAGCTGGCTAACATCCCAAAATAACTGCTCCATCTACTCCCCGGGGATAATTATTATCATTGTCATATTGTTTCTGTGACACTACTTTCAAAATAGATTACACATGAGTAAGGAAACACCAGCCTGCCTTCACATGGCATTAGAGGGAACTGCAAAAGGCATCCTGTCAAATTGGAAAGACTCTCTCTCTCTCTCTCTTGTTTTCTGTCCACAAAGTATTATTGAGCTTTCACATTGATTGTGTGTGTCCATATAGCCATCTGACAACTGTTAGGGTGTAGAAATCACACCCACACAGATACTTCAAAAATCCTATTTTCAGAGAAATCAAATTTCACCTTGCTGGCTGCACTAAATACTTAGCTTTGCTGTTGTCATATATAAGAAGATTGACATAACAGTGATATAGGCTTATCTAATCCACATAGAAAGATTTGGATCTCAATGCCATCTGTGTTAACTTTGTGAATGAGAGTCTTAAATCAGATTAGAGTATGTGGACCTATCAGCACCTGTTCAAATACTATTTCACCATCATCAATCTATAACTTTTCAGCTGAATTCTCCCTGTGTTTCTAGAATATACTTAGGTTAATTCTTCAACCCCATACTCCAATCTATGTCTAATCTGTAATCCATTCTCTGTACTCAGTGACCTTAGTATATACTGTACATTCTGTATTCAGTATGACCTTAGTATATCCTGTACTCAATATGATCTTAGTATATGCCGTACATTCTGTACTCAATATGACCTTAGTACAGTATATTCTGTACTCAGTATGAATTTAGTATATCCTATAAATTCTGTACTCTATACTATCTATTTAGTCTATTTATTCTCTGTCTTCATCTACTAACCCAAGCATCTTCATGTACAGTATCTAAAAACAACTTCTATCCAGTGATACAGTCATCCTAGTCAGATGGAGGTATAAACATGTGAAGGCAGACAGCAGCCACCACCAGATCCTGATCAGTACATTTGAGTCTGTGAAAGAACCAGATTAATCTCCTAACATATTCACACACACACACACGGAAACACCCGCAGCACTGCCTAACTGTCAGGTAAAGACCTGCAGCTGGTTTGAATGCAATTATAAACCTATTTGGTTGTATTGATTTGTACATGTGTGTGTTTATTCGTAACAGATTTCTGTATAACAATAGCTATGCGCTATGTGGTGATGACGGCTTCATCAAGCCGGTGACAGCCACTGCTGAAGCATGGTAATCTTATTTTACTCTGCTGTCCCACCTCCCCCAAATGAGCAGGGGGCTGGGGCTATCAGAAAGGGAATTATGTAGGTTTTTATGAGCAAAGATCCATACGCAGCAACAGCCGCTAACAAATGATCAAAGATTCCATCTCTGGTGGAGGGGGACTGGGAAAAGGAGGCGGTCCAGGTGTGTGTGTTTCTACCTCAGTCCTGATGAATAACCCGGAGGCCCAATCTCCTGGTGTATTTATTACATATTGTTATGGATCTCAGTCAGGCCTGCTGAGGCACTTCCTCCCTACGAGATTACATTACAGTATACACACCACCTCTCCCAGAGGTCACAGAGCAACACCACCAGGGAGATAATGATCTGTGTGTGCTGTCTGTGTGTGCGTGTGTGTGCGTGTGCGTGTGCGTGTGCGTGTGCGTGTGCGTGTGCGTGTGCGTGTGCGTGTGCGTGTGCGTGTGCGTGTGCGTGTGCGTGTGTGTGTGTGTGTGTGCTGTCTGTGTCTGTGTCCTCTATCAACATCAAAGACTACTCAATCTTTTTGAGTGTGTGTGTGTGTGTGTGTGTGTGTGTGTGTTTGTGTGTGTGTGTATTTTATTTCTCCATGTAGGTACACATATGCAGCATAGCCTGGCCTTATCTGTCAAATTGCCCAGCTTCGTATAGATGAATACTATGCTTCCAGATCAATGCATGGTTTTATACTGAATATAAATCAGTGTGATGGATGAGCAGTCTATGCATCTAATGACAATTTGCAGTCAGCCTAATTAACCATTACCACCTGATTGATAGCCATTTGATATGGTTACTACGCGCTAACTGCCCGTTTATTACACGGAGAACCATTTAAGTCTCATTGAGTCATATTCAAAGAAGCAATGAAAAATATGTTTATGAAAGAACAGGCACATTATGACCACAACAGACCTGGCACAATGTGCAATAAATCATGTCCCAACTTGCAGTGAAACTGAGGTAAACTGCCCCTTCATGAATTATTTACAATGACTAAATTACTAATGTGTTCCCTTCGTAATGAGCGCTCGTTATTATAAAGTGTCACTGTGGCTTAACGGCAAACATTGTTATTTCCTCCGTCAAAATGCAGCCTCTGACCTCTCGCCCTCCATTCTCCCTACCTCCTTCCTCCCTTCTTCTCCGAGACACATTATTAATACCAGTGGAGGCTCCTCAGAGGAGAAAGGAGGACCATCTTACTCAGTGAATTTCATAAAAAGAAAAATTGAAACATTAAAAAAGTTAACCTTTTAAGATAAAACTATACTATATACTATAACGTTACCAAATAAAAGGATTGTTTTGCAACGTAGATCTATAGTAACAGTAATTCTGACAACTTCCGGAGGACATCCTCCAGCCAATCAAAGCTCTTGTAGCATGAACTGTCATGTTGTCCACCCAATCAAAGTATCAGACAATGAATCCAGTAAGCATAAGCTACAGCTAGCTAGCACTGCAGTGCATAAAATATGGTGAATAGTGTCGTGGAAATATTGAATCAAATATATCTCAGATACCGGAGCTTGTGAATTCAAATAGACTTTATTACAAAAAGTAACAAAGCCGAACAATTCCATGGAACAACTGCACTCGTTACAGACCTCAGGATTTATAGATTCCACCTTCAGACAACACACATGGTCACTCCCCTCTATGTAGATGATTAACACCCCTTGGCCTCTCGCCACCATTATCTTTCTGTCTCAATTTTTTCTTGTTTGCAGATTCTTGCTTGTTTACAGATTCTATTGGTGGCGTAACCCTAGCAATGATACAAAATACAGACACACACATAACATGTCTTCTATTTAAGACTATGATTCTGCTTACTGCTCCTGAAGTGCATAATATATGTACTGGAAAATCACCCATAGTCATGAATAGTTGACTCTACGAGAAATACAACAGTTGAACAGTCATCCAATAAACTATAAAAGAAAGAAGGCCATGCTCATTAAAAAAAATCATCCTCCCTAATCTTAAAATGGCACCGACCGCCACTGATTAATACCCCTGGCCAGAAGGATTATTGCTTTCTGTGGGAAATAAATTCCTCTTTAGGTAATGACCTGCTATCACAAACTCAGGCTGCTCTAATTGCTAGCGAGCTAATCGCTAGCATTACCTACGGCTTTTAACTGTGAAGGCTAAGGGGGAACATTCTTTCATTTTATTCCTCCCTCTCTCTGAACAGGTCACCATACCACTGCTTTATTTTATTAGTGAGCCAATCAGCGATGCTTCTAGCTACTGGCCAGTATTTATGACTCGGGAGAGACAACGGTTCCCCCAAGAGAAAATAGTGTTTGCTTTCAATTGCTTTTTAATGAGAGACATTTGCCTAAAGTACTTTCACACTACTGAGCGGATTGCTTAGGTCTAAGCAGAGGAAGAGGAGGGGACAGATTCTTGGCCGCGGTACAAAACAGAAGGATGAAGGAAAGAGATGTTTGGGGGAAGTAAGGATGAGACTCTGGAGGTAGGGAGGAGATGAGAAAGTGAAAAGGGTTCATCCTGTTAACTTCAGTGTAGTTTGCCAAAAACAAAGACATGGTGGTCCACTGAGGCTGTGCTATTAAAGGTGTCACGTATACTCCCTCTCCAGCCTCTATGTCATTAGGCTGCTGATTATCCCGCATACCTGTCACCATCGTCTCGCGCACCTGCGCCTCATGACACTCACCTGGACTCCATCACCTCCTTGATGATCTTCCCTATATCTATCTGTCACTCCCCTTGTTTTTTTCCCTCAGGGGTTATTGACTCTGTTTTCATGTCGGTGCGTTGTTTGTGTTTCGTGTACATTGTTTCTTTTATTTATTAAAACACTCACTCCCTGAACTTGCTTCCCGACTCTCAGCGCACTCGTTACAAAAGGGAATCAAAATATGTATTTAATTCACCACTACTTATCATAATCATAGTCATTAACCCTCCTGCTGGGTTCCGGTCGAATTGGACCTATTTACAAGTTCTCTCTCTGAAAAATGTAGTTAATTTAATCTGATTGTCATAAGGTTCCACGACTTTGTCCACTTAGGGCATCTGAACGCACAAAATACATTTTGATGATTTTCATTCAGTTTTTGGCGTTAACTTTTGTACACCTGTTGTGTTCCCGGTCAAAAATGACTGGTCTTTAGAAATAAATGGGTGAGACTACAATTAGTGTATAAAATTGAGTTCAGGCACATGCCCATTCATCAGATGGACACATTTCCTCTCCCAGACCCCTACATGCATGTATGTTTGAGCGTGAGCACACACACCTCACTCCCCTTTTTGGCTTCCATGGCAACCCCCACAGGAACCTTTCTCCAATAGAATCTTTCCCCCACGGGAACCACACCTGTCGGCATTCTCACAAACAATCGCAACATTGTTTCAATAATATATAGAACTTTTCTCGAAGCTCTGGTATATAAAGCTTTTTTGAGGCCTTGCTCACAATTCATTCTGTTGCAGCACAATGACCAAATTACATACTGTATGTGAGGCTCTTGATAATATCTTTGATTATGACACTGGTGAGGAGGAGAGAGTCCTTGTTAAACTTTGACACAAAGTAGTCTGTGATAAATAACACAATATGTTTCATCGGAGTATTTGTTATAGTCAAAATAATCCATACATTATGCTTTTTCTACTCAAAAACGAGTTGTATGAGCTCAGGTCAATGAGGCCTACAGGCCATAAATAGCAAATAGAAGTTCAAAACTGGTAATGTTCACAAGAACTTAAGTTGATAAAAAGATCTAACACAACATTAGGTGATAATATATATATATTATTATGGATTTATAATCAGCTATAATAGGGAAGTCATTTTGGACCGGGAATACAGAATTAATTAACATGAAACAAACACAACAGGAGGGTTAAAGGGATGAATATAATACAAAGATCAGACAGAGACATGAGTTTGCTCAACCCTCAATATGGTTTTAGATTAAACACAGATTCCAGTACAGTTTTGTACATGGTCTGGATTAGAGGGGTACTCAGTGATTTAACCCAGGACCCTAATTATCGGTGTCCCAGTGGTCCTTCTTGTGTCAGACATGCATATTAAAAACCACATCTCTGGTTTACAAGGGTTAACCTATTTCCTGGTTCTTACCAACCTGACCTGGTGACCTATGACCTGTCTGGAGGAGGGGGCTAACCCCTAGGCCTGATGAGTCCTGGAATGTGAGGAGGGGTCAGCCGGGAGCAAGGTGATTTGTACCATGCCTCATGCCTTAGATTGTGGTGGATAAATTATTAAGTGGTCGGTGCTGTGCTTGGGCCGATGCTCTAATGGACTAGCTCTATCTCGGTCTGCCTGCCTGGTAAACACCACAGCAGAAGGGGATGCTAGCTACAAACGGACAGAGAGAAGGAGAGGGCAGGAGGAGGCTGGTCTTAAGCTAATACAAGTGTGCCTGTTTGAGCCTAGACCAAGCTCAGAAATTTTCCTGCTCTAGTTTGTAATGAAGTTTAAAAAAGACAAAATGTGCATCTTTTCAGGAATTTGATGTACAGGGTACATCCTCAGGGCTGTACACAATGTGGATAACAATTCACACAGTTCACAATGTGGATAAGTACCGTTCAGCTGGTGTAAAGAGCCTTTCAGCATTGGAGTGCAGGCTTTAAATAATGAAGAAAGAGGGATGATGAGTCTGCTGCTGTCTATAGAAGAGAGGAAACAGGAGTGCATAGAGAGAGCAGGGATTAAAGGAGGTGTTTTGGAAACCCTTAACTTTACTCTCTTCTTCACGCCTATGCCTTCTCTGTCTCCTCAGATGAATAGCATGATTGTGATAGAGGAGAACTATAGAATAAAAAAAAGTTAATGTGGGGTTCTTTGTCAGTGGTGATGGTGATACTCTATGTGTCACCCTTTTTTTGCATATCAGGTAGGGTTCTTTACTGCTGTGATGGTTGTGAACAACAATCCTGTTATTTTATGTTTTCCTTAATTAACCTCTTTGGGCTAGGGGGCAGTATTTTGAAGTCTGGATGAAAAACGTGCCCAAAGTAAACTGCCTGTTACTCAGGCCCAGAAGCTAGGATATGCATATACTTGGTATATTTGGATAGAAAACACTCTAAAGTTTCTAAAACTGTTAAAATAATGTCTGAGTGTAACAAAACTGATATGGCAGGCAAAAACTCAAGGACAAACCATCTGTAGTGTTTTCATGCCCGTGGATGAGAGCACGTTCTTTGTTTTTTATCTCCGGTAAAGACAATAACGATTCTCCATCTTAAATTTTATTGTTTATTTACGTATTAGGGTACCTGAGGTTTGATTATAAACGTTGTTTGACTTGTTTGGAGAAGTTTATTGGTAATTTTTGGGATTCATTTTGTATGCATTTGGAAGGAGGGAAACCAGTGGATTATTGAATGAAGCCCGCCAGATAAACTGAGTTTTTGGGGATATAAAGAAGGACTTTATCGAACAAAGGACCATTTGTGATGTAGCTGTGACCTTTTGGGGTGACAACAGAAGAAGATCTTCAAAGGTAATGCATTTAATTTATCGCTATTTCTGACTTTCGTGGCGCACCTGCCTGGTTGAAAAATGTTTTTCATGCCATGAAATATTTCACTGTTAAAATCTCAAAGTCTAAGCCTGTCATGCCCTGACCTGAGTTCTCTGTTTTCTTTATATTTTGGTTTGGTCAGGGTGTGACTAGGGTGGGTACGTTAGTTTTGTATTGTCTAGAGTTTTTGTATGTCAATGGTTGTTGTAGGTCTAGGTGATTTATATGTTTATGGTGGCCTGATATGGTTCCCAATCAGAGGCAGCTGTTTATCGTTGTCTCTGATTTGGGATCATATTTAGGTAGCCATGTTCCCTTTTGTGTTCGTGGGTTCTTATTCTATGTTTAGTTGCCTGTCTGCACTATTCATATAGCTTCACGGTTTGTTTTGTTATTTTGTTCAGTGTTCATTCGTTATAATAAATAAGTATGTACGCATACCACGCTGTGCCTTGGTCTCCTCCTTACAACGGCAGTGACAAAGCCTTTGTTTTAAGATGGGAATTGTTTTAAGATTGTCTTACCATTTAGCTATTTGATTTGAAATTTTAGGACCCCAGTAGGAATAGAAAATGATTTGATAAAATATTGAATTTGGCCTTTATGCATCGAATAACACATTCATAAATGGAAAAACAGACAGTCAAATAATTAATCATGAGGAATAAGGTTTTGAAGTGTCTTTCCTATATCTAGGAGATATAAGAAAGCTAAGGAAATATTTGTGTTTATTGGACACATATTTAACCCCTTTTTTTGTTGCCCTAACGGTTTGGACACTACAGACAAAAGATGGCACATTGGCGGTACCAACTTCTGACGAGTCCCGTGGAGCTTGTGGGGGTCGTAGGCCAAACAGTCGGATGCTACAGATGTTTTTGTGAGAAGACAGGTTTTTTGGATGTCTCATGGTCTGACAAACACGCTGTAGCTTAGCCCCCTTCCACCGCAGATGCAGAAGGCAGATATCTCTTGCTCAAACTGATGGATTGTGATGTAGATTTTTTAATTATGTTACTTCGATTGGTGCGCAGGTGCGACAATATACTCTTAAGGATTTAAAAAAGTTCCAGTAATTTTACGTTAACTTTACGCTTGTAGCTTTGCTTTAGCTAATGGATACATGTTTATTGGTAGGCCTATTTGGTTGTCATTTTCTCATGTTAAGCCTAACAAGCTATACACAGTGTCTGCTGGCTGGTGGCAATAATGTGTCTGATGGCTGGCTGGCGGCTATAATGTAATTACTTGTTCATTATTTAAAGTCGGAAATTCAAACACTGCAGATTGTATGTGTTCTAGTGTACTATGGAATATATTGCTTTCTTATTCTTGACACTTCTCCCAGTCATATTTAAGGTAAGAACTACCCTTTAGTGTTCTGATACTTCTAGCTTGGAGTTGTAATTATGATAACATAGCTACAGTATTTCCCCTTTTAAAATGTATAGTATTGCTTACTAGGTGTGTCCAATTCATTTTGTAACCACTCCCTCTTCCAATTAGGGCTAATTGGAAAAGCTGTTTAAAAGAGGACATTGTATTCCTTTTTTTTGTACTCCCTGACGAAGGCCATGCAGCCGAAACGCGTCGATTTTTTAAATTTTGTTTCTATTGAACATGCCATACTAATAAAGGCATTTTAATTCATTATATGAAGAGTGCCTTGGTCCCCTCTTTTTGATGACCAATTTACCCCTTTTACCTAAGAGCACCTTCTATCTACCAAACGTTCTACTGCAGATTGTATTGTCGATGCAACAGCATACTAATCAACTACCAATATATTTCTAGAATATACAACTGTCCTGTATAGCTTACCTGAACCTGCATGACGTGAGCCGTCCTCTCTTGGATAGAAAGTTGTTGTGCGTAAAACCAGTCTATTCATGCCAATTATACCACAGCATTGTTGAATACTCATTTCTGATTGGTCAGAAGGGCATTCTAGAATGGACATTAAAACCAGATAACGGAACCGTTGTAAAAGTTATGGGACTCCATGCAATCATGATGCAATAAGCACCTACACATGCAGACCATACTTGCTACAAAGTTACAGAAAGCTAAACCAACAACCACTCAAACTGAAATTGTATATATTGTAAACGCAGGTCCAACGAGGAAAAAATGATCTACCCAGCTAGCATAGATTTTTTTTCCAGAGACATATTTTGGAGCATCTGATGACCTAACATGGTGAGGGATGAACATGTATTTCTCTGGTCCCTATGTTGTAGTCATGAGTGGCACTATGCTGTCAAATCCTCCCATATGTTACTATTTTGACCAACTGTTTTCAGCAAACTGGTATATTTAAATTCAGTTGTCAAATTGGCAGGTTTGCTAGCAACAAGCTATTTAGCTAGCTTCTAGCTTAGTGTTTGATATGCAATGCGATCTCCTCGTAATGAACAGGGTCGAGGGTCCTGATGAGAAAGCAAGCTTTTGTAGCTATGCCAGGCAAAATCGGGCATCATCAGCCCATTGGTATGGATGTATCAAAATGAATGTCAAATAGAAAGCAGCTTAGACAAATGCAAATGCAGCTACTGTGCTGTTATTCTGGCTGCAGAGGTCGTGACTGTGTTAGCCGTAGATAGTTGGCTCGCTAACAACCAACGAACGACTGGGTCGCGTCTCTAATAACCAAAAGAACAACTGGGTCGCATCCATGAATATCGAACTAATCACACAAACGACTGGGTTGCGTCTCTAGCAATCAAAATATGAGAAAGTATGAATGCTCTTATAAAAATGAAAATATCAACAAATGTTTTCTTTAAAATGTGCTTTAATATTGTTTTCTTTGCCATAAGCGGGATCAACATCTCCGTTCTGAACATTACCTTGGAAAAATTAACTCTACAAAGGGACTCGGCTCCACCTTCTCCTGCTGCATCGTCTATTATTTCCAAGGTAAATGTACAGAACATCGGCATTTATCCCTTACATCGGGGTTTCCCAAACTTGGTCCTGATGTTACTATGGAAATGAACCTTGAATATTGCAGCCCATTTCTGTAGGCTATTAAACCGTATATTGCTATAGATAGTGGTTACACTGCATAATGAAACAATTCCTAGTAAGCTAGTGTTTTGAGGGTGGACTGACTATTATGTAAGGCAGAGTTTCCCAAACTCGGTCCTGGGCCCATGGACTCCGAGCCAAACCGAGGCCCCTGCAGTGGACGAGTGGTTCCGACGCACAGAGGAGGTATGGAACGCCACCCAGTGAGGCTCAAAAGTGCTATCTGGCATAAGAAGGATCAGGTGGACCACCACCGCAGTTAGGCTCCCATGTTTCATCCTAGTGATGGTGTCTGGCTCTCCACCAGGAGCCTCCCACTCTGCCTGCCCTGCCGGAAGCTGAGCCCCCGGTTTGTGGGGCCCTTCAAGGTCCTCCTGAGGGTTAATGAGATTTACAACCTACCATTTACAACTCCCCACCAATTACCGGATCTCACCCTCTTTTCATGTTTCCCTCAGGGCAGTGGTTCCTGGTCCCCTTGCTGATGCCGTCCCTCGCGACACCCCTCCGCCTCCCATGGACATTGATGGATCCCCTGCCTATGCCCTCAGGTCCTTACTGACCCCCACATTGTCCTAGGTTTCCTTCTCCTCCGTCCGGAACGGCTAAGCTCCCCGCCCTCGGCGCTGTCCTCCTGTCACCGTACTCCCGGCACTCGATGTCGCAGGCCTACTAACCACCGGTCCTGGCAACCCACATTACGCACACCTACTCCCCATCATTATAAGCACACCTGGACTTCATCATTACCTTGATTACTTCCCCTTTATTTAGCCTTCAGTAGCCTCAGTCTTCAGGCAGGATTGGTTTTGTTCATGTTCAGTACGCTTCTCTTGTTTTGTTTATCTGCTTTTTCTCAATTTTAAACTCACCTTCTGCACCTGGTTCCTGACTCCTAGCATATACGTTACAATCATCATGAGGTAGTCCTGCCTGTGACTTAAAATTAGTGTCATCCTCAGCCCAAGGGGGAATTTCCACTTTGTCTAATTTCCTCTGAGACCGGGGTTCAGATCACCATAGTTACACTCTCATGTTTCCCAAACTGATGTGAGTTTTGGAGACTGACTGGCACTGACCTCTGGGATGCCCTGAGCACCCAAATCAAGACAGGTAGTCTATGGTACATAGTACAATATGGTAAATAGTACAATATAACAGAAAGCATGCCAACTGTGTGTGGTGTTGTGTCTCTGCTGTCCCACAGTGCACAGGTTGATTGGGAAGGACGGGCTCGTGGTAATGGCTGGAGCGGAATTGGTTGACTGACATAAGACACATGGTTTCAATGTGTTTGATGTCATTCCATTTGATCCATTCCAGCCATTTTTGTGAGTCATCCTCCCCTCAGCAGCCTCCACTGATCCATTCCAGCCGTTCTTGTGAGTCGTCCTCCCCTCAGCAGCCTCCACTGAGATGGTCAAGGTCACTAGCTCAAGCCTTTGTCCCCAACCAGGCCGACATCTATTCCCCTCATCAATCATTCATTAAACTAGCATGTCCTTTCCCCACCCCGGTGTGTGAGTTCTGTGTTAGCGGTCAGGGTACAACACTCCACACAAACAGCTAGCTTGCAGGGAGGGAAATAATACACTCTACGAACCCACACATAACCCCAAGAACCGTGATGAATTCTGGCTTCAACTTTAATAACTACTCCATATGAATTCAAAACTGTAAAGAAAAACAGAACATTGCCAGTCTAGGCCCATCACCGTTCAACTGACAGAGACAGGAATTGTTAACATTCCAAGCACGATCTACACAAAACTGCTGTTGGTACCAACCCAACTGAGAAACAACCTCCATAGATAACCTTTGGGTATTGGTGGTCGGAATACAGTTTGTATGAACTCATAAACAACCTTTCACCACAGACAGACGCAGTCCTCTATTCCCCCCTTTTTTCTGCTCATTCTGTCACTTGGTGTCACCTGGAAGTGAACTTCACAGCAAGTTGTCTACTGTGCAACTAGAGGCGAAAAAAACTCCAGATCCCCTCACCTCTACACATTGAGACGCATACAAAGGTCTCCCTCCATTTGGCAACTCTGACCATAACTCCATCCTCTAAATTCCTGCTTGCAATGAAAAAGTCAAACAGGAAGTACCAGTGATGCGCTCAATACAGAAGTGGTCCAATGAAGCAGACGCTACAGGACTTTTTCGCTAGCACAGATTGTATTATGCTCTGGGATTCATCCGATGGCATTGAGGAGTTTACCACATCAGTCACCAGCTTCATTATTAAGTTAATGTAGTCCCCACAGTGACCATACGTACATATCCTAACCAGAAGCCATGGACTAAAGGCAACAGCCGCATTGAGCTAAAGGCTAGAGCTGCCACTTTCAAGGAGCGTGACACAAATATGGATACTGATTAAAGAATCCTGCTATGCCCTTCAAATGAGCCATCAAACAAGCAACACGTCAGTACAGGAGTAAGATTGAATCCTACTGCATCAGCTCTGATGCTCGCAATCAACACTGAACCATGCATGTGAGCACCAGTTGTTCTGGACGACTGTGTGATTATGCTTTCCGTAGCCAATGCGAGTAAGACCTTTAAACAGGTTAACCTTTCACGAGTATCTACCCCGGGTCCGGGAGCACCCCCCACCCCCCCCACACTGAGTAGCATAGCCTAGCATAGCGTCACAATTAAATAGTAGCATCTAAATATCATTAAATCACAAGTCCAAGACACCTAATGAAAGATACAGATCTTGTGAATAAAGCCACCATTTCAGATTTTTAAAATGTTTTACAGGGAAGACAAAATATGTAAATCTATTAGCTAACTACGTTAGCAAAAGACACCACTTTTCTATTTCCATCAGTTTCTTACTCCATCAGGTGCTATCACCAATTCGGCTAAACTAAGATATTGATAGCCACTAACCAAGAAAAAACCTCTTCAGATGACAGTCTGATAACATATTTATGGTAAAGGATAGGTTTTGTTAGAAAAATGTGCATATTTCAGGTAGATATCATAGTTTACAATTGCACCCACCGTCACAAATGGACTACAATAAATACATAGAGCAACGTGTTTACCTAATTACTAATCATCAAACATTTCGTAAAAATACACAGCATACACTAATCGAAAGACACAGATCCTGTGAATACAGACAATATTTCAGATTTTCTAAGTGTCTTACAGCGAAAACACAATAAATCGTTATATTAGCATACCACATATGCAAACGTTACCAGAGCATTGATTCAAGCCAAAGAGAGCGATAACGTAAACATCGCCAAAATATATTAATTTTTTCACTAACCTTCTCAGAATTCTTCAGATGACACTCCTGTAACATCACATTACAACATACATATACAGTTTGTTCGAAAATGTGCATATTTAGCCACCAAAATCATGGTTAGACAATGACAAAAGTTGCCCAGCTGGTCAGACAATGTCGTGCGCCATATTAGACAGTGATCTAGTCGTATACATAAATACTCATAAACGTGACTAAAAAATATAGGGTGGACAGCAATTGATAGACAATTTAATTCTTAATACAATCGCTGATTTACATTTTTTTAATTATCCTTACTTTTCAATACAGTTTGCGCCAAGCGAAGCTACGTCTAACAAGATGGCGTCATAAGCGATTAACATTTTTCGACAGAAACACGATTTATCATAATAAATTGTTCCTACTTTGAGCTGTTCTTCCATCAGAATCTTGGGCAAAGAATCCTTTCTTGGGTCTAATCGTCTTTTGGTCGAAAGCTGTCCTCTTGCCATGTGGAAATGCCAACTGCGTTCAGCATGAACTGGAAACCTGCCCGGCGCTTCAAAGTGTCTCAGAAATAAATGTCCCAAAATGCGCACTAAACGGATATAAATTGCTATAAAACGGTTTAAATTAACTACCTTATGATGTTTTTAACTCCTATAACGAGTAAAAACATGACCTGAGAAATATTACTGGCTACACTAATGCTTGGAAAAAGAGCAGGTCGGTGTCCACCGCGCGCCCGACGCAGCTGGAAAAGAGTTCCTACCTACAGGTTTTTTTCATTTATAGTGGCTGTAATTGCGCAATCGATACCATTCAAATCGTCATCACGTAAAGGCATACAGGGGAAGACGTAAGCAGTGTCCGTATCCTGATAGCGTTCACAGTGGCCTTTAAACTGACTCCAGATCAGGGGCCAAAATGTGTGAAATCTGACTCCATGTCAGGGAAATTGCTGTAGAATGAGTTCTGTTCCACTCAGAGACAAAATGCCAACGCCTATAGAAACTAGAGAGTGTTTTCTATCCAATAATAGTAATAATATGCATATTGTACGAGCAAGAATTTAGTAGGAAGCCGTTTAATCTGTAATGCAATTATGCTAATGAGAAAACAGCACCCCCTGTAGTCGCAAGAAGTTAACATTCACAAGGCCAAAATAATTACCACGATGCGTACGATGCGCATGCACTGACCAGCTAGCAAGTGTTTTCACTGATATTTCAACCTCTCCTTGACCCAGAGTAGGCCTGATCACCAACGGTGATGAGACAGCCCACAGGGAGAATGTCAGAGACGCGCAACTGTGGTGCCAGGACAACAACCTCTCCCTCAACATCAGCAAGACAAAGGAGCTGATCGTATACTACAGGAAACGGAGGGCTGAGCACGCCCCCATTCATATAGAGGGGGCTGTAGTGGAGGAAGGCCATTAAAATTGTCAAAGACTCCAGCCACACTAGTGATAGATCAGATTTTTTTTTTCTGGCACAGATTCCAACAGATTCATTGGGAATAAAAGGGAATTGTTTAAAGTGTATCTTACTTTGGATAATGTCAATTATTTTCGTTCCCTTGCTGTTTTTGTTTTTATGCTTGTCACGCCCTGACCTTAGAGATCCTTATTATTCTCTATGTTTGGTTAGGTCAGGGTGTGACTCCCTGACCCTAGAGATCCTTATTATTCTCTATGTTTGGTTAGGTCAGGGTGTGACTCCCTGACCTTAGAGAATAATAAGGATCTCTAAGGTCAGGGAGTCACACCCTGACCTAACCAAACATAGAGAATAATAAGGATCTCTATGTTTGGTTAGGTCAGGGTGTGACTCCCTGACCTTAGAGATCCTTATTATTCTCTATGTTTGGTTAGGTCAGGGTGTGACTCCCTGACCCTAGAGATCCTTATTATTCTCTATGTTTGGTTAGGTCAGGGTGTGACTCCCTGACCCTAGAGATCCTTATTATTCTCTATGTTTGGTTAGGTCAGGGTGTGACTCCCTGACCCTAGAGATCCTTATTATTCTCTATGTTTGGTTAGGTCAGGATGTGACTCCCTGACCTTAGAGATCCTTATTATTCTCTATGTTTGGTTAGGTCAGGATGTGACTCCCTGACCTTAGAGATCCTTATTATTCTCTATGTTTGGTTAGGTCAGGGTGTGACTCAGGTGGGAACGTCTGTTTTCTATTTCTTTGTTTTTTGGCTGAGTGTGGTTCCCAATACTCTGACCCCACTGACCCCTATAGTCCTGCCCCTCCCCCACCTCATGTCTCTGATTTAAAATGAAACGAGATACTCTTCCCAAGGGGTCAGAGTATCTCATTTCATTTTAAATCAGAGACATGAGGCGAGGTGGGGGAGGGGCAGGACTATAGGGGTCAGTGAAATCAGGGAATGAGTAAGGAGAGCAAGGGGGCCTCTAAATGTGCATGACACAACACTCCCAGCATGCATCACTAACTGGAGTTATTCCCTTCTAACCACAGAAAGCACATAAAATCGAGGCGCCCTGCGCTCGTACGCCTGAGACATTATCAAGTTTTCAGAAGTTTTCAGTCTATCGTTGTCTCTGATTGGGGATCATATATAAGTTGTCATTTTCCTTTTGGGTTTTGTGGGATCTTGTTTTCTGTTTAGTGTCTGTGCCTGACAGAACTGTTCGCTTTCGTTTTTTTGTCTTTCTTATTTTGTTTTGGTGTCATCAATTAAAAGACGACGTACGCCTACCACGCTGCGCCTTGGTCCACTCTTACTTCTACAAACGAGAGCCGTTACAATGCTGTGAAAATACAAGTCCTCTGATGATTTTCTTCACATTTACTACATTGTTAATGAGGGACTGATCAAAACCACAGAACAACGAATATTTGTTCAGCAGAAATTAAAGAGACAAACACTTTCATAAAACATTTAGAACTGGGACTATAACATCTCCCCATACGTAGTAGTAGGCTACAAAGAACATTACATTTTTGTATTTTCATTTATTTTTTACATCAAGCCACCATTTAATCTTGTGAGCACAGTTGTAACCACATCTGACTACTAAAACCTAACATGTTGTAATATATCTTCAAGTAAAATCCTTTGGAAAATATAAAATTAAAAAAGCAAACCATGAAAGAAATATTAAAGATCCAGGGTATGGCTAATTTGTTTCAGTCTGCAACCAAGTTGGATTTTTAGTCCTTTAACATGGTTTCCATAGTACCATATCACATTGCAAATCCATCATGTACTTTGTCTTAAATGAGTCTTTCACCTTGGAATCAGGATGATGCTATGTAAGACTACCCATGTCTTGTGTGAAATGAGTAATGCATTTCCCCCCTTTTTTATGATAAGTAACGCATTGTAAGAATGCTTCCAAGTTCCAACCCCTCGTGTGAAAGGTGCAGAACTGATTTTCCTGAACTAATCAAGTACAGTAGCTCTTCACCCTGTCTTTCTTAGACTACATTATATTGCTGACACGGCAAGATCCAGGCAATACCCAAGACATTGCTGGCAATCAATTAAACAACAAGTTATTATATTCATGCAAGATTTGTAATGAAATGTTAACATATGCAATGGGAAAACAACGATGGATATTGGAACGATGAACGATGGATATTAGAGACTATATTGCTGACATGGCAAGATCCAATCCATAACCAAGAGATTTCTGGCATTCAACAAGTTATTATATTCATGGGAGACATACCAAAACCTGAACGATAATATACAATGGGAAAACAACAGAAAAACCAACATTGTTACTCAGGTATATGGAACTGTGGATATCGCTGTTCTGACTTCGATGCAGGGGGTTTGTTTTGCTGCCGATCAATACCATTTGAAGGCCAACATCTTTAATACAATATTCTGAAAGTTCATGTGCAGATAGGTATTCTGAGGCTCCTGGCCAAAGCTTTTTTTACCCATAATCGACCCACAATCCTGGATCCCCATTTGCTCAATCCTTTGTTCTCACAGGTAGAGAAAGAAAGAGAAAACAAAGAGAGAGAAAAGATATAGAGATTTCTTTGTCAGCAGGAAAGTCAACACGTTGGAAAGACCCCAGTGTACATCAAAAGGTCTTCATCATGTAACCTTCTTCCCCAGAACAGAGGAACTCATAGGGGAATTGGAAGACTTTGATGGTAAAAAGTCACCTCTCATAGTGGGAAAACCTGAGTTTGGGTTAGGAGAAACATCACACTAATGTACACACCTCCTGCTGTGTCTGAGTATGTTACAGTCGATGCACTTTCTGCATGCTATCTGAATATGGAAATAGCCTTTTACCAGTCAAACAAATACTGTAGATATTGGCCATTGTAAAGCCTACTAGCAAGTTGTCCTCTCCCTCCATGCTCTCCTGCTATCCACCCCCTGCTGCTTGCTGTTGTTGTTGTACAAGTCAAATCAAAGTGTATTGTTTGTGTACACATTTTGCAGATGTTATCGCAGGTGCAGCGAAATTCTTGTGTCTCTACCTCCAACAGTGCAGTAATACCTGCTATGTTCCTAGCTCCAACAGTGCAGCCATACCTAAATGTACAAAACAATACACACAAATCCCCAAAATAAAAATTATTAAGAAATACCAGGACAATTCGTTTCAGAGTCTGGAATATGAATATATATGTATGTGATGGTGTGTATAGACATTTATGGACAGTATATGAATAGAAAATGTGTGTACAGCAGTAGTTATAAAGGATGAGCTTTGACTAGAATACAGTATATTCATATTAACTGGGTAAAACTGTATGTAAACATGAATCCAGTGTTCAATGACTATGTACACAAGGCATCAGTCTAAGGTTCAGGGTTGAGTACCGGGCGATAGCTGGCTAGTGACAGTGACTAACGTTCAGGGCAGGGTACTAGGTGGAGACCGGCTAGTAGTGACTGTTGAACAGTCTGATAAGATCACATCAAAGTCAGCAGAGCAATAGACCCCAACACACCGCGTTCATCCACAGCTGACCCTGACCACAACAACAGTGACGTGTGTGTCTCGCAACCAATGAGAGAGCATACATACCAGACAACAGCTGCCATAGAAATCCTGCTGGGCTGACAGGGGAATAGATTGGAACCACTTGACTTTTCAGAGCCCATAAGCGGGCGCTGGGCGGTTCATCCACCTATCTGCTGATATGTATGCACTTCAGCTCCACGCCTGGGACTTCAGATCTTTAGTGTATACAGTATCACGCTCAAGAGATGTGCTTTGAAAACAACTTGTAAGGAATTGTATATATATAGAGTCTGAATACCTGTGTTGCAATTGTACGTTGGAGTGTGTGAGTATTTGTGTGCGTGTGCATGTGTGCTTACGGTATGTATGTATGTATGTGGCATGCCTCCTGACAAACACTGCCTCTCTATTTGTTGGGGATGAGTGTCCCTGTATGTAGGTCTCATCTGTCTTGCCATACTCACCGCCTCCCTAACAGCCTCATCCCTCAGCCTCAAGTCCCATAAGCACCATCTGTTGTTCCGTCTCCCAAAAACTCCATTAGCAATGCCATCTATTAGCCACAGAACTGGCCACAGGGAGAAATTTGGCTTGGCTGGCAGTGTGACTGGGCACGATGGGCTAGTGATGAGAGGGCAGGGATGGAGGGATAAATAGAGAAGATGAATGGACAGGAAGAGGATCAGTGACAGAATCATCATCAACTCCCAGGACGCAAATGACCACAGCCCTCCATCCCTCCATCCATTTTCTTCTCCTCTCATGTCTATCTCTTCCCTGCATCCTCTCCATCCCTTTCCCTGACAGATCTACACAATCAAATCTCATACAGAGGAATCATGTGTAGCATCCATATCGCAGAAGCATCTATTTCTAAATATGTTAATCTCTCTTCCTCTTTTGCATTTTTGTCTCTTACTCTCCCCATGCTCCCTATACCAACTTCTTCATCATTTATACCTCTTCTGGTCTTTCTCACATTCTCTATCTCCCTCTCCATCCCTCCCTCTGTGAGATCTATCTCTTGCAGGTGGAGGTGAGATTAGGTGTGTGTGTGTCAGAGTAATGGGGCTTGTCTCCTCTACAGTGATAGAGCTCTACCGCAGTAGGTACATCCTCCAGGGCTTTACTGTAACACCTGTACAAAACAGAGGCACTAACAACAACACAGCATAAACAACAACAGCAGCACATTCCCTTCACTGAGCCTAAGACACACAGCCATGCAGGATATAAGGAATGCAATGGATATACAAAGCAGTGATGTCTGTCACTCAACTGACTGACTTACTGGCTGATTGGCTGAATTAATGGATGGGTGGGTGAATTGATGAATTAATGAATTAATGGATGAACGAATGGATGGATGGATGAATGACAAATGGATGTGTATAGTATTAATGAATATGGGAGGGATGTGTTCATATCATGAGTAAAATAATGACTGCTTCTCAGCTACTCTAACACAGTAGGATGGTCACAATGTTACGCTGTCATCTAATATATATTATTAGTTTGAGTTTTATCCTGATTCCTTTTGAAGGCTACCTACGGTGGACTGATAAGATATTCTAACAAATGAGGCTCTGTGACAGTTGTTCCTGTCTTCTACTGTCATGCAGCCTGTTCCTCCATATCACAGGGAGATGACATGCCTTGTGGGCAGGCAGGCTGGCTGGCTGGCAGGTATGCTTTTGCTAGTGTGTGTGTGTGTGTTTGTGTGCCAATGAGTGTGTATGTCCATACTGAAATATGTGTGTGTGTTTGCCTTTGCTCTTATTTCTGTGTGTGCGACAGGCCTGTCGAGCCCATCCCAGTCCTCAGCATGAAAAAAAAAGAATAATTCTGAAGCATGGAACACTGGAGCCTGCTGGCGCTCATAACCACTGGCACTCCATTGTGCTCGCTAGTAGGACGTATCACAACAAATCAATTCATTAATCAATCACTCAGTCAAACAAATTAAAAATACCCACCGGTGTAATCCCAACTCACCAATGGGTTTAACTCAGCAATAAAGAAGGGATATTAAAATCAATCCACCAATCAATCAGTCATTCAATCAATAAAGCAACTAGATACAAACAATGGAAGTGCTAGTGGGGAGGACATGAGGGAGATCAACTGGAAGTTAACTCACTGTCGCTCTCTTTCTCGTTCTCACTTACGGAAAAAAACACGTGACATTTGCAGATGTTTTGGACATGTGAAATGTTTTGGAACACTTCCTGTGATCATATTTCACATGAAGTTTCACATGGGGATTCAGGTTTTTACATGATACCCTGCAAACAAAAATGTGTTGTTAGGATGTCCCAGGAATTCTACAGCAGAGTCATTTTTTAAGTCTAAAACTAATAATGACTCAATAATACTTTACTATTTATATTTTTGACAACTTTAACTTCACTACATTCCTAAAGAAAACAATATACTTTTTACTCCATACATTTTCCCTGACACCAAGAAGTACTTACATTTTGAATGCTTAGTAGGACAGGAGCATTTTCAAATTCATACACTTATCAACGGAACATCCCTGGCCATCCCTGCTGCCTCTGATTTGGCAAACTCACTAAACACAAATGCTTAATTTGTAATGATGTTGTGAGTGTTGGAATTTGCCCCTGGCTATCCATAAATAAAACATAGAAACTGGTGCCGTGTGGTTTACTCAATATAAGTGTAACGGTCCTGACCAGTTTTATGTTGTTTTTGTATGTGTAATTGGTCAGGGCGTTAGTTTTGGGTGGGCAGTCTATGTTATCTGTTTCTATGTTGGTTTTGGTTTGCCTGGTATGGCTCTTGATTAGAGGCAGGTGGTTTGCGTTTTCCTCTAATTAAGAGTCATATTTAGGTAGGGCATTCTCACTGTTTGTTTGTGGGTGATTGTCTCCTGTGATGTTTTCGTGTTGTCGATGTATATTCACAAACGGGACTGTTTGGCTGTTCGTTTTTGTTTCGATGTCGTCTGTTGCCTGTTCGCGAGTTTACGTTTCAGTTATGTAAGTTTATGTTCAGGTTTCGTTCTACGTCGTTTTGTTGTTTTGTAGTTTTGAAAGTGTTTTGTTTTGTTTCGTTGCCGTCGTATTTATAATAAAGATGGCTTATTTCCCTGAAGCTGCGTTTGTCACGTTCCTGACCTGTTTTCTGTTAGTTTGTGTATGTGTTAGCTGGTCAGGACGTGAGTTTGGGTGGGCAGTCTATGTTTTCTGTTTCTATGTTGGTTTAAGGGTGACCTGATATGGCTCTCAATTAGAGGCAGGTGGTTTTCATTTCCTCTGATTGAGAGCCATATTAAGGTAGGTGTTTTCACACTGTTTGTTTGTGGGTGGTTGTCTCCTGTGTCTGTGTGATGTTACGCCACATGGGACTGTTTCGGTTTTGTTTGTTCGGTTTATGTAGTCTGTTCCTGTTTTCATGCGTTCTTCGTTATACGTAAGTTCTTATGTTCAGGTGCGTCTACGTCGTTTGTTGTTTTGTAGTTATTCAAGTATAGTTCGTTTTCTGTCTATGTCGTGTCTTGTTTAAATCAATAAATCATGTCATCATACCTCGCTGCATATTGGTCTTCAGATCCCTCTCTCCTCTCCTCGTCTGAGGAGGAGGAGGATTTAGAGTATCGTTACAGAACCACCCACCAAATTACCAGAACCAAGCAGCGGGGAAAAGGGCAGCGAAAGCAACCACAGAAATCCCAGGACTTGTGGACTTGGGAGGAAGAGTTGAATCGAGAAGGACCCTGGGCACAGGCTGGGGAGTATCGCCGCCCCAAAGCTGAGCTGGAGGAAGCGAGTGCTGAGCGGCGGCGATATGAGGAGGCAGCACGGCAGCGGGACAGGTACGAGAGGCAACCCCAGAAATTTTTTGGGGGGGGGCTAGAGAGGAGTGTGGCTAAGCCAGGTAGCAGACCTGAGCGCACTCCTCGTGCTTATTATAAGCAACGCGTCACTGGTCAGGCACCGTGTTATGCGGTTAAGCGCACGGTGTCGCCAGTGCGTGCCCATAGCCTGGTGCGCTATAGGGCAGCCCCCCGAAAGTGTCAAGTGAGTGTGGGCATCCAGCCGGGGCGTATTGTGCCTGCTCAGCGCGTCTGGTCTCCGGTACGCAGTTTCGGTCCAGGGTATCCTGCGCCGGCTCTGCGTGCTGTGTCTCCGGGGCGCTGGGAGGGTGCAGTGCGTCCTATGCCTACGCTCCGCTCGTACCGGGCAAATGTGGGAGTGGAGCCTAAGGGAGAAGTGCGCGTAGTAGGCACTAGATCTCCAGTGCTCATCCACAGCCCGGTTCAACCTGTGCCTGCACTCTGGAGGGTACGGGCTGAAGTAGTATGCCAGCCTGGGGGAGTGATGCCAAGGCTGCGCACCAGAGCTCCAGTGCTCCCCCACAGCCCGGTCCTTCAGGTGCCTTTTAACATCAAGCCTCCTGTAGGTCTCTCCAGTCTGGTGGGTCCTGTGGCAGCCCCACGCACCAGGCTGTCTCTCCGTCTCCTCCCTACAGGTGTGCCCGTCTGCCCAGCGGTGCCTGAACTGCCCGTCTGCCCAGCGGCGCCTGAACTGCCCGTCTGCCCAGCGGCGCCTGAACTGCCCGTCTGCCCAGCGGCGCCTGAACTGCCCGTCTGCCCAGCGGCACCTGAACTGCCCGTCTGCCATGAGCCTGCAAAGCTGCCCGTCTGCCATGAGCCTGCAAAGCCGCCCGTCTGCCAAGAGCCTACAGAGCCGCCCGTCTGCCAAGAGCCTACAGAGCCGTCAGCCAGACAGGAGCCGCCAGAGCCTTCCGCCAGACCGGATCAGCCAGAGCCTTCCGCCAGACCGGATCAGCCAGAGCCTTCCGCCAGACCGGATCAGCCAGAGCCTTCCGCCAGACCGGATCAGCCAGAGCCTTCCGCCAGACCGGATCAGCCAGAGCCTTCCGCCAGACCGGATCAGCCAGAGCCTTCCGCCAGACCGGATCAGCCAGAGCCTTCCGTCAGACCGGATCAGCCTTCAGAGCCGTCCAGCCAGGACCAGCCTTCAGAGCCGTCCAGCCAGGATCCGCCAGAGCCAGCCAGCCAGGATCTGCCAGAGTTTATCAGCCGGGACCTGCCCCTTGTCCCGGTGTTGCCCCTTGTCCCGGTGTTGTCCCTCAGTCCGGAGCTGCCGTCCCTCAGTCCGGGGCGGCCCCTAAATCCAGCGGGACCCATGTCTAGGGTTCCCAGTCCAAGGTCGGTGGCGAGGATCGCCACCTTGAGGAAGACACAGAAGCGGGGATTTATTATGGTGGGATTGGGACAGCGTCCGGAGCCGGAGCCACCACCGTGGTCAGATGCCCACCCAGACCCTCCCCTAGACTTTTGGTGGTGCGTTCGGAGTACGCACCTTGAGGGGGGGGTTATGTCACGTTCCTGACCTGTTTTCTGTTAGTTTGTGTATGTGTTAGCTGGTCAGGACGTGAGTTTGGGTGGGCAGTCTATGTTTTCTGTTTCTATGTTGGTTTAAGGGTGACCTGATATGGCTCTCAATTAGAGGCAGGTGGTTTTCATTTCCTCTGATTGAGAGCCATATTAAGGTAGGTGTTTTCACACTGTTTGTTTGTGGGTGGTTGTCTCCTGTGTCTGTGTGATGTTACGCCACATGGGACTGTTTCGGTTTTGTTTGTTCGGTTTATGTAGTCTGTTCCTGTTTTCATGCGTTCTTCGTTATACGTAAGTTCTTATGTTCAGGTGCGTCTACGTCGTTTGTTGTTTTGTAGTTATTCAAGTATAGTTCGTTTTCTGTCTATGTCGTGTCTTGTTTAAATCAATAAATCATGTCATCATACCTCGCTGCATATTGGTCTTCAGATCCCTCTCTCCTCTCCTCGTCTGAGGAGGAGGAGGATTTAGAGTATCGTTACAGCGTTTTGGTCCGTCAATCCACCACACGATCTTAACAATAAGGAATTAGAAATGATTATACTTTTAGGGTACTTTTTCCACCACTGATCACAAAGTTGTGTGCGGCACTAGAAAGTTGGCTGTCAGCAATACTACAATGTAAACTTTTAATCTGTTTGTCTGCATTTCTCAAGACACGGCATATGGGCCGGACGATTCCCTTCTCATCACTCATCTTGAAAAAACCTAGACTAAAAATGTGGAAATCAATCAATCCGCCATCATTAACACAATGGAGAAATCAAATGATTTATTATTTCAATATTGAAATAACATGGGCAACAGAGAAAAACTAATTGGTACACTTTAAGGCAAACAATAGTACAGGCACTAAGGATGGGGTTGTCAGAATGCAGGTCTGGGCAGATGAGATGTAGTCATTGCTTGTGTGCACCTGTAAGTTGTTGTTCGTATGTATAACTTTGTATCTGGAGTGGAAAAAAATATGAAAGTTTTCAACTTACATATTTGACACACTTTGACATATGATTATATTGTGTATGAACACTGTGTACAAAACATTAGGAACACCTGCTCTTTCCATTACATAAACTGACCAGGTAAATCTAGGTGAAAGCTATGATCCCTTATTGATGTCACCTAAATCCACTTCAATCAGTGTAGGAGACAGGTTAGAGAAGGATGTCTAAGCCTTGACACAATTGAGGCATGGATTGGGTATGTGTGCCATTCAGAGGGTGAATTGGCAAGAAAAAATATTTAAGTGCCTTTGAACGCGTTATAGTAGTAGGTGCCAGGCGCACAAACTTGAGTGTGTCAACAACTGCAACGCTGCTGGGTTTTTCACACTCAACAGTTTCCTGTGTGTATCAAGAATGGTCCACCACCAAAACGACATCCAGCAAGACACTACTGTGGGAAGCGTTGGAGTCAACATGGGCCACCATACCTGTTGACACCTTGTAGAGTCCTTCCGCCAATGCATTGAGGCTGTTCTGAGGGCAAAAGGGGGTGCAACTCCATATTAGAAAGGTATTCCTAATGTTTTGTACACTCAGTGCATATTGATACAGTAATTGTCCTCACCTGGGATTTGAACTCAACCTCCTGGTTCATGACATTCCAATCTTCCTGCTACGCCACCACGTCTGTGTCATTGAGTGTTTTCATGTGTATTCATACACTTTGTACTTCAAAGAAATCTCAGCTTTGTCAAAAATACACAAGAAAAACTAATACATTTATCGTAGTGATTCAGGAGTAATATTAAAGCAGAATAATATGCCCCACCAGCATTAAACTATACAGAAATCCCTCAAATTGCTGAAAAAAGTAAATAGAATGAATGATGAGAGAATAGTCAGATTAACTGTTAACTAAAATAGCAGTGCAGATGGCACACTTTCGCTAAGTGCAGAGATGTATTATAGGTAAGGCATGTGTAGGGGACTTATGAGCAGAGTTGTGGACTCGAGTCACATGACTTGGACTCGAGTCAGACTCGAGTCACAAATATGATGATTTGCAACTCGACTTTGACACCAATGACTCGTGACTTGACTTGAGCCTTATGACTCGACCTGACTTGATACCCTCCCCAAGACCAAATATAAAAAATTACGCTATTAAAAAAAAGTGTGCAGCGCATCAACTCTTCATTTAACGGATTACAGTTTGAATCGGACAGCAGCCAATCAAATTGTGCCAGCTGAGAAAAAGTTGTGCGAGGCAGTGCAGAGGAACGTCGGCGGGTGAATTCAGATGGAGCCCTTGGAAAGATGATATCTAAAATTATTATTTGCGGATATAAAGACGACGCTGTATTAACCTAAAACGTATTACAACTTGCAAAACATGCGGGAAGAAAATTAGACAGAGGCGCAACAATTTCCAACTTTGTTCGACATTTGAAACTGCACAAAGAACGGTAAGTCGTGGCTAATATAGCCGACAGCTATATATTTTAGTACTTTACTGGTGTATCTTGTAGGGTAACATAACGTTAAATCAATGAGCCTCTCCACAGTCAGTGTGGGAACATGTTCATTGCACCCAAGATTGAGCTACAACTATTGGCGGCCTAAATCCTGCCTGATGTTAATGCTGTTCCTAAAACCATTGACATACGTTAGCCTACTGTAACCACACAGAGTGTGTGTGTGTTAAGGTTGGGCGATTGTGTACAAGCCTACGTCGCCTGATTGCGCCCCATAGCCATGCTCGATAGTCAATCACTATGGGGGGGGTGTCTTTCTCATGGCTACCCATGTATTTCCATGGAAATATAACATTTATTTGGAAAGTAATAAATATAAATATTTTTAAAAGCATTCATGATTTGGATAAATGTATTTTACTATTGCTCTTGTTAAAAATATGAAATGGTATTACATTTGGTGAAGAGCACATTATGACTTGTTTAGGACTCGAAACTCAACGTTTAGGACTTGAGACTTGACGGTCTTGACTTGGGACTTGACTGGGGACTTGAGTGCTAAGACTTGATACTTGTGACTTGTAAAACAAAGACTTGGACCCACCAATGCTTCTGAGCATGCTACAAACTATATGGTGCAGCAGAAAGATCAGCGTACCCCCACCTAAGGTCATGTTTTCACACGTGTAGTTTCATGTTATCACGTTGCTTTTACATGTTATCACATTAACGTCACAATTTTTCTACGTAACGGCTCTCTCTTTCTCTCTGGTAAACGTACAGTTGAAGTTGGAAGTTTACATACACCGTAGCCAAATACATTTAAACTCAGTTTTTCACAATTCCTGACATTTAATCCTAGTAAAACATCCCTGATTTAGGTCAGTTAGGATCACCACTTTATTTTAAGAACGTGAAATGTCCGAATAATAGTAGAGAGAATAATTTATTTCAGCTTATATTTATTTCATTAAATTTCCAGTGGATCAGAAGTTTACATACACTCAATTAGTATTTGGTAGCATTGCCTTTAAATTGTTTAACTTGGGTCAAACGTTTAGGGTAGCCTTTCACAAGCTTTCCACAATAAGTCGGGTGAATTTTGGCCCATTCCTCCTGACAGAGCTGGTGTAACTGAGTCAGGTTTGTAGGCCCCCTTGCTCGCACACGCTTTTTCAGTTCTGCCCACACATTTTCTATTGGATTGAGGTCAGGGCTTTGTGATGGCCACTCCAATACCTTGACTTTGTTGTTCTTAAGCCATTTTGCCACAACTTTGGAAGTATATCCACATAATTTTACACCCTCATGATGCCATCTATATTTTGAAGTGCACCAGCCCCTCCTGCAGCAAAGCACCCCCACAACATAATGCTGCCACCCCCGTGCTTCACGGTTAGGATGGTGTTCTTCGGTTTGCCAGCCCCCCCCCCCTTTTTTCCTCCAAACATAACGATGGTCATTATGGCCAAACAGTTCTATTTTTGTTTCATCAGACCAGAGGACATTTCTCCAAAAAGTATGATCTTTGTCCCCGTGTGCAGTTGCAAACCATAGTCTGGCTTTTTTATGGCGGTTTTGGAGCAGTGGCTTCTTCCTTGCCGAGTGGCCTTTCAGGTTATGTCGATGTAAGACTCGTTTTACTGTGGATGTAGATACTTTTGTATCGGTTTCCTCCAGCATCTCCACAAGGTCCTTTGCTGTTCACTTTTCACACCAAAGTATGTTCATATCTAGGAGACAGAACGCGTCTCCTTCCTTAGCGGAATAACGCCTGTGTGGTCCCATGGTGTTTATACTTGCGTACTATTGTTTGTACAGATGAACGTGGTAGCTTCAAGTGTTTGGAAATTGCTCCCAAGGATGAACTGGACTTGTGGAGGTCTAAAAAAAAAATTCTGAGGTCTTGGCTGATTTCTTTTGATTTTCCCATGATGTCAAGCAAAGATACACTGTGTTTGAAGGTAGGCCTTGAAATACATCCACAGTTACACCTCCAATTGACTCAAATGATATCAATTAGCTTATCAGAAGCTTCTAAAGCCATGACATCATTTTCTGGAATTTTCCAAGCTGTTTATTAAAGGCACAGTCAACTTAGTGTTTGTAAACTTCTGACCCACTGGAATTGTGATACAGTGAATGATAAGTGAAATAATCTGTCTGTAAACAATTGTTGTAAAAATGACTTGTGTCATGCACAAAGTGGATGTCCTAACTGACTTGCCAAAACTATAGTTTGTTTACAAGAAATTTGTGGAGAGGTTGAAAAACGAGTTTTAATGACTCCAACCTAAGTTTATGCAAAAATCTGACTTCAACTGTATGTTTACATTGCAAAAATCAAGTGAAATAAATAAACATTCAGAAATGAACAGTAAACATTGCACTCACAAATGTTTCAAAGGAAGATACATTTCAAATGTCATATTTATGGCTATGTACAGTGTTATAACAATGTGCAGATAGTACACAGTAAAAAAGGGAAAATATATAAACATAAATATGGGTTGTATTTACAATGGTGTTTGTTCTTCACTAGTTGCCCTTTTCTTGTGGCAACATGGTTCCCCATATTTTTTGCTGATATGTCAAGCTGGTATTTGACCTAATAGATAAGGGATTTGTTTTTGAATTATTTGTGGTTCCATGTAATCTGAGGGAAATATGTTTCTCTAATATGGTCATACATTTGGCAGGAGGTTTGTAAGTGTAGTTTAGATTCCACCTCACTTTGTGGGAAGTGTGCACATAGCCTGTCTTCTCGAGAGCCAGGTCTGCCTTCGGCGGCCTTTCGCAATAGCAAGGCTATGCTCACTGGGTCTGTACATAGTCAAACATTTTCTTCTGTCTGTTTAGGGCCAGATAGCATTCCAGTTTGCTCAGTTTGTTGGTAAATTCTTTCCAATGCGTCAAGTAAATATCTTTTTGTTTACTCTTTTCTGGACTTTGATAATTATCGTGTCTCTTCCCAATTCTGCTCTTCATGCATTATTTTGTGTTTTATGTTGTACATGTAGGATGTTTTTGCAGAATTCAGCATGCAGAGTCTCAATTTGGTGTTTGTCTCATTTTGTGAATTCTTGGTTGGTGAGCGGAACCCAAAACCGATGAAAGTATTTTTAGCCAGATCCTAATTGGGAAGTCGAATTTTATGTACTTTTTATTTAACCTTTATTTAACCAGGAAATGCACACTGAGACCCAGAGTCTCTTTTTCAAGGGAGACCTGGCCAAGAAGGCAGCAACAATCACTACATTACATGATTAAAATATAAAACAATACGACATAACATGATCCAGCCTAAAAAAAGCATTTAAACCCCTCAGAGTCTCCCATCAATATTTTAAAATCAGTCAGTGGCACTAACGTATGTAAATGAAGCCTGGATTGTAGACTATTCCATGCCTCTGGTGCACAAGAACAGAAGGCAGTCTTTCCTAATACTTTGAATGTCCTGGGGACTTTAATAAGTGTCAACCACCAAGCAGACCAGGTATGGTAACTGCTGGTGGTGAAGGAGACCAGACTACAGAGGTAAAGAGGGAGTTTACCCAAACAGGCTTTGTAGATGAACACATGCAAATTTACCTTTCTACGCATATAAAGTGAGGTCCAACCTACCATTTGGTACAAGGTGCAATGGTGGGTGGGTGAGTGACTTGGCATTTGTAATAAAGCGCAACGATGCATGATAAACAGAGTCCAGTCTCTGTAAGACAGAGGAGGCTGCATGCATATGCAACAAGTCACCGTAATCAATTACAGAGAGAA
Organism: Salvelinus fontinalis; assembly: GCF_029448725.1. Lineage (NCBI taxonomy): Eukaryota > Metazoa > Chordata > Actinopteri > Salmoniformes > Salmonidae > Salvelinus > Salvelinus fontinalis. The sequence continues at coordinate 10,024,927 of NC_074703.1, read as the reverse complement.
AAGTGGCCTGGACACGCTTCTTTCTAGCCATAAGCGGGAAGCACGTTATTACGAAAATAAAAAAAACAATTTCAATTTAAGCTTTGTCACAAGATTATCCGCATGAACTTTGAAGGACAACTTGTCATCCAACCAAATACCTAGGTATTTGTAGGACTACACTTTTTCAATGAATAAGCCACCAGATGTAACAATGTTAACCTTCTCTGGCAGAGTTCTAGCTCTGGTAAAGGTGATGAATTTAGTTTTTTGTACATTCAAGACCAGTTTGAGACCATAAAGGTAGGCCTGCAGTGACTGAAAAGCAGTCTGGAGCTCTTCAACAGCCTGAACCAGAGAAGGAGCACATGAATATATGACTATCATCTGCATATAGATGTAACTTTGCTGGTTGCATCCCATTTCTCAAATCATTAATACAAATGTAGAACAATACTGGAGCTAAAATGGAGCCCTGGGGCACACCTATATTAATCTCAAGAAAGCTAGACTTGTGATTGTCAGTATATATACACATTGTGTTCTCTCAGAAAGATAATTCCTCTACCAATTTCCTGTCCCTTCACTAAGACCAATATTTCTGAATCTAGCTAGCAACAATTAATGGTCAACTGAATCAAAGGCCTTTGATAAATCCACAAACAGAGCAGCACAATGTTGCTTTTTATTAAGTACATTTATGATGTCATTTACCACTGCCATAGCTGCAGTTGTGGTACTATGCCCCGATCCAAAGCCAGACTGAACCACGCTCAGTTTGTTCTTTTCAATTAAGAAGTTTTTTAACTGTGAGTTCACTAGAGATTCATAGACTTTGGCCATGATAGGGAGTTTGGAGATAGGACGATAGTTATTAGCTTCTGAGTGATCTCCACCCATTAGCAGTGGGAGGACGTAAACTGATTTCCAAATGCTGGGTATGGAATTGGCCAAGAGACTCAAGTTGAAAATGTGAGCTGGGTTCAGTAATAATACCAGCTGCTATCTTTAAGAGGTAGGAGTCCAGGTTGTCTGGACCTGCAGACATTTTAGTGTCTATTGCCTTTAGTGATTTATAGACCTCAGTATAAGAAACAGGCTCAAAGTTAAAATGGTTCACATGAGGGCCTATGTCATAATTGACTGTAACTGAGCTTACATTAGAGGCCTGGGCCCCACCATTATCAACAACTGAACCAGCATATATGAAGTGCTTGTTAAAAAACCCTACAATATCGGCTTTATCTTTCACTTCATTAGAATCTGTCATTAAATGGCCAGGAAGGCCAGATGATACATTAGAACCTGACACTGATTTGATTAGCTTCCAGAACTTGGTAGGGTCTGATTTGGACTTCCTGATTTAATCCTGTGCATTTGTTTCTTAGCTCTCTGAAGGAGGCCCAGTCAACAGGATCATTTGTATGTCTAGCTTGAGCGCAAGATATATCTCTTTCTAATTCATTCTGAAATATTATCTGAAAACCATTGTCCCTTCCACTGATTCTAAATTTCTTCACAGGCGCATGCTAATCACAAGTGGACACAAATGTCATATAAAAATAGTCCCAGGCAAAGTCAACATTGGGAATCAGACTTACTCTGTCAATATTATGGTACAGATCATGTAAGAACGCTTGCTCATCAAACTGTCTAAAATGTATTTTAAAAATATATCAGGGTTTGGCTTGGGTCATTTTTGTATTTCTAACACAAGTAATTGCACAGTGATCACTGACATCATTACAGAATATCCTAGTTGATGTGTATTTGTGAGGGGTATTCGTTAGCATAAGGTCCAATAGAGTTGATTTGTTAGGTGCTCTGGGATTCGGTCTTGTAGGCGCATTAATTAATTGCGCGAGATTCCGAGAGTCACGCAGTTCTTTAAAAGAGTCCGATACAGATGTAAGCGTCCCAGTTCAAATCTCATAAAATAACAAAATCAGAGTCATTTAACTTGTGCAGGACATCAGAAAGAGAGTTTAGTGCGTCTGCGGTCTGTATCAGCAGGCTACAGTGATGTGGGAGTCCTTATATACGTTCACTTTAACCGCAAGCAATTCAAAATGTTTGGCTTTGGTAATCGAGAGAATTTCAGAGGTGTTAAACTCGGATTTTCCTTTACTCATCCGAGCCGTTCTAAAAACCGTGTACCTATCAATAGAAATCAAGTTATTTAACCTGTTGGGGATGGGGGCGCTGTTTAGACTATTTATGCTAATTGGGTAATTTTTGAAACGGCTTCCCACAAAATCCTTGATCGTACAATATGCATATTATTATTATTATTGGATAGAAAACAGTCTATAGTTTCTATAGGAGTTGAAATTTTGTCTCTAAGTGGAACAGAGCCCATTCTACAGCAATTTCCCTGACATGGAGTCAGATTTGAGAAATGTTGGCCACTGTTCTGAAGTCAGTAAAAAGGGCACTGTCATTGCTATGACTATACGGACACTTCTTACGTCTTCCCCTGGATGCCTTTACGTGATGACGATTCCAATGGGGTCGATTGCGCGTTCACAGGCCCTATAAATTAAAAAACCCTGTAGCTAGCAAGTCTTTCCTTGCTGCGTAACGCGCGTGCTGGACACCGACCCGCTCCTGTTCCAAGCGTTAGTTTAGCCTGTTATATTTCTCCGGTCATCTTTTCACTCGTTATAGGAGTTAAAAACATCATAAGGTAGTTAATTTAAAGCGTTTTATAGCAATTTATATCCGTTTAGTGCGATTTTGGGACATTTATTTTTGAAACGATGTGAATAGCTGGGCACGCTTTTCAGTTCATCCCGAACGCAGTTGGCATTTCCACATGGCAAGAGGACAGCTTTCCACCAAAAGACGATTACTCCCAAGAAAGGATCCTTTGCCCAAGATACTGATGGAAGAACAGCTCAAGGTAGGACATTTTTATTATGATAAATCGTGTTTCTGTCGAAACATTTTAGTGGCTTAGGACGCCATGTTTTTTGACGTAGCTTCGCTTGGCGCAAACTGTATTGAAAAGTAAGGATAAATTAAAAAATGTAATTCCGCAATTGTATTAAGAATTAAATTGTCTATCAATCCCTGTCCACCCTATATTTTTTAGTCACGTTTATGAGTATTTATGTATAAGAGTAGATCACTGTCTAAGTGGCGCAAGGACATTTTCTGACCAGCTTGTCTACATTTCACATTGTCTAACCATGATTTTGGTGGCTAAATATAAACATTTGCGATCAAACTCTATATGGATTGTGTAATATGATGTTACAGGAGTGTCATCGGAAGAATTCTGAGAAGGTTAGTGAAAAAATTAATATCTTTTGGCGATGTTGACTTTTATCGCTCACTTTGGCTAGAATCAATGCTGGGCTGCTATGTGCTATGTGCTATGCTAATATAACGATTTATTGTGTTTTCGCTGTAAGACACTTAGAAAATCTGAAATATTGTCTGTATTCACAGGATCTGTGTCTTTCGATTCGTGTATGCTGTGTATTTTTACGAAATGTTTGATGATTAGTAAGCAGGTAAACACGTTGCTCTAAGTAGTTTTTCTATTCCATTTGTGACGGTGGGTGCAATTGTAACCTATGCCATCTACCTGAAATATGCACTTTTTTCTAACAAAACCTATCCCATACCATAAATATGTTATCAGACTGTCATCTAATGAGTTTTTTTGTTGGTTAGGGGCTATAAATATCTTAGTTTAGCCGAATTGGTGATGGCTACTGGTGTTGGTGGACAAATAAAAGATGGTGGATTATGCTAATGTGTTTTTAGGTAATAGATGTACATCTTTACATATTGTGTCTTCCCTGTAAAACATTTTAAAAATCGGACATGTTGACTGGATTCACAAGATCTGTGTCTTTCATTAGCTGTATTGGACTTTAATGTGTGAAAGTTAAATATTTTAAAAAAATATTTTTTTTGAATTTCGCGGCACTGGTTTTTCAGTGGGGGGGGGGGGGGGGGTGTGCCGCTAGCGCCACGCTGATCCTAGACAGGTTAACACATTTCTTTAACCAAGTTTCTGATAAAACTATTACGTCTGCATTTGCCGTTTTGGCCTATATTCTAATCATGCCTCTTTCGGGAAATAGACTTCTGACATTAACATACAAGAAGCCAAAACCTGCTCTGTTTTTAAATCATAGGGAGTCAGTAGAGAAGAGATTGCATGGCATCTACCGGCCCAGGGTTTGGTCGCACGTTACCAGAGATCAACAATAAAAGCATAACAATATATCTGTTGACAAATGCGCGAGGACCTGGCGGAGCCAGCACCGTTGTCAATAAAACGAACTGTGTCTTTCAACACAGAAAACAGTCAGTCAATAGTTTGAGATTTTTGAAGTATGCCATCAAGTGTAGGCCAACTTGCGTTTGAGAGTGGTAGAAATGTAATTTCAGAGAGAGACCAAGTTCCTGGTGGTATTGACATGGTCTCATCGGAGTGCTTGCAAACTGTAGGGCATAAAGCGATGATAATTCACTCACCCATTGATCGTTCAGCCAATTTAATCCAGGATGGCATTGAGTAAAGAGCAGGCACAGTAACAGATACACAAAGACGGTTTTTAGAAGTTATTCAGCACAGGTGTGCAACGACCAGTAGACGTTGTGTAGAATGTAGATTTTCCCAAGGCCATCATGTTTTCCAATCCGATAGCCGCTTCTCTGCTCCTAGGCTTCAGTGCGCACCTGCTCTCGCGTAGCAGGCCTTGCGCGCAGACTGACGCTCCTGACTGGGCGAGTTCCAACTCCAGAAAGGTGTAGAAATAAACAAAGGTCTTCTCAATCCGAAATCTTTGTACAAGTACATTTCGTAAAATAGAGACAGATCTAAAAATAATAGTTGTTATATACAGCATCCACCTTCACATCAATAGTATTGCTTCTGTCAACAGGATCAGGAACATTCAAACTCTGATCTCAAGGATCACACATACACATGGACAGACTGATTGGCTACCATCTTGGATTTGAAGGGCTACTTTTGATGGCGTAGAAGGCCCTTCTTGCCTTATCTCTCAGGTCGTTACCTGTGGTGCTGATGTTTAGGCAGAGGTAGGTATAATTATTTGTGTGCTCTAGGGCAACGGTGTCTAGATTGAATTTCTATTTGTGGTCCTGGCAACTGGACCTTTTTTGGAACACCATTATTTTTGTGTTACTGAGATTTAATGTCAAGGGCCCAGGTCTGACAGAATCTGTGCAGAAGATCTAGTTGCTGCTGTGGGCCCTCTTTGGTTGGGGACAGAAGCACCAGATCATCAGCAAATAGTACACATTTGACTTCAGATTCTCTCTCTCTCTCCCTCTGCCTCCCTCCCTCCCGCTCTCATAAAACTGTCCATAACAGAGTGATATCATGAAGCTACAAAACAATATGCTGCATGTTTTGAATAAAAGGCTGTGGGGGAAATGAAGTTATGTGTGGCAGGAGAGAATGGAAGATGTGGAATAAGAGCGGACGGACAATATTAATTTCTCTCAGTTTGTCTGAGAGGTGGGAATGCTGAGTTTTCTCTGTGGCTCTCTGGAGAGATGGAGTTGAGAGATAGAGAGAGGGAGTGAGGGAGAAAGAAAGAGGGGGAGAGACAGAGAGAGACAAAGAGAGACAGCGAGAGAGAGAGAGAGAGAGAGAGAGAGAGAGAGAGAGAGAGAGAGAGAGAGAGAGAGAGAGAGAGAGAGAGAGAGAGAGAGAGAGAGAGAGAGAGAGAGAGAGAGAGAGAGAGAGAGAGAGAGAGAGACGGGGAGAGAGAGGGGGAGAGAGACAGAGAGAGACAGAGAGAGACAGAGAGAGAGGGGGAGAGAGACAGAGAGAGAACGGGAGAGAAAAGGGAGAGAGGCAGAGGGGGAGAGACAGAGACAGAGAGAGGGGCGGGCATTTACAGTGATGTGGGAGGAAAATGTGACAATCTTCTAGAAGAGACAGATTTAAAGAAACCGGATGTTGATGTTCAGACAGTATACCGACTACAGCCATTGGCTAAAGAGGAAGAGGACCATCAACATGACATCCTCTTAGTATCACAGGTACAACACTATTAGCAAGTGTACAGTTTATCTCCTATTAGACTCACATGTTAACTCATTTCCACTGTCACACACATGTAGGTAGGAGTACACACACACACACACACACACACACACACACACACACACACACACACACACACACACACACACACACACACACACACACACACACACACACACACACACACACACACACACACACACACACACACACACACACACACACACACACACACACACACACACACACAGTACCCATTTCTCCATCTCCCCCTCACACTCATTCACATGCTTTTTAATATGATACTCATTCAATACTTGCACCATCCATACAAAATGAAATCCCTTTTTCGGACATCTTCACTTTCTCCTTCACTGAAATCTCGAATCACTCTAGAGTATGACTAGAGTCAACAACCGAATTGACCCCTCAACATATTGATAATGTCATGGAGCTAGCCCTTTCAGTGAATTGGTTAGCAGGGATGTGAACAACCCCCTCTCCTGTTGGGAGGGGGGGGCAGTTTCACAACTTAACCCCCACGTCATAAATTCCGTAAAGAGACTGGAAAGAGTTTCACAGTAGAACAAAGGACCTTCTACTAGATCACAAAACTTGAGAACTGAACAATATCCATATTTTGGAGAATGTGTAAACGATCGGTGGAGAAGCCAGCTACGACCCGGTCCATTTTGTTTCACGTTTGTGACCTCATGAAAGACAATACAGCCACATTACCCTAACTATGTTTATACAGGTGCCTCCGTTATGAGGTTTGCATCTAATTATTGTATAAAAGGAATGAGTAAAGATGAAACTATTTGTGAAATTATGTACTGTGATGTCAAACCTTTAATGTGAGAGAATTGTATTCCCTTTAAAGTATAAGTCCTTGGCCCGCCCCAATGAGCACAGACATGATCTGGCGTCATGGAACCGCCTTTTCTATTGTTACGAATAAACCACCTCCTGAGGAAATCCTCTTCAGACCACACATACCTCGGTGTAAGCTGAGATGGCACAGGTTTGAGTAACAAAACTAGAAAACTATATCACGTGGAGCATTGACTACACGGTGTAACGACTTGTGCTCTCCTCATCCTCAGATGAGGTGAGGAGAGAAGGATCCTCAGACCAAAACGCAGGCTTTGGGAAATAAGCCATCTTTATTAAACAACGATGATGACAACACGAAAACAAATACACTTACGAAATAACAAAACAAGAAAACGACGTCGAACGAAACCTGAACATAAACTTACATAACTAAACATAAACTCACGTACAGGAAACAGACGACATCGAAACGAAACGAAACAAACAAACGCTACAGTCCAGTGTGGTACGAACAAACATACTGACACGGAAGACAATCACCCACAAACAAACAGTGAGAATGCCCTACCTAAATATGACTCTTAATTAGAGGCAAACGCAAACCACCTGCCTCTAATCAAGAGCCATACCAGGCAAACCAAAACCAACATAGAAACAGATAACATAGAATGCCCACCCAACCTCACGTCCTGACCAACTAACACACAAAAACTAACATAAATAGGTCAGGAACGTGACAGTACCCCCCCCACAAGGTGCGAACTCCGGACGCACCAGCACAAAGTCTAGGGGAGGGTCTGGGTGGGCATCTAACCACGGTGGTGGCTCAGGCTCCGGGCGCGGTTCCCACCCCACCATAATCCATCCTAGCCTCCTCCCTCCAAGAATGTCCACCCTCTTTCTTCCCCCACAAAATCCTCCTAATAACATATCTAATAATGACAACACCGGGACAGAGAGATAAACCAAGACAGAGGGATAGATAAGACTATAGAGGTAGATAAAGATAGAGAGGGAGATCAGGATAGAGGGGCAACTCCGGACTGAAAGGCAGCTCCGGACAGAGAGACAGCTCTGGACTGATGGGCAGTTCTGGGTATCTAGCCTTTTCAGGCTGAAGGGCAGCTCATGGCTGACTGACGACTCTCGACGCTCATGGCAGGCTGACGGCTCTCGACGCTCATGGCAGGCTGACGGCTCTCGACGCTCATGGCAGGCTGACGGCTCTCGACGCGCATGGCAGGCTGACGGCTCTCGACGCTCATGGCAGGCTGACGGCTCTCGACGCTCATGGCAGGCTGACGGCTCTCGACGCTCATGGCGCTCTGACGGCTCTGGCTGCTCATGGCGCTCTGACGGCTCTGGCTGCTCATGGCGCTCTGACGGCTCTGGCTGCTCATGGCTCGCTGGCGGCTCTGGCAGATCCTGTCTGGTTTGCGGCTCTGGCAGATCCTGTCTGGTTGGCGGCTCTGGCAGATCCTGTCTGGTTGGCGGCTCTGGCAGATCCTGTCTGGTTGGCGGCTCTGGCAGATCCTGTCTGGTTGGCGGCTCTGGCGGATCCTGTCTGGCTGACGGCTCTAGCGGCTCCTGTCTGGCTGACGGCTCTAGCGGCTCCTGTCTGGCTGACGGCTCTGTAGGCTCATGGCAGACGGGCGGCTTTGCAGGCTCATGGCAGACGGGCGGCTTTGCAGGCTCCTGGCAGACGGATGGCTCAGATGGCGCTGGGGAGATGGATGGCTCAGATGGCGCTGGGGAGACGGATGGCTCAGATGGCGCTGGGGAGACGGATGGCTCTGGCCGGATACGGCACACTGTAGACCTGGTGCGTGGTGCCGGAACTGGAGGCACCGGGCTAAGGATAAGCACCTTCCTACTAGTGCGGGGAGCAGGGACAGGGCACACTGTATTCTCAAAGCCTACTCTATCCCTGATGCGTGGTACCGGCACTGGTGACACCGGGCTGAGGACAAGCACATCAGGATTAGTAGGGGGAGAAGATACAGTGTGTTTAGGGCTCTGGAGACGCACTGGTAGCTTAGTGCGTGGTGCCGGAACTGGAGGCACCGGGCTAGATACACGCACTACAGGGAGAGTGCGTGGAGGAGGAACAGGGCTCAGGATACGCACTGGTAGCCTAGTGCATAGTGTAGACACTGTAGGTACTAGGCTGGGGCGGGGAGGTAGTGCCGGAAATACCGGACCGTGGAGGCGTACTGGCACTCTTGAGCATTGAACCTGCCCAACCTTACCTGGTTGAATGCTCCCGGTTGCCCGACCAGTGCGGGGAGGTGGAATAACCCGCACCGGCCTATGTAGGCGAACCGGGGAAACCATGCGTAAGGCAGGTGCCATGTATGCCGGCCCGAGGAGACGCACTGGAGACCAGACGCGTTGAGCCGGCCTCATGACACCTGGCTCAATACCCAATCTAGCCCTCCCAGTGCGGGGAGGTGGAATAACCCGCACTGGGCTATGCACTCGTACAGGAGACACCGTGCGCTCTACTGCGTAACACGGCGCCTGCCCGTACTCCCGCTCTCCACGGTAAGCCTGGGAAGTGGGCGCAGGTCTCCTACCTGCCCTTGGCCCATTATCTCCTAGCCCCCCCCCAAGAAATTTTTGGGAATTACTTACGGGCTTTTTTGGCTTCCGTGCCAGACGCGTTCCCTCATAGCTCCGGTTCCTCTCTTCGGTAGCCTCCGCTCTCCTCAGTGCCTCCAGCTGTTCCCATGGGAGGCGATCTCTACCAGCTAGGATCTCCTCCCATGTGTAGACACCCTTTCCATCCAAAACATCGTCCCATGTCCATTGCTCCTTTCTCTCCTGTCCCTTACTCCGTTTAGTTTCCCTTTGCCGCTTGGTCTTAGCGTGGTGGGTGATTCTGTAACGACTTGTGCTCTCCTCATCCTCAGATGAGGTGAGGAGAGAAGGATCCTCAGACCAAAACGCAGGCTTTGGGAAATAAGCCATCTTTATTAAACAACGATGATGACAACACGAAAACAAATACACTTACGAAATAACAAAACAAGAAAACGACGTCGAACGAAACCTGAACATAAACTTACATAACTAAACATAAACTCACGTACAGGAAACAGACGACATCGAAACGAAACGAAACAAACAAACGCTACAGTCCAGTGTGGTACGAACAAACATACTGACACGGAAGACAATCACCCACAAACAAACAGTGAGAATGCCCTACCTAAATATGACTCTTAATTAGAGGCAAACGCAAACCACCTGCCTCTAATCAAGAGCCATACCAGGCAAACCAAAACCAACATAGAAACAGATAACATAGAATGCCCACCCAACCTCACGTCCTGACCAACTAACACACAAAAACTAACATAAATAGGTCAGGAACGTGACACACGGCTGAAAATGGTTCAACTCTGAGAATATTGATCCCTACAGAATAAGAGCAAATCTTAGAAACAAATTACTCGTCTGCAGCTAGAAATTATGTCAACCTGGGAAAAGGGAGCCTGACAACCGCCAAAACATCAACTATGAGAACATTTCTGAATGGTATTCTGAGGTATCCATTCTAACCACGAAAGACTTCAGCAAAGTCGGACACAACAACTAAACAACTCATCTTCAGGGATACAGAAGAGAGAGAGCGACTCGGATGAACTCTCCAGCAGAGGGACCAGATTCCAACAGAGAAGACCACAACAACACATGGGCGTAAATATACAGTATATTGATTGCAATTATTCCCCAATGAGTGAGCGTTCATGTGCAAAGGATTAGCATTTCAATTAATGAAATGATCAACTGTGTGTAGTGATCCCTTTTGTCATTCCCGATTCTTTCCCAATCCACACCCACTTCCCTTTGTCCACCAAGCCGTCGTATTGGCTTAGCCCACTAGGGAATCTTCCCTATCATTGTTAGTAACCAATATCTCCTTTTGCTTGTTTATGCATTTCTGTGATTATTTGGTTAGTTAGTAAATAAATGATTAAGCCAATTGGTGTATGGATGATTCATAGTTTAGGCTGGGTTCGTGCAGATAACCAACAATTTACGACGTTTGGAATGAGACTGATGTCAGGTAAAGAAGAATTCATTAATAAAAGACTAATTGATCAGATTTTAAAATATCTGAAGAGTTATATTCGGAAAATTATAACTTTGTAATCTGAAGGTTTTCCGTGGTGCCCCGACATCCTAGTTAATTACATTTACATGATTAGTTTAATCACGTAATATTAAGTACAGAGAATTGATTTGCTAAAATAACAGAATTCACTTTAATGATGCCAAAGACACGACAATAACAAGTGGTCCTTTCAGAGGTTTTTATCGTTGCCATTCCACACCACTCTCAGTAGAACCTTTTAAGTGTGCTGCCAGAGCATCTGACTGCCACCACAGTGTGACCTTCAAATAGAACACAGGATGAAAGAACTGACTGCTCTGAATGCCTGCTCTTCTCCGGGACTCTGTCTGTGGCTTTTGATTTAGTTAAGTCACCTTGTTCTATCCAAAAAGGCTTTTTTGTATTTGACAGCTTTTTTATGTCTAAACCAGCTACGCCAGTGCTGGATGTCTTTTTGAACGATGTTAGACATAAAGAGAATGAATCATGGATCCGTCCTGGCAATACCAATGATCTGCACGGGAGAGGAAAAACTCACTCTAACTTCCCATTCCAGAGCTGATATTGACTTTTCTGACTTTATCATCTAACACTCATGTATTCAGTGCATGTTCCAGCTCACAGAGACAGGGTGGAATCAGAACACCCATTTGTTCATTAACCAATCCAGAGTGTTGGTACGTGACTTCTACTACCCATAATGCCTGGGATGTCTCTAAGGCAGTATTGAGGGTCGGTCCAGAGGGGTCGATCCCCTCTTTTAAACAATTTAATTTGATTTGTTTGTTTCCTTGGATTAATAGAGATTATTCCCCATTATGAGATAAAAAAAAAAGATTTCTCTCTTACTCTCTCTTGCTGACATTCACTCATACAATAGGAAGTGGTATTTTGAAGCAAATGAGGAAGTAAATTGTTACATACATTACATGAAACTACGTTCCAAAAACTAAACAGGTTTACCGTGGAACAGCCTCAAATAATCAATCCATTTCAATGGTGTTTTAACCATACTTTAAACATTTTCAAATAAATCTTTCCCAACCCAAATCTTTTACACCAAGCAATGCATCATATAGAATATCTATGCTCAACACTTTCACGTCTCAAAATAACACCTGTATCTTTCTGACTATGGAATCAATGGACCATTGTTTTGTGGAAGGATCTTCTGAACATATCCAATTAACCCTTTGAACAAGAAGTCACTTCAGACTGGATTAACCCCCTTGAAGTTTCATAATTAACAAGACCAACTGTAACGGTCATCGTTGCATGAAGAAGTGGACCAAAGCGCAGCGTGGTAAGTGTTCATGATTTATTCTCAAAAAACACTTGAACAAAATAACAAAGAGCAAAACGACAACGAACAGTTCTGTCAGGTGCAGAAACACAAAACAGAACATTACCCACAAAACACAAAAAGCTACCCAAGTATGGTTCCCAATCAGAGACAATGATAGACAGCTGTCCCCGATTGAGAACCACACCCGGCCAAAACAAAGAAATACAAAACATAGAAAAATGAACATAGAATGCCCACCCAAATTACACCCTGACCAAACCAAAATAGAGACGTAAAAAGCTCTCTAAGGTCTGGGCGTGACACCGACATATGACCTCGCAGATTAAAATAACCGCTAGTCTGGGAACGACAGAAAAACAGGACAGTAGAAGAAGATGAAGAGAAAACGGAGTTGATTGGCAGTATCGATGTCGGCCTCAACGCTGAGGATCAACAGGGACTTTTCTATGGAACTAGAGGTGATTAAACATGTAGTGATTTGTAACAAATAACAATTTAATGTGATTCCCTTTCGGAGGGCTGGGCTGCTGAGGACTGCTCAGGATAAAGATTGGCACAGAGCATTCCTTGCCTTTGGGGAATGGCTAGGTATTAGCACAAGGTGAATGTGCTTTAAATACAACTTTTGCAGGAAAGACGTTGAGGCAGGCTGTCAAAACGATACAGGAACTCCTTTGATGTTTTTCTGTGTGTGTGTGTGTGTGTATGCATACGTGCGTGCATGTGAACTTACATACGCCTAATGTGTGTGTGTATGTGTGTGAGCTTGTGTGCATGTGAGTGTGTGTATCCGCGCTTCAAAATTTTCCTGTGTGCGTACACACTATCCCAGCGTCAGAACAGAATTTATCTCTGAGACTAATGACTAGTAATTACACCTGTGGGGAAAACTGCTACCTTTAAATCCGTAAACTTCCATATCAGCTTCCATAATTAGCACCGCCGTTCCTCTTTGCGGGTTATTTAACACGGCTAACGCTGCTTTAACTCCACATCACATGGCTGTACACGGTAGAAATGTGTCTCCTGGGCTGTATCTCAAATGGCACCCTGTTCACGTATAGCAATATGTAATGTGAATCTATAGGGAGTAGGGTGCCATTTGAGACACACCCCTACTGTTGATTCTTCCATCACCTGTACGGTATCTTAATGGCTTTCTGCGGTAATGAACTAAAGCATTGTGAAAGCACATGAATGGGACAGAGATGCAGGGGAGGAATGTCAGTGGCTTGCATATTTGTTTTTCATACATTTCTAATTCTTCCAGCCGCACTGATCATGCGTATTTAGTGCTTCAATTGAAGCAATAGGAATTGTATAATTTTAATGATTGCTTTTCCATCTGTGATGGTTGGTTTGTTGTGTATGTGTGCCTGGCATCCTTGATTGAAAAATTGGAGGGAAAATGTTCATGTCCTTTCCAGTTTCTTTGTGAATGCAGTGTGTCGATAATAACGTTTCAGTCACTTAGCAGACGTTCTTATCCAGCGTGGTTTACAGGGGAAATTAGGGTTAAGTGCCTTGCAGTTACAGTTACTAAGTTGGTATTGGCACTACAACTTTCTATCTATTACATGATTTCTGTCGATATATCTGTCGCCTTATCAAATATGGGATTTGTGTTTTCCTGAACTCGAGAATAAGGTATATATCTTCTCCCACATCACCAACAGCAGTCTTACAGTTCCTGACCATATCACCTCCACCCTACCTGACACCCTAGACCCACTCCAATTTGCTTACTGCCCCAATAGGTCCACAGACGACACAATCGCAATCTCACTGTACACTGCCCTAACCCATCTGGACAAGAGGAATAGCTATGTGAATGCTGTAGATCGACTACAGCTCAGCATTTAACACCATAGTACCCTCCAAATTTGTCATTAAGCTCGACCCCGCCTTGTGCCGTCCTGTCCTGGACTTCCTGACCGACCGACCCCAGGTGGTGAGGGTAGGAAACAACATCTCTACCCCGCTGATCCTCAACACTGGGGCCCCACAAGGGTGCGTTCTCAGCCCTCTCCTGTACTCCCTGTTCACCAATGACTGCGTGGCCATGCACGCCTCCTACTCAATCATCAAGTTGGCAGACGACACTATAGTGGTAGGCTTGATTACCAACCACGACGAGACGGCCTACAGGGAGGAGGGGAGGGCCCTCGGAGTGTGGTGTCAGGAAAATGACCTCACACTCAATGTCAACAAAACAAAGGAGATGATTGTGGACTTCAGGAAACAGCAGAGGGAGCACCCCCCTATCCACATCGATGGGACAGTAGTGGAGAAGGTGGAACGTTTTAAGTTCCTCGGCATACACATCACGGACAAACTGAAATGGTCCACACAGACAGCGTGGTGAAGAAGGTGCAGCAGCGCTTGTTCAAACTCAGGAGGCTGAAGAAATTTGGCTTGTCACCAAAAACAATCACAAGCTTTTACAGATGCACAATCAAGAGCATCCTGTCGGGCTGTATCACCGCCTGGTACAGCAACTGCTCCGCCCACAACTGTAAGGCTCTCCAGAGGGTAGTGACGTCTGCACAACGCATCACCGGGGGCAAACTACCTGCCATCCAGGACACCTACACCACCCGATGTCACAGGAAGGCCAAAAAGATCATCAAGGACAACAACCACCCGAGCCACTGCCTGTTCACCTCGCTATCATCCAGAAGGCGAGGTCAGTACAGGTGCATCAAAGCTGGAACCGAGAGACTGAAAAACAGCTTCTATCTCAAGGCCATCAGACTGTTAAACAGCCATCACTAACATTGAGTGGCTGCTGCCAACATACTGACTCAAATCTCTAGCCACTTAATAATACAAAATTGGATGTAATAAATGTATCACTAGTCAGTTTAAACAATGCCACTTTATATAATGTTTACGTACCCTACATTACTCATCTCATATGTATATACTGTACTCTATACCATCTACTGCATCTTGCCTATGCCGTTCGGCCATCACTCATTCATATATTTTTATGTACATATTCTTATTAATTAAGAAGGTAGTAAGGTAGTTGTTGTGAGGTAGTTGTTGTGAAATTGTTAGGTTAGATTACTTGTTAGATATTACTGCATGTTCAGAACTAGAAGCACAAGCATTTCGCTACACTCACATCAACATCTGCTAACCATGTGTATGTGACCAATCAAATTTGATTTGATTTGAGTACTACTTGTGTCTCTGAGAATGAGGCAGATACATAGCATTTTGAAAACAAATACGTGATTATTTGTCTCTCTGAAATGAAACCATGAAGTGATAGATTTTAAACAGATACAGGTCTGTCATTGAACAACCCCATTGTAAGGGCTGTCGCTCTCCTCCTCAGACGAGGAGAGGAGAGAAGGATCATCAGACCAAAATGCAGCATTCGGGAAATAAGCCATCTTTTATTAAAACACGACGGCAACACGAAACAAAACACTTTCAAATTTACAAAACGACGTTGACGAAACCTGAACATAAACTCACGGACAGGAAACAGACGACATCAAAATAAACGAACAGCCAAACAGTCCCGTATAGTACATACATTCGACGACACAGGAGACAATCACCCACAAACAAACAGTGAGAAAACACCTACCTAAATATGACTCTTAATTAGAGGAACGCCAAACACCTGCCTCTAATTAAGAGCCATACCAGGCAACCCAAAACCAACATAGAAACAGAAAACATAGACTGCCCACCCAAAACACATGCCCTGACCATAATACACATACAAAAACAACATAAAACAGGTCAGGACCGTTACAGAACCCCCCCCTCAAGGTGCGAACGCCGGGCGCACCAGCACAAAGTCCAGGGGAGGGTCTGGGTGGGCAGTTGACTACGGTGGTGGCTCAGGCTCTGGACGCTGTCCCCACACCACCATAGTCACTCCCCGCTTCTGTCTTCCCCTCCCAATGACCACCCTAAAACTAACATCCCCTAAATGAACGGCCAGCATTGGGAGAAGAGGCAGCACCGGGACAAGGGGCAGCACCGGGACAAGGGGCAGCACCGGGACAAGGGGCAGCACCGGGACAAGGGGCAGCACCGGGACAAGGGGCAGCACCGGGACAAGGGGCAGCACCGGGACAAGGGGCAGCACCGGGACAAGGGGCAGCACCGGGACAAGGGGCAGGTCCCGGCTGTG
This sequence comes from Salvelinus fontinalis, assembly GCF_029448725.1. NCBI lineage: Eukaryota > Metazoa > Chordata > Actinopteri > Salmoniformes > Salmonidae > Salvelinus > Salvelinus fontinalis. The sequence continues at coordinate 10,008,486 of NC_074703.1, read as the reverse complement.
ATACTCTGGCAGATCCTGGCTGAGGGACTCTGGCAGATCCTGGCTGAGGGACTCTGGCAGATCCTGGCTGAGGGACTCTGGCAGATCCTGGCTGAGGGACTCTGGCAGGTCATGGCTGAACGGCTCTCGACGCTCATGGCTGGCTGACGGCTCTCGACGCTCATGGCTGGCTGACGGCTCTCGACGCTCATGGCTGGCTGACGGCTCTCGACGCTCATGGCTGGCTGACGGCTCTCGACGCTCATGGCTGGCTGACGGCTCTCGACGCTCATGGCTGGCTGACGGCTCTCGACGCTCATGGCTGGCTGACGGCTCTCGACGCTCATGGCTGGCTGACGGCTCTGGCTGCTCATGGCTGGCTGACGGCTCTGGCTGCTCATGGCTCGCTGGCGGCTCTGGCAGATCCTGTCTGGTTGGCGGCTCTGGCAGATCCTGTCTGGTTGGCGGCTCTGGCAGATCCTGTCTGGTTGGCGGCTCTGGCAGATCCTGTCTGGTTGGCGGCTCTGGCAGATCCTGTCTGGTTGGCGGCTCTGGCAGATCATGTCTGGTTGGCGGCTCTGGCAGATCCTGTCTGGCGGGCGGCTCTAGCGGCTCCTGTCTGGCAGACGGGCGGCTTTGCAGGCTCATTGCAGACGGATGGCTCAGACGGCGCTGGGGAGACGGATGGCTCAGATGGCGCTGGGGAGACGGATGGCGCAGATGGCGCTGGGGAGACGGATGGCTCAGATGGCGCTGGTGAGACGGATGGCTCTGGCCGGATACGGCGCACTGTAGACCTGGTGCGTGGTGCCGGAACTGGAGGCACCGGGCTAAGGATAAGCACCTTCCTACTAGTGCGGGGAGCAGGGACAGGGCACACTGTACTCTCAAAGCCCACTCTATAACTGATGCGAGGTACCGGCACTGGTGACACCGGGCTGAGGACAAGCACATCAGGATTAGTAGGGGGAGAAGATACAGTGTGTACAGGGCTCTGGAGACGCACAGGAGGCTTTGTGCGTGGTGCCGGAACTGGAGGCACCGGGCTAGATACACGCACTACAGAGAGAGTGCGTGGAGGAGGAACTGGGCTCAGGAGACGCACTGGTAGCCTAGTGCGTAGTGTAGGCACTGTAGGTACTAGGCTGGGGCGGGGAGGTGGCGCCGGAAATACCGGACCGTGGAGGCGTACTGGCACTCTTGAGCATTGAGCCTGCCCAACCTTACCTGGTTGAATGCTCCCAGTCACCCGACCAGTGCGGGGAGGTGGAATAACCCGCACCGGCCTATGTAGGCGAACCGGGGAAACCATCCGTAAGGCAGGTGCCATGTATGCCGGCCCGAGGAGACGCACTGGAGACCAGACGCGTTGAGCCGGCCTCATGACACCTGGCTCAATACCCAATCTAGCCCTGCCAGTGCGGGGAGGTGGAATAACCCGCACTGGGCTATGCACTCGTACAGGAGACACCGTGCGCTCTACTGCGTAACACGGCGCCTGCCCGTACTCCCGCTCTCCACGGTAAGCCTGGGAAGTGGGCGCAGGTCTCCTACCTGCCCTTGGCCCACTACCTCTTAGGCCCACTACCTCTTAGCCCCCCCCCAAGAAATTTTTGGGTGTTACTTACGGGCTTTTTGGGCTTCCGTGCCAGACGCGTTCCCTAATAACTCCGGTTCCTCTCTCCGGTAGCCTCTACTCTCCTCAGTGCCTCCAGCTCAGCTTTGGGACGGCGATATTCTCCCGGCTGTGCCCATGGACCTCTCCCGTCCAATATTTCGTCCCAAGTCCAGGAGTCCTTGTTGCCCTGTCGAGCTTTCCCTTGCCGCTTGGTCCTCGTTTGGTGGGTGATTCTGTAAGGGCTGTCGTTCTCCTCTTCCTCGGACGAGGAGAGGAGAGAAGGATCATCAGACCAAAATGCAGCATTCGGGAAATAAGCCATCCTTTATTAGAATACGACGATGGCAACACGAAAAACAAAACACTTTCAAAATTACAAAACAAGAAAACGACGTAGACGAAAAAACCTGAACATGAACTTACTTAACTAAAACGTAAAACTCACGGACAGGAACAGACTACATCGAAACGAAACGAACAACCGAACAGTCCCGTATGGTGCAAGATATAACACAGATACGGAAGACAATCACCCACAAACAAACAGTGAGAAAACACCTACCTAAATATGACTCTTAATTAGAGGAACGCCAAACACCTGCCTCTAATTAAGAGCCATACCAGGCAACCCAAAACCAACATAGAAACAGAAAACATAGACTGCCCACCCAAAACACATGCCCTGACCATAATACACATACAAAAACAACATAAAACAGGTCAGGACCGTTACACCCATGCCTTGATTAGATGGTTAAAAAACACACCACTCTTTCATAATTTCTTGAAACAACAAAAGCAATTTTACCAGCATTGCTGGAAATGGGGTTTTGGAATCCAACTCTTCATATGGACAGAAAGAAAACAGGGGTTTTCAACTACAGTCCTTCAGGGGGGTTAGGATGCTGATTCTCCTCTCTCAATGCCCTATAATGACTTTATAAATTACTTTCAGTGTGACAGATTTTAGTTTTACTTGTTTTTATGTTTGTTTATAGTGTGACCGATCAAGTAATAGTCAATCATAGACCAGTAAGTCGAATTACCTGTTTACTCCTGGTCTAAAGCAGACCCTGGCTAACCAATGATGGTTACGGTGAAGGCCATTGATGAAGGCCGAAACATCAAGCTATGAATAGTTGCTTCATAAATAAAATAATATGTTTTTAACAGTGAGCGAGCGTTTTTTTTCCTTCACCTTATCAGAAATGATTCAAAAGGTGCATTTATGTGAACTGGAGTTGAGTGCCCTGCAACTAAACAACCACAGGGGGTTCGACTAAAATCATTTACAGGACTGCATTTGTCACACCCTGACCGCCCTGTTTGGCCGGGTGTGGTTCTCACTCAGAGGCAGCTGTCTATCGTTGTCTCTGATTGAGAACCATACTTAGGTAGCTTTTTCCCACATGGTTTATGTGGGTAGTTATTTTCTGTTTTGTGTTTCTGCACTTGACAGGACTGTTTCGTTCCTTCTCTTTATTATTTTTGTATTTAGTGTTCAGTCAAAATAAAAACATGAACACTTACCACGCTCTCTCCCTCCCTCTGTCTGTCTCCCTCCCTTCATAGCCCCTTTTACTCTCTCCTGGCAGTGGGTGGGTGAGTACACTGTGTCTTCTGGCCCTGTTTGAGGAACGTGGCGGTTCAGTAATGTCGGCGTGTGAACCGCACCCCAGCGCTCCCCTGAGGCAAACAGAAAACAGCAAACAGAGAGAGCAGCGTGCCAATCAGCTTCACACACACACACACACACACACACACACACACACACACACACACACACACACACACACACACACACACACACACACACACACACACACACACACACACACACACACACACACACACACATGCGTGCGTGCGCACACACACAAAACACACAGACATGCACATGTAGGTACACATACAGACAAACGCGTACACATACACACACACACACACACAGTTACATACACAAGGTCAAACACACACACACACACACTCTGAGATGTCCAAACACTCATTAGCTCATCACACGAGTACTGCACACTAGCACCAGAAGATCTACTTTGAAACAATTAATGTTCAAAGTGATGAATACAGAGAATGAATATCAGACAAGTCATAGCATCATAGTACATGCTTGTCGATCTCATTCCAAAATCATGGGCATTAATATGGAGTAGGTCCCCCCTTTGCTGCTATAACAGCCTCCACTCTTCTGCGAAGGCTTTGCACTAGATGTTGGAACATTGCTGCGGGGACTTGCTTCCACAGCCATAAGAGCATTAGTGAGGTTGGGCATTGATGTTGGGTGATTAGGCCTGGCTCGCAGTCGGTGTTCCAATTCATCCCAAAGGTGTTTGATGAGGTTGATGTCAGGGCTTTCTGCAGTCGATTCAAGTTCTTCCACACCAATCTCGACAAACTATTTCTATATGGATCTCGCTTTGTGCACAGGGACATTGTCATGCTGAAACAGGAAAGAGCCTTCTCCAAACTGTTGCCATAAAGTTGAAGGCACAGAATCGTCTAGAATGTAATTGTATGCTGTAGCGTTAAGATTTCACTTCACTGGTACCACGGGGCCTAGCCGAAGCATGAAAAACAGCCCCAGACCATTATTCCTCCTACACCAAACTTTACAGTTGGCACTATGCATTCGGGCAGGTAGCGTTTCCCTGTCATCTGCAAAACCCAGAATCGTCCTACAGACTGCCAGATGGTGAAGCGTGATTCATCACTCCAGAGAATGCGTTTCCACTGCTCCAGATTCAAATAGCGGAATCTCCGGCCGGCGCTTGGCATTGTCCAGCCGGCGCTTGGTATTGTGCATGGTGATCTTAAACTTATGGGTTACCCATGGAAACGATTCTGGGTTTTGCAGATTCAGCACTCGACACATAACAGCACTTACAGTTGACCTGGGCAGCTCTAGTAGGGCCAAAATGTGACGAACTGAATTGTTCGAAAGGTGGCATCCTATGATGGTGACATGTTGAAAGTCACTGAGCTCTTCAGTACGGCCGTTCTACTAGCAATGTTTGTCTATGGAAATTGCATGGCTGTGCGCTCGATTTTATACACCTGTCAGCAACGGGTGTGGTTGAAATAGCTGAATCCACTAATTTGAATGGGTGTCCACATACTTTTGTATATATAGTGTACAACTGATGTCTCTAAACAGACTCTTTTTGAATGAGGGTTTGTTTTTCAACTCATTTAATCAGGGTGAGTTTCTAGCAGTAAATGTGACATGGGATGTCGGTGAACTGCTGCCAGCTCACAAATTCAATTACTCCACAAACATTTCTACACTTCAAACATGGGCTGTTTTGGTGCAATTATCCCCCATCATGCATTTAGCTAGAGCCCATTCCTACTAAGTACTCTAACTCTTAATATTCCCACTTCTGAGACACACATTTGCGTAACATGACGAGAAAAATAAGGAAAGTGTTCGGCAAACTAAAGATTACCTTGTTCCCAGGACCCTCTCGCAAGACAGAGTGATACATTTTCTTTATTCACTGTTTATTTGTTCATTTTTTTCTGTTAAACTCATACCATTTTCCCTTCCTCAGAAGCTCTCCCATGAATACCAAACTACATTATGAAAGCATCTAAAAGTCACAGCCCATCTTTTTCATAGTTTCTCTTATTGGGTTCAATGATAAAGAACGATTTCTATTCCAGGCAGCAGTGGGAGCAGGAGGAGAAAACAAAAAATGTCTTCCACAGCTGCCATTCCCTTACTCTTTTTAAGCAAATTATATTGTACGTTTTCTGTTATTGTACAGTATGTTCAAAGTTGGACAGAAATTACATTAAATGTGCTGAGAGAACTTTTTACGTAAATTGTTTACCTACGCATCATTTAATTGATCAAATAAATATTGATGGACAGTCTCATTTTTCAAAGTAGGAATGTTATTTTTGCATTACCAGGAACCCAGGCAAACAGAACTGCCTGAATATTGTCAGTTATCTATTACATCATCTTCCTCTCCTTTCCATAATGAAGAATCCATTCGGTTCCATTCTAGTAGAGACCAGTCTTAGAGAACACAGCTCCGCTTCTGTCCTGCTGAGTCCTGGCTCCTCGGGCCCTGCGGCCTCTGTTTCTGGGCCCCGGCCCAGCACCCCGCCGGTCCATGTTACACCCTTCCGCCTGTCCACCCCAGAGGTAGTCTCACCTTCCCCACCACACCCTAGGTCATTTCCTGCCGTGGAGGCAGGGTATGAGGGAACTCATTAGCCTATCCCGGTCATGAGCTTTAAATTCAATGCAGCCCACCTACCACACGTTTGCTATCCACCCCGCCAATGAACACCCTTGCACACACCTGTGCACACATGCACGCATACATCCACAACAACAACAATCATCGTCATAGAATTGTTTTTTAGGCTGCTCAGGGAAAGTGTGAGTGAAAACAGTGGTGATTCACAGTTCACACCAGTAGGGAAGAAAATTACGTCCTTGACTGTTTTATTAACTTCTTGCGTTGCCCCTGCAGTCTAGTGGAGTGCAGCCACTTTCACACTCACCTTGTTCAATAAAGGGGTGGCTAGTACTCACTCCCTCTCTCTCCCTCTCTCCTGTGTGTGTGCGCTTACTGTATGCAGTCAGTGCCAGCAGCGCTGTTGAAATACCACTCCCATAGCTAACTGTCTGCCCGACAGGCACATCTGACCTCTGTCAGGAAGAGGAATCATGAATCAGAATTAAAACAAGTGCTGCATAAGCATCGCCCAGTGTGCTTTACTGCTCTGTGTTCCACGCATAATAATGAAGAGGGGAAGATCTACAGGTAACTGCCAAAATAAAGGAAACACCAACAGATAGTGTCTTAATAGGGCGTTGGGCCACCATGAGCCAGAACAGCTTCAGTACACCTTGGCATAGATTCTACAAGTTTCTGGAAGTCTATTGGAGGGATGCGAAACATTTCTTCCACAAGATATTCCATAATTTGGTGTTTTGTTAATGGTGTTGGATTCTCCCATAAGTGTTCAATTGGGTTGAGATCTGGTGACTGAGACGGCCGTGGCATATGGTTTATATTGTTTTCATGCTCATCAAACCATTCCGTGACCACTCGTGCCCTGTGGATGGGGACATTGTCATCCTGTAACGGCTGGTGCTCTCCTCATCCTCGGATGAGGTGAGGAGAGAAGGATCTTCAGACCAAAACGCAGCAGTTGGGAAATAAGCCATCTTTATTAAAAATACGATGGCCACACGAAACGAAACAAAACACTTTCAAACTACAAAACAAGAAAACGACGTTGACGAAACCTGAACATAAACTTACATAACTAAACATAAACTTACGTACAGGAAACAGACGACATCGAAACGAAACGAAACAAACAAACGCTACAGTCCAGTGTGGTACGAACATACATACTGACACAGGAGACAATCACCCACAAACAAACAGTGAGAATGCCCTACCTAAATATGACTCTTGATTAGAGGAAAACGCAAACCACCTGCCTCTAATCAAGAGCCATACCAGGCAAACCAAAACCAACATAGAAACAAATAACATAGACTGCCCACCCAAAACTAACGCCCTGACCATAAACACATAAAAACAACATAAAACAGGTCAGGACTGTTACAGTACCCCCCCCTCAAGGTGCGAACGCCGGGCGCACCAGCACAAAGTCCAGGGGAGGGTCCGGGTGGGCAGTTGACCACGGTGGTGGTTCCGGCTCAGGACGCTGTCCCCACACCACCATAGTCACTCCCCTCTTCTGTCTACCCCTTCCACTGACCACCCTAAAACTACTTTCCCCTAAATAAACAGCCAGCACCGGGACAAGGGGCAGCACCGGGACAAGGGGTAGCACCGGGACAAGGGGCAGCACCGGAACAAGGGGCAGCACCAGGATAAGGACCAGCACCGGAATAAGGGGCAGCACCGGGACAAGGGGCAGCACCGGGACAAGGGGCAGCACCGGGACAAGGGGCAGCACCGGGACAAGTGGCAGCACCGGGACAAGGGGCAGCACCGGGACAAGGGGCAGCACCGGGACAAGGGGCAAGACCGGGACAAGGGGCAGATCCCGGCTGAAGGACTCTGGCAGGTCCTGTTTGGACGGCTCTGGCAGGTCCTGGCTGGACGGCTCTGGCAGGTCCATGCAGGCTGACGGCTCTCGACACTCATGGCAGACTGACGGCTCTCTACGCTCATGGCAGGCTGACGGCTCTCGACACTCATGGCAGGCTGACGGCTCTCGACGCTCATGGCAGGCTGACGGCTCTGGCTGCTCATGGCTCTCTGACGGCTCTGGCTGCTCATGGCTCTCTGACGGCTCTGGCTGCTCATGGCTCTCTGACGTCTCTGGCTGCTCATGGCTCTCTGACGGCTCTGGCTGCTCATGGCTCTCTGACGGCTCTGGCTGCTCATGGCTCTCTGACGGCTCTGGCTGCTCATGGCTCGCTGGCGGCTCTGGCAGATCCTGTCTGGTTGGCGGCTCTGGCAGATCCTGTCTGGTTGGCGGCTCTGGCAGATCCTGTCTGGTTGGCGGCTCTGGCAGATCCTGTCTGGCGGGCGGCTCTAGCGGCTCCTGTCTGGCTGACGGCTCTAGCGGCTCCTGTCTGGCTGACGGCTCTGTAGGCTCATGGCAGACGGGCGGCTTTGCAGGCTCATGGCAGACGGGCGGCTTTGCAGGCTCATGGCAGACGGATGGCTCAGACGGCGCTGGGGAGACGGATGGCTCAGATGGCGCTGGGGAGACGGATGGCTCAGATGGCGCTGGGGAGACGGATGGCTCAGATGGCGCTGGGGAGACGGATGGCTCTGGCCGGATACGGTGCACTGTAGACCTGGTGCGTGGTGCCGGAACTGGAGGCACCGTGCTAATGACAAGCACCTTCCTACTAGTGCGGGGAGCAGGAACTGGGCACACTGTACTCTCAAAGCCTACTCTATCCCTGATGCGAGGTACCGGCACTGGTGACACCGGGCTGAGGACAAGCACATCAGGATTAGTAGGGGGAGAAGATACAGTTTGTTCAGGGCTCTGGAGACCCACAGGTGGCTTAGTGCGTGGTGCCGGAACTGGAGGCACCGGGCTAGATACACGCACTACAGGGAGAGTGCGTGGAGGAGGAACAGGGCTCAGGATACGCACTGGTAGCCTAGTGCGTAGTGTAGACACTGTAGGTACTAGGCTGGGGCGGGGAGGTGGTGCCGGAAATACCGGACCGTGGAGGCGTACTGGCACTCTTGAGCATTGAACCCGCCCAACCTTACCTGGTTGAATGCTCCCGGTCGCCCGACCAGTGCGGGGAGGTGGAATAACCCGCACCGGCCTATGTAGGCGAACCGGGGAAACCATGCGTAAGGCCGGTGCCATGTATGCCGGCCCGAGGAGACGCACTGGAGACCAGACGCGTTGAGCCGGCCTCATGACACCTGGCTCAATACTCAATCTAGCCCTACCAGTGCGGGGAGGTGGAATAACCCGCACTGGGCTATGCACTCGTACAGGAGACACCGTGCGCTCTACTGCGTAACACGGCGCCTGCCCGTACTCCCGCTCTCCACGGTAAGCCTGGGAAGTGGGCGCAGGTCTCCTACCTGCCCTTGGCCCACTACCTCCTAGCCCCCCCCCAAGAAATTTTTGGGAATTACTTACGGGCTTTTTGGGCTTCCGTGCCAGACGCGTTCCCTCATAGCTCCGGTTCCTCTCCCCGGTAGCCTCTGCTCTCCTCAGTGCCTCCACCTGTTCCCATGGGAGGCGATCCCTCCCAGCCAGGATCTCCTCCCAAGTGTAGCAACCCTTTCCGTCCAAAACATCATCCCATGTCCATTGCTCCTTTCTCTCCTGTCCCTTACTCCGTTTAATTTTCCCTTGCCGCTTGGTCTTAGCGTGGTGGGTGATTCTGTAACGGCTTGTGCTCTCCTCATCCTCGGATGAGGTGAGGAGAGAAGGATCTTCAGACCAAAACGCAGCAGTTGGGAAATAAGCCATCTTTATTAAAAATACGATGGCCACACGAAACGAAACAAAACACTTTCAAACTACAAAACAAGAAAACGACGTTGACGAAACCTGAACATAAACTTACATAACTAAACATAAACTTACGTACAGGAAACAGACGACATCGAAACGAAACGAAACAAACAAACGCTACAGTCCAGTGTGGTACGAACATACATACTGACACAGGAGACAATCACCCACAAACAAACAGTGAGAATGCCCTACCTAAATATGACTCTTGATTAGAGGAAAACGCAAACCACCTGCCTCTAATCAAGAGCCATACCAGGCAAACCAAAACCAACATAGAAACAAATAACATAGACTGCCCACCCAAAACTAACGCCCTGACCATAAACACATAAAAACAACATAAAACAGGTCAGGACTGTTACACATCCTATGGGGGCATAACCATGGTAGCCAAAATAATGGCCAGCCCAGCATTTTTATACATGAGCATGATAGTATGTTAACTTCTTAATTAACTCAGGAACCACACCTGGGTGGAAGCACCTGCTTTTAATATAACTTGCATTCCTCATTTACTCAAGTGTATCCATTATTTTGGCAGTTACATGTACGGTTATATTTAATTAAAGCATCAGCCCTGCGGCACAGCAAAATCACAGCATCTATTAAGGCTGGATGTGCACAAATCAATATGCTCAATCTGTGTTTCTCCCACTTTTTAAAAATTTATTTTTTGCTCAGCTCAAGGTTCTTGCTGTTTGCATCTCACCAACTTTGATCACTCATCTATCTGTCCACAACACCTGCTAGCCAGGCATTGGGGAGATGTTGAATGTGGTTGTGTTAGTGTAAAGTCAGAATGTGATTGTGTCTCATTGCTGCGCATGAGTCTTTCAGCTAAATAAACAAACATATAAAGATGTTTTGTTCTTAATGATGGGTCTTATTCTATTTGATTCTAGTATATGACCACACAGCTCTTTCCCATATTTACCCCCCCCCCCCCCCACTCCCCCTTTCCCTCTTTCTCATCTCCTTCCTTTGTCTCCCTCCCTCTATCCCTCTATCCCTCTATCCCTCTATCCCATCTCCCACCTCCATTCAACAGCATGGCGCCGACAGAGATGGTCGCCTCGCTTCGAGTTCTTAGGAAACTATGCAGTATTTCGTTTTTTTATGTATTATTTCTTACATTGTTACCCCAGGAAATCTTAAGTCGGGAAGAACTATTGCATACAGCCGGGAAGAACTATTGGATATAAGAGCAACGTCAACTTACCAACATCACGACCAGGAATACGACTTTGTCCTCTGTTTGGACTACCACCCAGGACAATGGAGCTAATTCCAGTAGGCAATCCAAAATCAACAACGCCGCAGAAGGGGCAGACGAAGCGGTGTGCAATATGTGCGTCCTGGCCAGGCTCCGTAGACATACATATTGCACACCGCTCCCGAGTATACTACTAGCTAATGTCCAGTCTCTTGACAACAAGGTAGACAAAGTTCGAGCAAGGTTTCAGAGATTGTAACATTCTTTGTTTCACGGAAACATGGCTCTCTCGGGATGTGTTGTCGGAATCGGTTCAGCCACCGGGATTCTCCATGCATCGTGCCAACAAAACATCTCTCTGGGAAAAAGAAGGGCGGGTGTGTATGCTTTATGATTAACGACTCATGGTGTATTCATAACATCATACAGGACCTCAAGTCCTTCTGCTCACCCAATCTAGAATTCCTTACAATCAAGTGCCAGCCATTTTACCTACCAAGAGAATTCTCTTCAGTTACAGTCACAGCTGTGTACATTTCCCCTCAAGCAGACACCAAGGCGGCCATCAAGGAACTTCACTGGACTATATGCAAACTGGAAACCATACATTCTGAGGCTGCATTTATTGTAGCTGGGGATTTTAACAAAGCAAATTTGACAACATGTCTACCTAAATTCTTACGGCATATTGATTGCGCTACGCGCATGCGCAATGCCCTCGACCACTGCTACTCTAACTTCCGCAATGCATACAAAGCCCTCCCAACCCTACCTTCGGCAAATCCGACCACGATGCCATCTTGCTCCTTCCGTCTTATAGGTAGAAACTCTAACAGGATGTACCAGTGACAAGAACCACTGGTCCGACACTGGTCCGACCAATCGGAAACCAAGCTTCAAGATTGTTTTGATCACGCGGACTGGAATATGTTCCGGTCAGCCTCAGAGAACAACATTGACCTATACGCTGACTCAGTGAGTGCGTTTATAAAGAAGTGCATTGGAGATGTTGTACCCACTGTGACTATTAAAACCTACCTTAACCAAAAACCGTGGATGGATGGCGACAATTGCGCAAAACTGAAAACATGATCCACCACATTTAACCATGGAAAGAGGTCTGGGAATATGTCTGAATATAAACAGTGTAGCTAATCCCTCTGCAAGGCAATCAAACAAGCAAAATGCCAGTACATGGACAAGGTGGAGTCGCAATTCAACGGCTCAGACACGAGACGTATGTGGCAGGGTCTACAGGAAATCACGGACTACAAAAAGAAATCCAGCCAGGTCACGGACACCGACGTCAAGCTTCCAGACCAACTAAAACACCATCTTTGCCCGCTTTGAGGATAATACAGTGCCACCGTCGTGGCCCGCTAACAAGGACTGAACCCCCCCTCTCCTTCTCCGTGGCTGACATGAGTAAAACATTTAAACGTGTTAACCCTCGCAGGGCTGCTGGCATTCCTAGCCGCGTCCTCAAAGCATGCGCAGACCAGCTGGCTGGTGTGTTTACGGACATATTCAATCACGCCCTATCCCAGTCTGTAGTCCCCAAATGCTTCAAGATGGCTACCATTCTTCCTGTACCCAAGAAGGCAAAGATAACTGAACTAAATGACTACCGCCTTGTAGCACTCACTTCTGCCATCATGAAGTGCTTTGAGAGACTAGTCAAGGATCATATCACCTCCACCTTACCGGTCACACTAGACCCACTTCAGTTTGCTTACCGCACCAACAGGTCCACAGACGATGCAATTGCCATCGCACTGCACACTACCCTATCCCATCAGGACATGAGGAAAACCTATGTAAGAATGCTGTTCATTGACCACTGTTCAGCATTCGACACCATAGTACCCTCCAAGCTCGTCATCAAGCTGGAGGCACTGGGTCTCAACCCCACCCTGTGCAATTGGGTACTGGACTTTCTGACGGGCCGCCCCCAGGTGGTGAAGGTAGGAAACAACATTGCCACTTCGCTGACCCTCAACACTGGGGCCCCACAAGGGTGCGTACTCAGCCCCCTCCTGTACTCCCTATTCACCCATGATTGCGTGGCCATGCATGCCTCCAACTCAATTCTCATGTTTGCAGACAACACAACAGTAGTGTGCTTGATTATCAACAACGATGACAGGGAGGAGGTGAGGGCACTCAAAGTGTGGTGTCAAGAAAAACAACCTCTCACTCAACGTCAGCAAAGCAAAGGAGATGATCGTGGACTTCAGGAAACAGCAGAGGGAGCACCCCTCTATCCACATTGAAGGGACAGTAATGGAGAAGGTGGAAAGTTTTAAGTTCCTCGGCATACACATCACGGACAAACTGAAATGGTTCACCCACACAAACAGTGTGGTGAAGAAGGCGCGACAGCGGCTCTGAAACCTCAGGAGGCTGAAGAAATTTGGCTTGTCACCTAAAACCCTGACAAACTTTTACAGATGCATAAATGAGAGTATCCTGTCAGGCTGTATCACCGCCTGGTACGGCAACTGCAATGCCCTCAGCTGCAAGACTCTCCAGAGGGTGGTGCTGTTGTAACGGCTGTCCTCGCTGACAGAAGGAGAGGACCAAAACGCAGAGTGGTTAGTGTTCATTATTTAATGAAAGTCAACAAAACACTTCAAAATACAAAACAACCAACAAACGTGACAAAACCGAAACAGTCCTGTGTGGCACAAACACTAACACAGGAACAAACACCCACAAAACACACGTGAAACCCAGGCTGCCTAAGTATGATTCTCAATCAGGGACAACGATTGACAGCTGCCTCTGATTGAGAATCATACCAGGCCGAACACAAAAATCCCAACATAGAAAATCAACCATAGACAAACCCACCCAACTCACGCCCTGACCAACTAAAATAAATACAAGACAAAGGAAAACAGGTCAGGAACGTGACAGCTGTCTGCACAACGCATCACCGGTGGCAAACTACCTGCCCTCCAGGACACCTACAGCACCTGATGTCACGGGAAGGCCAAAAAGATAATCAAGGACAACAACCACCTGAGCCACTGCCTGTTCACACCGCTACCAACCAGAAGGCGAGGTCAGTACAGGTGCATCAAAGCTGGGTGTCACGCCCTGACCTGAGAGAACCTTTTATTTCTCTATTTTGGTTAGGTCAGTGTGTGACTAGGGTGGGTAATCTAGTTTTTTATTTTCTATGTTGACCTGGTATGGTTCCCAATCAGAGGCAGCTGTCTATAGTTGTCTCTGTCTCTGATTGGGGATCATATTTAGGCAGTCTTTTCCCACCTGTTGTGTGTGGGATCTTGATTTTGTATTGTTGCTTTTCAGCCCTACAAAGCTGTACGTTTCGTTTGTTACTCTTTCTTGTTTTGTGCCGGTTATCATAAATAAAAAATGATTAACCTACCCCACGCTGCATCTTGGTCCGACCATCCTTCCAACAACGACCGTTACACTGGGACCGAGAGACTGAAAAACAGCTTCTATCTCATGGCCATCAGAGTGCTACACAGCAATTACTGACTCAGAGAGACTGCTGCCTACATTGAGACCCAATAACTGGCCATTTTAATACATGGATCAGTAGTCACTTTGTACAAAGCACTATAAATAATGCCACTTTAACTTCTACTTGGTCACAATCCCGGATCCGGGAGCACCCCCATCATTCACCCATGATTGCGTGGCCATGCATGCCTCCAACTCAATTCTCATGTTTGCAGACGACACAACAGTAGTGTGCTTGATTATCAACAACGATGACAGGGAGGAGGTGAGGGCACTCAAAGTGTGGTGTCAAGAAAAACAAACTCTCACTCAACGTCAACAAAACAAAGGAGATGATCGTGGACTTCAGGAAACAGCAGAGGGAGCACCCCTCTATCCATAACCTCCCGGGTGGCGCAGTGGTCTAGGGCACTACATCGCAGTGCTAGCTGCGCCACCAGAGTCTCTGGGTTCGCGCCCAGGCTGGGCTGGGTTCGCGCCCAGGCTCTGTCGCAGCCGGCCGCAACCGGGAGGTCCGTGGGGCGACGCACAATTGGCATAGCGTCGTCCGGGTTAGGGAGGGTTTGGCCGGTAGGGATATCCTTGTCTCAGTATGTAAAATGTAATAAAATGTATGCACTCTACTGTAAGTCGCTCTGGATAAGAGCGTCTGCTAAATGACTAAAATGTAAAATGTAAAAATTAAAAAAGCTGACTAGCATAGCCTAGCATAGCGTCACAAGTAAATACTAGCATCTAAATATCATTAAATCACAAGTCCAAGACACCAGATGAAAGATACACATCTTGTGAATCCAGCCATCATTTCTGATTTTTAAAATGTTTTACAGGGAAGACACAATATGTAAATCTATTATCTAACCACGATAGCAAAAGACACAACTTGTTTTTCCCACCATTTTTTTCCTCATAGGTAGCTATCACAATTTCGACCAAATAAGATATAAATAGCCACTAACCAAGAAACAACTTAATCAGATGACAGTCTGATAACATTTATTGTATAGCATATGTTTTGTTAGAAAAATGTGCATATTTCAGGTATAAATCATAGTTTACCATTGCAGCCACCATCACAACTCTCACCAAAGCAACTAGAATAACTACAGAGACCATCGTGTATTACCTAAATACTCATCATGAAACATTTCTGAAAAATACACAGCGTACAGCAAATGAAAGACAAAGATCTTGTGAATCCAGCCAATATTTCAGATTGTTTAAGTGTTTTACAGCGAAAACACAATATAGCATTAAATTAGCTTACTACAATAGCCAACCACACAGCAGCATTGATTCATGCACGTTAGCGATAGCGAATAAACCAGCAAAAGATATTACATTTTTGACTAACCTTCTCAAAACTTCATCAGATGACAGTCCTATAACATCATATTACACAATACATATAGAGTTTGTTCGAAAACCAATAGAAGACAGGCAGATTTATAAACTGACCTCAGAACAGCCAGCAGATTTCAGCATTCTCACATCCTCATAGGAAAATTGCTCTAACTCCAGTTCTGTTTTACTCACAGATTGAATTCAAACGGTTTTAGAAACTAGAGAGTGTTTTCTATCCAATAGTAATAATAATATGCATATTGTACGAGCAAGAATTGAGTACTAGGCAGTTTAATTTGGGAACGAAATTATTACAAAGTGC
Source organism: Salvelinus fontinalis (assembly GCF_029448725.1). Lineage (NCBI taxonomy): Eukaryota > Metazoa > Chordata > Actinopteri > Salmoniformes > Salmonidae > Salvelinus > Salvelinus fontinalis. The sequence continues at coordinate 9,992,487 of NC_074703.1, read as the reverse complement.
CAACAGCACCCCCTATTTAATGTTTACATATCTTACATTACTCATATCAAATGTATATACTGTATTTTATATATCTATTGCACCTTGCCTGTGCTGCTCAGCCATCGTTCATCCATATACGTACATGTACATATTCTCAATCATCCCTTTAGATGTGTGTGTATTAGGTAGTTGTTGGGAAATTGTTAGATTACTTGTTAGATATTGCTGCACTGTCGGAACTAGAAGCACAAGCATTTTGCTACGCTTGCATTAACATCTGCTAACCATGTGTATGTGACAAATAAAATTTGATTGATCCATCCTGTGTATCCTAAAAGGAAATCCTTGGAGGAATTAAATATTCCCTTTAAAAGGTTGTATTTTGTTATGTTTCAACTTCCCCTTAACCTTTCAAAACTTGCCCTGGAAGGATGGGATGCAGCAGGGCATACATAGCAGAATTGAATTAGGGAGGGATGGAGCAAACATATTGAAGTTTGAATAGGGTGAGAGAGGACCAGAAACAAAGGTGGATAGAGGGAGAGAGAAATGAATGGATTGAGATGGGATAGAGGGAGGGAGAGAAAGTTGGGCAGAAGGAAGATGAGAGTAAGGGAACGGGAGGCAGAGATAAAAGAGAGAGAGGGTATATAAGGACAAAGACAGAAAGGGAACTACTCCGGCAGTGCGTGGGTGAGGAGAACTCTAGTGTGGGGGAGGCTAGTCCACTGGAGCAGCTGTTCCATAGAGACAGACAGACATAATGTCCTAGGTCTGTCCTTGGCCTGGGCTTACCTGACTCACCATTCCCCCTCTGTCATCCCAGCCGTCCAGCTCCCCAAGCTAGCTCTAGCCAGAGAGGAGGGTTCGCCCTATTCTACCTGCCTGCTGTGGGCACACAGGTGCCAGTCGCAGCGGAATTATTTGAAGGTAGCCTCCGTGTTTGGGGAAAAGGGAGCACTCCTCGTCTTTAAAATGTCATACTCTTTCAATTTCAGAAGGGAAATGGGACATCGATTGCATTTGAGATAATTTTAGAGAGCGGAGAGAGATGAGAGCGAGGGAGGCGAGAGAGGGATTTAAGAAAGTAGAGGTATCTGTGATGGACAGAACACCCTGTCTCTCCAATAGACGCTAGATAAATAGATGTGTGTTTAAGGTAGTATTCACCTCCAAGGTTTGTGTGAACCAGTTGAATGGAGGAGATTATGGTGATTAGCAGTGATTAGGGGATGACTAGACGTTTTGAGTTAGAGCCAGGCTGCTATTACCTCTCCTTGATCTCTGACAAGCCGACAAACTCAACTCAAACATTCCCTTTGTGGTGGAAGTCACAGTTGCCCCAAACTTTTCCTTTGTTCATGATCTACACCTACAGTATTGGATTGTTTCTTCATGTTTCTTCTCTCATCTTAGTGAAACAGTTGTTAGACATTAGCAATACAATGTTGTGTTTTTGCACGTGTTTTTGTGTGCATGTTGGACAGGCCGTTAAATACACTTAGCCAGGTTCTACAGAGACAAAGATTAGAATGGAGGAACCTGAAAGACAGTCGGACAACCCAACCTGGCAAAAAGTATAGTTAGAAAGACAGGAGGGAAGCAGAACAGACAGACAGAGAGAGAGAGAGAGAGAGAGAACTCCAATACGCATGTTATGTCAAGTCGTTGCAGCATCCTCAAAAAATACACACACATAAACACACTTTCAGGTTACTCTGAAACCTCTGGAGGTGAACAGGGAGACTGTGTTGACTTTCCCTCCAGTGTAGTTGTATAGGATACAGATTTGCATAGTACTGTATTCATAATAATATGGTCCATATGAGCCCTCCCAGTGTGTCAGTCTGCAGTAGCAGCCTGCAGCGTCTTAGTACGGACGACCTGGGAACTCTCACGTATGGAATTCTACTAAATCTCAGCGTACGGCCTCCTCCACGGTATAAAAAGAGGTGCGTCTCCGTGTCTGTTTATTATTGTGCCATCATATTGGTGGAGGAGCATTTGAGACAAATTTGTGAATATCTCCGGAATAAAAGAGAGGCAGTGATCGACATAACCCCCTTTCCACCCCGGGCGATCTGCCAGCTGGTACATTACGTGATTAGAATGCAGGTTGCCGTGCCGACAGGCCAGGCAGCGCTCCCTACACACTTGTGTTCTGTTTAATTGGATTAACTTATAAGGAATTAAGCTGGTACTCAGAGGGGGTCTCACACACATATTTGTAAGCACACACACACACACGCACAAACCCACGTACACACACACACACACACACACTGAGTATACCAAACATTAGGGACACCTTCCTGATTTGCAGTTGCCCTCAGAACAGCCTCAATTCGTTGGGGTATGGATTCTACAAGTTGTCGAAAGCGTTCCATCGCCATGCTGGCCCTTGGACCATTCTTCATCTACACTGATTGAAGTGGATGTAACAAGTGACATCAGTAAGGGATAGTAGTTTTCACCTCGGTTCACCTGGTCAGTCTATGTCATGGAAAAAGCATGGTTTGTTTAATATACAGTACATTCACACAAAAACACATACAGTCAGACACACACTAATAATGTGCTAAGGACTACACACGACACACACACACACACACACACACACACACACACACACACACACACACACACACACACACACACACACACACACACACACACACACACACACACACACACACACACACACACACACTACACACACTGCAGATAGAAACACACAGCGAGTTAATTCGGTCCACCACCCACTGTTGAGCCCTGCTGCTGTTCTGATCTCGGCCTTGAAACACATTAATTTCTGGACAAACTGTTCATTATAAGAGAGATCTGAGAGTCTCATGCTGTCTGTGCCTCTCTCTCTCTTTCTCGCTCTTTCTCTCTCTCACCCTCTGTATCTCTCTCCTTGTCTATTTCTCCTTGTCTATTTCTATTAGGAGGGGTGCGTCACTTGAGTGGATTGAGTCACTGACGTGATCTTCCTGTCTGGGTTGGCGCCCCCCCTTGGGATGTGCCGTGGCGGAGATCTTTGTGGGCTATACTCGGCCTTGTCTCAGGATGGTAAGTTGGTGGTTGAAGGTATCCCTCTAGTGGTGTGGGGGCTGTGCTTTGGCAAAGTGGGTGGGGTTATATCCTGCCTGTTTGGCCCTGTCCGGGGGTATCATCGGATGGGGCCACAGTGTTTCCTGACCCCTCCTGTCTCAGCCTCCAGTATTTATGCTGCAGTAGTTTATGTGTCGGGGGGCTAGGGTCAGTCTGTTATATCTGAGGACCTCTCCTGTCTTATCAGGTGTCCTGTGTGAATTTAAGCATGCTCTCTCTAATTCTCTCTTTCTCTCTTTCTTTCTCTCTCTCGGAGGACCTGAGCCCTAGGACCATGCCTCAGGACTACCCGGCATGATGACTCCTTGCTGTCCCCAGTCCACCTGGCCGTGCTGCTGCTCCAGTTTCAACTGTTCTGCCTGCGGCTATGGAACCCTGACCTGTTCACCGGACGTGCTACCTGTCCCAGACTTGCTGTTTTCAACTCTCTAGAGACAGCAGGAGCGGTAGAGATACTCTCAATGATCGGCTATGAAAAGCCAACTGACATTTACTCCTGAGATGCTGACTTGTTGCACCCTCGACAACTACTGTGATTATTATTATTTGACCATGCTGGTCATTTATGAACATTTGAACATCTTGGCCATGTTCTGTTATAATCTCCACCCGGCACAGCCAGAAGAGGACTGGCCACCCCTCATAGCCTGGTTCCTCTCTAGGTTTCTTCCTAAGTTTTGGCCTTTCTAGAGAGTTTTTCCTAGCCACCGTGCTTCTACACCTGCATTGCTTGCTGTTTGGGGTTTTAGGCTGGGTTTCTTTACAGCACTTTGAGATATCAGGTGATGTAAGAAGGGCTAAATAAATGCATTTGATATGATTTTATATTTCTCTCTTTCTATCTGCCCCTCTCTCTTTCTTCCTCTTCGCCACTATCTGTTCCTCACTTCCTGTCTCTCGCTATCTCTTGGTCTATCTTTTATTTTCAATGTAATACTTTTTTTTCTACAGAGAGAGACTACTGATTTGAAAACTGAGAGACAGATGTAAAAAAGCATTGTTCTCTTTGAATAAGCAGAAAAATATGCAGAACCAGTATGATAAGGCTTGATTGACGTAATTCTAAACTAACATAATACATTATTGATAACCTATATTGATTTACTTTAAACGCCTGCTCTCCTGGGTTCCAATCTCAATGACACACGATAACAAACAGTATCAGCCCCCTACGGGTGAGATGAAGCACATTTATAGGCCTTTGTGGTGTGTGTGTGTGTGTGTGTGTGTGTGTGTGTGTGTGTGTGTGTGTGTGTGTGTGTGTGTGTGTGTGTGTGTGTGTGTGTGTGTGTGTGTGTGTGTGTGTGTGTGTGTGTGTGTGTGTGTGTGTGTGTGTGTGTGTGTGTGTGTGTGTGTGTGTGTGTGTGTGTGTGTGTGTGTGAAGCTGATTGGCACGTGTGTGTGCCTCATTTTGTTTGCACCCCATTATGATCTCCTCACCAATAGCACTCAATAGCAATCTCTGTTAAGGATTATTGAGTGCTATATCTTTAGGGGTTGGTACACCCAAGTATGATGTCATCTGTAGTCCTTAATAATCAGCTTACAATAACTGTCTAGTATCATACATTTTTTTATGTTGGAGCTTTATCAATGTCCAGAATGCATACTGCTTCATGGCATAGGCGACAAATAGCCGAGCGATCAGATTTTTGGGACAGTAACCAAAACGTTTCAAGTTCGAATCCCAGAGCCAGCAATGTGAAAATTCTGTCGATATGCCTTTGACGAAGGCACTTAACTGTAATTGATCCAGGGTTGCTGTTGATAATGGCTAACCCAGGCCATGACCCCACTCTCCGAGGGTGTCTCGGGGGTAGTTTGGATTTGCGTAAAACATATTTCAATTTCACACATGTATAATACAAATCAAGTCATATTTTATTGGTCACATAGACAACGTTAGCAGATGCCAATGCGAGTGTAGCGAAATGCTTGTGATTCTAGTTCCGACAGTGCAGTAATATCTAACAAGTAATCTAACAATTGCCCAACAACTACCTAATACACACAAATCTAAAGGGATGGAATAAGAATATGTACACACAGTTGAAGTCGGAAGTTAAGAATCACTTAGGTTGGATTCATTAAAACTCATTTTTCAACCACTCCACAAATGTCTTGTAAACAAACTATAGTTTTGGCAAGTCGGTTAGGACATCTACTTTGTGCATGACACAAGTATTTTGTACAACAATTGTTTACAGACAGATTATTTCACTTATCATTCACTGTATCACAATTCCAGTTGGTCAGAAGTTTACATACACTAAGTTGACTGTGCCTTTAAACAGCTTGGAAAATTCCATAAAATTATGTCATGGCTTTAAGAAGCTTCTGATAGGCTAAATTACATCATTTTAGTCAATTGCAGGTGTACCTGTGGATGTATTTCAAGGCCTACCTTCAAACTCAGTGCCTCTTTGCTTGACATCATGGGAAAATCAAAAACAAAAAAGTTTTGTAGACCTCCACAAGTTTGGTTCATCCTTGGGAGCAATTTCCAAACACCTGAAGGTACCACGTCCATCTGTACAAACAATAGTACGCAAGTATAAACACCATGAGACCACGCAGCCATCATACCGCTCAGGAAGGAGAGGCGTTCTGTCTCCTAGAGATGAACGTACTTTGGTGCGAAAAGTGCAAATAAAACCCAGAACAACAGCAAAGGACCCTGTAAAGATGCTGGAGGAAACAGGTATAAAATAATCTATTTCCACAGTAAAACGAGTCCTATATCGACATAACCTGAAAGGCCACTCAGCAAGGAAGAAGCCACTGCTCCAAAACCGCCATAAAAAAAGCCAGACTATGGTTTGCAACTGCACATGGGGACAAAGATCATACTTTTTGGAGAAATGTCCGCTGGTCTGATGAAGAAAAAATGGGGGAAAAGGGGGAGGCTTGCAAACCGAAGAACACCATCCCAACCATGAAGCACGGGGGTGGCAGCATCATGTTGTGTGGGTGCTTTGCTGCAGGGAGGGACTGGTGTATTTCACAAAATAGATGGCCTCATGAGGAAGGAAAATTATGTGGATATATTGAAGCAACATCTCAAGACATCAGTCAGGAAGTTAAAGCTTTGTCGCAAATGGGTCTTCCAAATGGACAATGACCCCAAGCATACTTCCACAGGCAAAATGGCTTAAGGACAACAAAGTCAAGGTATTGGAGTGGCCATCACAAAGCCCCAACCTCAAGCCTATAGAAAATTTGTTTGCAGAACTTATAAAGCGTGTGTGAGCAAGGAGGCCTACAAACCTGACTCAGTTACACCAGCTCTGTCAGGAGGAATGGGCCAAAATTCACCCAACTTATTGTGTTAAGCTTGTGGAAGGCTACCCGAAACGTTTGACCCAAGTTAAACAATTTTAAAGTCAATGCTACCAATTTCTAATTGAGTGTATGTAAACTTCTGACCCACTGGGTCAATTATCTTAGCCAAAATATTCTGACATTTCACAGTCTTAAAATAAAGTGGTGATCCTAACTGACCTAAAACAGGGATTTTTACTAGGATTAAATGTCAGGAATTGTGAAAAACTGAGCTTAAATGTATTTGGCTAAGGTGTATGTAAACTTCCGACTTCAACTGTATAAATATATGGATGAGCGGTGGCCGAGCGGCATAGGCAAGATGCAATAGATTGTATAAGATACAGTATATACATATGAGATGAGTAATGTAAGATATGTAAACATGATTAAAGTGGCATTGTTTAAAGTGACTTGTGAGTCTCTATGTAGGCAGCAGCCTCTCTGAGTTAGTAATTGATGTTTAGCAGTCTGATGGCCTTGAGATAGAAGCTGTTTTTCAGTCTCTTGGTCCCAGCTTTGATGCACCTGTACTGACCTCCCGTTCTGGATGGTAGTGGGGTGAACAGGCAGTGGCTCGGCTGGTTGTTGTCCTTGATGAACTTTTTGGCCTTCCTGTGACATCGGGTGCTGTAGGTGTCCTGGAGGGCAGGTAGTTTGCCCCTGGTGATGCGTTGTGCAGACCGCACCACCCTCTGGAGAGTATTGCGGTTGAGGGAGGTGCAGCTGCTGTACCCGGTGGTGATACAGCCCAACTTGATACTCTCATTTGTGCATCTGTAAACGTTTGTCAGGGTTTTAGGTGACAAGCCAAATTTCTTCAGCCTCCTGAGGTTTAAGAGCCGCTGTTGCGCCTTCTTCACCACGCTGTCTGTGTGGGTGAACCATTTCAGTTTGTCTGTGATGTGTACGCCGAGGAACTTAAAACTTTCCATCTTCTCCACTGCTGTCCCTTCGATGTGGGTAGAGGGGTGCTCCCTCTGCTATTTCCTGAAGTCCACGATCAACGTTTTGTTGGGCCCCAGTGTTGAGGGTCAGCGAAGTGTACGTAGTATAATCGCCCACCAAATAATGATTTATTATTATCATGACAGCATGGAGTCATCTAATGTGAGTTGTTTAGGCAGCTGTTTGCATGCCATGTGCTATGTCCTTTTTTTCACTGCGCACATAATAGCAAGTTCAATTATCAAATGTGACCCGAAACACAACATGTTCACACACAACACATGAGCGTTCAACCAGTCCTGACTTACAGAATTCCCTGTCATTGACCTACACTGGGATCCTGGCCACATAGGATATTACTGTTGATATCGGGCGACCTCTGTCAATATAAGGTCCCCTCTGGAAAACTCCATTGAGTGAGGTTAGCATAGAGTACTGTTATAGGCAGTGACAGCTAACTGTGGGCATCTACACACATGTACACATGGGATATAAACACAAACTCATGAATGAATGACAGTGTTGACAGGACACAGCTCTGTGTAGGCCTACGTCAAGGCAGTGGACAGTGTAAAGAGTTGACTGAACTGTGTGCTGCTGTGCTGTGTGGGCATTTGTCACTGTTTGATTGTGCGGCCAAGTTTTGTTCGACTGTGTTGGATTTGCACTTGCTACACTTGGCGAGACTGGTATGGGAAACTAGGCTAGACTTAAACTAGGCTAGACTAGGTGGTGTTAGATAACCGTGGTCTACGTCGAACCATATTAAAGTCTGGGCTTGTACTGCATTCAGCACTCTCCTCCTCCTCTCCTCCTCTCCTCCTCTCCTCCTCTGCTGCATTCTGCCTGCCTGGGGCCATCGTGACGCCCACTGCTTCTCCTCTCCTCTCCCATCCCTCCATCCCTCTCAGGGTATACTGTCATGTTTTTGCTTCCCAATCACTTTTTTTCTCTCCTTTTCTTTTCACTATTTAAAACAAGCTCTCCTATAGAAAAGGCTAGAAGACGAGAGAGGGTTATAAATAGATCTGTGAATAGTCTTGGAGTGATTCTGTAGCCTAAGAGAAAGAGATGGATGGAGAGAGAGAGAGAGAGAGAGAGAGATAGAGAGAGAGAGAGAGAGAGAGAGAGAGAGAGAGAGAGAGAGAGAGAGAGAGAGAGAGAGAGAGAGAGAGAGAGAGAGAGAGAGAGAGAGAGAGAGAGAGAGAGAGAGAGAGAGAGAGAATCTTTTCAACAGCTGTATAACTGTAGCTGTAACCTCCGAGGGCCAGTTGGATATAATAAATTACGTCTGAGGGTTCTACTAATCACCCCAAACAACCCTGAGTACTTTGGGGTACCTGTAAGTGGTTATTTGAAGTACCTGTTTGTGGTTGTTTGGGGTACCTGTTTGTGGTTGTTTGGCGTACCTGTTTGTGGTTGTTTGAGGTATCTGATTGTGGTTGTTTGGTGTACCTGTTTGTGGTTGTTTGGTGTACCTGTTTGTGGTTATTTGAGTACCTGTTTGTGGTTGTTTGGGGTACCTGTTTGTGGTTGTTTGGGGTACCTGTTTGTGGTTGTTTGGGGTACCTGTTTGTGGTTGTTTGGGGTACCTGTTTGTGGTTGTTTGGGGTACCTGTTTGTGGTTGTTTGGGTTATCTGTTTGTGATTATTTGAGATACCTGTTTGTGCTTATTTGTGGTTGTTTGGGGTACCTGTTTGTGGCTGTTTGAGGTACCTGTTTGTGGTTGTTTGAGGTACCTGTTTGTGGTTGATTGGGGTACCTGTTTGTGCTTGTTTGGGGTACTGGTTTGTGCTTGTTTGAGGTACCTGTTTGTGGTTGTTTGAGGTACCTGTTTGTGGTTGTTTGAGGTACCTGTTTGTGGTTGTTTGGGGTACCTGTTTGTGGTTGTTTGGGGTACATGTTTGTGGATGTTTGGTGTACCCGTTTGTGCTTGTTTGGGGTACCTGTGTGTGGTTGTTTGAGGTGATTAATAAGAAAGGGGGGCATTTAGGACTAAGATTTGGAGCTGTTGAAATAAACCCTGCTGTGTGACAAGGACATGTTAGTCACACAAAGATGAGTCCCTCTCTCAATCCCTCCCTCCCTCCCCATGTTCCTTGAGAGGGTTTTAATGTGAAGCAGGATCAGAAGTGTCAAGAGATTCACCAGCGTAGTCTTTTTATTTATTATGTGACATACTCCGTATTCAGTCTACAATGGATACAGGCTGGGTGAGGAATCTTGGTATCAGACCACACACATGCATCACACACTTCAAATATTGCAAATCCATAGTGCTGTTATACCCAGGGAGAAGGCAGGGAAAATAAAAACAATTTCTGTGTGTGTGTGTGTGTGTGTGTGTGTGTGTGTGTGTGTGTGTGTGTGTGTGTGTGTGTGTGTGTGTGTGTGTGTGTGTGTGTGTGTGTGTGTGTGTGTGTGTGTGTGTGTGTGTGTGTGCGTGCGTGCGTGCGTGCGTGCGTATGTCTGTTTGTGTGTGCGTATGTTTGTGTGTGTGTGTGTTTACTCCCAAACCCTGTGTTTTGGACCCCTGGGCCATATAATAAAATGCTTGCAATTCCAGCGAAGGAAACACACTCATGAAAAACCATGCCTCGTCAGTTTAGCTTGTTGTGGCAAGCAGCCCGAATTGTTTGAGTGTCATAGCCGTGACTAAGAGCAGTGCATCATTGGACGTGCAGGGAAGCGAAAAATAGAAAACAAACCACAATAGGCCAGTCGGTGTAACCACGGCAACGCCGGCTTAAAACATTACATGCACAGAGGCCATTTTTTTACCTAACCCTTGTCATTTTGATCCTGTCTAAGAAACAGACTCAGGCACTAGCAATCAAGCAATTTTAACATTGTTCACTTTTTGTTGTTGTTTTGCAGGACATCATGACATCATTTTAATGCAGTATTTAGAATGAATGAATGGGAAACTGCATTTTTTTAGAGTCACTTTATGGCTCTGGACAAGTCTGAAACCCCCTGGTTGTGATCCCCCTTCCGTTTCACCGTAGTAAAATGCAATCATTTAGAGGGAAAACACTGTTCTCGAATGTAACAGCAAATGTGATTATGCACATAATGCTTTATTATAAAAGGTTCTGGTGAAAATTATTTTCCTCAAATTTGAAACTTAGGCTCTACACCGTTTATAAAGCGAATCAATGTGCTGAATTTTAAGTTTAAGTTATTTGGCCACTTTAGTTGTCATACAAACCTTATCAAAACATATACAGTTCAATTCGGAAGTTTACATACACCTTAGCCAAATACATTTAAGCTCAATTTTTCACAATTCCTGACATTTAATCCTAGTAAAAATTCCCTGTAAGGATCACCACTTTATTTTAAGAATGTGAAATGTCAGAATAATAGTAGAGAGAATGATTTATTTCAGCTTTTATTTCTTTCATCACATTCCCAGTGGGTCAGAAGTTTACATACACTCAATTAGAAATTGGTAGCATTGCCTTTAAATTGTTCACTTGGGTCAAACGTTTCGGGTAGCCTTCCACAATCTTCCCACAATAAGTTGGGTGAATTTTGGCCCATTCCTCCTGACAGAGCTGGTGTAACTGAGTCAGGTTTGTGAACTTTTTCAGTTCTGCCCACTAATTTTCTATAGGATTGAGGTCAGGGCTTTGTGATGGACACTCCAATACCTTGACTTTGTTGTCCTTAAGCCATTTTGCCTTTGGAAGTATGCTTAGAAGTATGCTTGGAGTCCTTGTCCATTTAGAAGACCCATTTGCGACCAAGCTTTAACTTCCTGACTGATGTCTTGAGATGTTGCTTCAATATATCCACATATTTTTCCTTCCTCACGATGCCATCTATTTTGTGAAGTCCACCAGAACCTCCTGCAGCAAAGCACCCCCACAACATGATGCTACCACCCCCGTGCTTCACGGTTGGGATGGTGTTCTTCGGCTTGCAAGCCTCCCCCTTTTTCCTCCAAACATAACGATGGTCATTATGGCCAAACAGTTCCATTTTTGCTTCATCAGACCAGAGGACATTTCTCCAAAAAGTATGATCTTTGTCCCCATGTGCAGTTGCAAACCGTAGTCTGGCTTTTTTATGGCGGTTTTGGAGCAGTGGCTTCTTCCTTGCTGGGCAGCCTTTCAGGTTATGTCGATATAGGACTTGTTTTACTGTGGATATAGATACTTTTGTACCTGTTTCCTCCAGCATCTTCACAAGGTCCTTTGCTGTTGTTCTGGGATTGATTTGCACTTTTCGCACCAAATGACGTTCATCTCTAGGAGACAGAACGCGTCTCCTTACAGATTGGTATGACGGCTGCGTGGACCCATGGTGTTTCTACTTGCGTACTATTGTTTGTACAGATGACCGTGGTACCTTCAGGCGTTTGGAAATTGCTCCCAAGGATGAACCAGACTTGTGGAGGTCTACAATTTTTTTCTGAGGTCTTGGCTGATTTCTTTTGATTTTCCCATGATGTCAAGCTAAGAGGCACTGAGTTTGAATGTAGTCCTTGAAATACATCCACAGGTACACCTCCAATTGAATCAAATTATGTCAATTAGCCTATATCGAAGCTTCTTAAAGCCATGATGTCATTTTCTGGAATTTTCCAAGCTGTTTAAAGGCACAGTCAACATAGTATATGTAAACTTCTGACCCACTGGAATTGTGAAATAGTGAATGATAAGTGAAATAATCTGTCTGTAAGCAATTGCTGTAAAAACTACGTGTGTCATGCACAAAGTAGATGTCCTAAACGACTTGCCAAAACTATACTTTGTTAAGAAGACATTTGTGGAGTGGTTAAAAAAGTTTCAATGAGTTTTAATGACTCCAACCTAAGTGTATGTAAACTTCCTCCTTCAACTGTAGGCTAGGCTACATGAGGTGTGCGACTATGATTGGAAAATGTCGCGAACAAAAGGTATGCGCTGTTTCTGCCTCTACTCTGGCCTTCCACCAGGTGCTGACTGCTGAACGAACTACCAGGATCCTCCTACTTAACTACTTATTCAAAAATAAAATAAAGTGCAAGTATTTTTTGTGGTTGTTGTTGCATAAAGTTCTTTGAGATTGTCATGAAAGCGCTATTAAAGTTAAATATTTATTTTTATTTACACTGAGTACACAAAATATTAGGAACACCTGCTCTTTCAATGACATGACCTGACCAGGTGAATCCAGGTGAAAGCTGTGATCCCTTATTGATGTCACTTGTTAAATCCACTTCAATCAGTGTAGATGAAGGGGAGGAGACAGGTTAAAGAAGGATTTTTACGCCTTGAGACAATTGAGACATGGATTGTGTATGTGTACGTGTATGTGTACGTGTGCCATGGGCAAAACACAAAATGTAAGTGCCTTTGAACTGAGTATGGTAGTAGGTGGCAGGCATGGGGCTCTTCTGTGACCATTTTACCGCCACCCCGGCGGTCACGAGTCATGAAGGCAGGCAAACTCCACTTGACCATTTAGTCACGGCAATTAGGCTTCTCCATGCTCTGATGCTGCTGATGGTCAATAGTGGCCTATCAAACTTGCTGACTTACAGATCATTGCACCTGTACATAGCCCACCTGTAAATTGCCCATCTAGCTACCTCATCCCCACATTGTTATTTATTTTTTGCTCCTTTGCACCCCAGTATCTCTACTTGCACATTCATCTTCTGCACATCTATCACTCCAGTGTTTAAGTGCTATATTGTAATTACTTCGCCACTATGGCCTATTTATTGCCTTACTTCCCAAATCTTACCTCATTTGCACACACTGTATATAGACTTTAATTTAAAAATATATATATAATCTTGTCTTTTTTCTCCCCAATTTTATGGTATCCAATTGTTAGTAGTTACTGTCTTGTCTCATTGCTACAACTCCCGTACGGGCTCGGGAGAGACGAAGGTCGAGAGCCATGCGTCCTCCGAAACACAACCCAACCAAGCAGCACTGCTTCTTAACACAGCTCACATCCAACCCGGAAGCCAGCCGCACCAATGTGTCGGAGGAAACACGTACACCTAGCAACCTGGTCAGCGTGCACTGCGCCCGGCCCGCCACGGGAGTCGCTAGTGCGCAATGAGACAAGGATATCCCTACCGGCCAAACCCTCCTTAACCCGGACGACGCTAGGCCAATTGTGCGTTGCCACATGGACCTCCCGGTCGCGGCCGGCTGCGACCTTAGACCAATGCGCCACCCATGTATATAGACTTTTCTATTGTGTTATTGACTGTACGTTTGTCTCACTGCTTTGCTTTATCTTGGCCAGGTCACAGTTGTAAATGAGAACATGTTCTCAAACGGCCTACCTGGTCAAATAAAGGTGAAAAAACAAATAAAATAACTGCCTGGCACTCAACACTCTATTGTCCCTCTAATTACTCTGACATCAATGCAAATGTAATCGAAAATCTAATCAAACACATCATGAGCAACATTTCTATAGGCTAAGCAATTGTGTGAGAAAACAGGGTTTTGGTACATTGACGACTACTGCGATGTACGAATTGATGCGCTTACAACGTTATAAAATAGCCTAATAGTTCATCATCATTTTAAGCTAAAAGATCAGCCTCATTGCTTTAAAAAAAAATGTTGATGCAAATTGTTGTATTCACGTTGGCCAATAGAATAGGTCAACTTTTGTGCTATGGGGGATAGTAGATAGACATAGGCTAGGGTTTTTGCTCTTTGTTAACGTTGGCTGACGAAAAGTAAATGTGGGCGTTCTAACGTCTTCAATATGTGCCTCTGAATTTAATAAGAAGGACGAGTGCAGTTGCATCCCCAATGTGTCGGTCTTCATTCACGTGTAGCCTGCTTCTTAGCAGAAATGCCTCGGAGAAGGACCTGTGAGCCATGTGAGTGAGAGATGCTTCAGAGCATGGCAGTAGGGAGAAGGGAACAATAATTAGCCTGTTATATTCAGCCCAAGGGCACAACGGCCACTTTGGCTGCAAAAGGCATGGATTTTTAACGGGGAATTATGGCCACACAAGGGGGATGCCGGCGGGAAATTCGAGGCCTGGTGAGAATATTATAGTGCTTGTCAAATTGGGAATGAGAGACTGATGAAGTGTATGCAGCTAGTCACTTTTTTCAAATCACCATTAGAGTCCCATCATGCAGCCTTATAATGTATTTAAAATAAAAACATATAGCTCAACTTTTATATCACAACTAAAGTTACATGAATAAATTAAGCATATAGGACAGGTTTCTTTGTTAACTGCTCAACACAGAATAGCTGCATGTGCGCACTTCCTTTGAAATCATTTAGAGAAAATATCCTTTCTATTTTATTCAGCTTTGTTCAATTGTATTCTTAATACTAAAAAATAATAAAAAAGAATGTCATGGAATTCTAAGCAAATCTTGTCTGCTAAATTAACTAGTGTAGCCCACAGCCAAATGGCATAGCCATATCAATGCCTAACATAAAGACAACTCAGAGTATGCTATTCTTTTGTTCTGAAATAGAATACATTTTTTACGCTCCACAGTTTCCTGTGTGTATCAAGAATGGTCCACCTCCCAAAGACATCCAGCCAACCTGACACAACTGTGGGAAGCTTTGGAGTCAACATGGGCCAGTATCCCTGTGGAATGCTTTCGACTCCTTGTGGAGTCCATGCTCCGGCAAATTTAGACTGTTCTGAGGGCAAAGGGGGGTGCAAGTCCATATTAGGAAGATGTTCTTAATGTTTGTTATACTCAGTGTATAATCCCAAGCTGTTCAGAGGGAAGCTATATAATGGTAGAAATTGTATAAGGGAAAACGCTAACAAACCCATACACACATATTCACACACATCCATACACACATGCACTGGCTGTGAACATGGTGTTATCACTGTGAGCAGCTTAGCGGTGGTGGTGGCGAATAGAGCAGGTATGACATGGTGTAACAGTCATTATATGATACTGTGCCTGAGGAGGAACAGCCAGCCTGAACACAACACAGAGGAAACGCACACTGATACACACAAACAACACACTCACACACGCACACACACACAAACAAACAACACCAACACACACAGCTCCAACATTGCTCACGCCACAAAGACCCTGTATACTGCTGTACAGTCTGCTTTTCCTTATTGAGGATTAAACAAGCACAGAGAGAAGGAGAGATGTAAAGAGAGGTCATCAGAGATAGAGGTAGGGAGGGAGATGAGGGAACAAGAGGAATAAGGGTAGAGATAAGAGAGGGAAGGAGGAGGGAGGCCTGGAAGTTCAACAAGATAAGGAGGAGAGAGGACAGAAATGTAATTGATCAGCGGGGAGCTGTTGCAACACATGGGTCGTTCCACGAAATGAGTGGAAGTAGAAATTGCGCACCAATATTGAATTTTAAAGACTGATATATTCAATTAAATGCCCTTTTAATATGGACCACATGTTTCAACAAAACATTTAATATGAATAAAACCAGCATTTTGACCTCTAGGAAGATTAGAACCCAATTAATAACCTCTACTTCCTCACAAACCCGGATCCGGGAGCACCCCCATCAGTAAAAAAAAGCTCACTAGCATAGCCTAGCATAGCGTCACAAGTAAATATTAGCATCTAAATATCATTAAATCACAAGTCCAAGACACCAGATGAAAGATACACATCTTGTGAATCCAGCCATAATTTCTGATTTTTAAAATGTTTTACAGGGAAGACACAATATGTAAATCTATTAGCTAACCACGTTAGCAAAAGACACCACTTTTTTTACTCCACCATTTTTTCCCTGCATAGGTAGCTATCACAAATTCGACCAAATTAAGATATAAATAGCCACAAACCAAGAAACAACTTAATCAGATGACAGTCTGATAACATATTTATTGTATAGCATATGTTTTGTTAGAAAAATGTGCATATTTCAGGTATGAATCATAGTTTACCATTGCAGCCACCATCACAACTCTCCCCAAAGCAACTAGAATAACTACAGAGACAATCGTGTATTACCTAAATACTCGTCATAAAACATTTATGAAAAATACACAGCGTACAGCAAATGAAAGACACAGATCTTGTGAATCCAGCCAATATTTCAGATTTTCTAAGTGTTTTACAGTGAAAACACAATATAGCGTTATATTAGCTTACCACAATAGCAAACCACACAAAAGCATTGATTCAAGCCAAAAATAGCGATAACGTATAAACCACCAAAATATATTAATTTTTTCACTGACCTGCTCAGAATTCTTCAGATGACAGTCCTATAACATCATATTACACAATGCATATAGAGTTTGTTCGAAAATGTGCATATTTAGCGGCACAAATCGTGGTTATACAATGAGAAAAGTAGCCAAGCTGCCAAGAAAATGTCGGGAGAAATCTTGGGAAAGGCACCTATTTTAATCGATAAATAATCATAAACTTGACTAAAAAATACAGGTTGGACAGCAAATGAAAGATACATTAGTTCTTAATGCAATCACTGTGTTACATTTTTAAAATTAACGTTACTACAACATGCAGCGTGCGTTAAAGCGAGACTGCACTGAAATTAATGGCGGCTTATGCATTTTACATTTTTCAACAGAACAACGAATTAACAGCATAAATAGTTCTTACTTTTTGATGAACTCCCATCAGAATCTTGGGAAAGGTGTCCTTTGTCCAAAAGAATCGTTGCTCGGTTGTAGATTGTCCTCTTCAACGTTGCAATTAGCAGTAAACATTAGCATGTGAGCCAGAGATACCAAACTCCCTAGAACGCCACAAAAATAAATACCCGAAAATCGCAATATACTGACATAAACTGATATAATTCGGTTTAAAATAACAACATTATGATGTCTTTAACGCCTATATCGAATAAAAACACAGCCGGATATTTCTAAGAGCTATAACCGAAGGTTCTAGTACGATATGCCAAGGCCCTCCCTGCGTCAGAGCGAAGAGGGAAAAGACCAGACCTTCCCTTCCCAAGCTATTTATAACCTTTCAGATCTGTGTAGAGACTCCATTTCAAGTCTCACTATTCGCTGACATCCAGGGGAAGGAGTATGCAGTGCATCTCAACCAATAGAAGACAGGCAGATTTATAAACAGATCTCAGAACAGCAAGCAGATTTCAGCATTCTCACATCCTCGTAGGAAAATTGCTCTAAGTCCTGTTCTGTTTCACTCACAGATATAATTCAAACGGTTTTAGAAACTAGAGAGTGTTTTCTATCCAATAGTAATAATAATATGCATATTGTACCAGCAAGAATTGAGTACGAGGCAGTTTAATTTGGGAACGAAATTATTACAAAGTGCTAACAGCACCCCCTATTGACAGGAAGTTTAAGATTAAATCGTCAACGCTGTTTCAGTCAATCCTGTTTTGGTCAACCCTTTTACTTTATTTGGCGCTTAATAGGCACTTATACTATTTTTTTTTTCTTGATATGAGAATTCTTTTTTTTTGTTAAGTGGAACATGTGCTCTTTATGTTATAATGAGGGTAGTGCGTACAGCCCAGTACATCACTGGGGCCAAGGTTCCTGCCATCCAGGACCTCTATGCCAGGTGGTGTCAGAGAAAGACCCTAAAAATTGTCAAAGGCTCCAGCCACCCTAGTCATAGACTGTTCTCTCTGCTACCGCATGGCCAGAGGTACCAGAGCGCAAGTCTAGGTCCAAGAGGCTTCTAAACAGCTTCTACCCCCAAGTCATAAGACTCCTGAACAGCTAGTCAAATGGCTACCCAGACCCCCCCCCCCCCCCCCTCCTCCCCGCCCCATCTACGCTGCTGCTACTCTCTGTTATTATCTATGCATAGTCACTTTAATAACTCTACCTACATAAACATATTACCACAATTACCTCGACACCGGTGCCCCCGCACATTGACTCTTTACCGGTACCCCCTGTATATAGCCCCACTATTGTTATTTACTGCTGCTCTTTAATTATTTGTTATTCTTATCTCTAACTTTTTGTATTTTCTTAAAACTGCATTGTTGGTTAAGGGTTAGCATTTCACTGTCTAAACCTGTTGTATTCGGCGCATGTGACAAATAACATTTGATTTGATCATGTTAAAATTATGTGAAATCGACACGGAGTTCATTAAAGATTGAAGTCGAAATTGGACGTCTATCCAGGTCCTGAGGATGTCAGGAAATGCCTTCAAACCGCCCACTAGGGGCAACAGTGATTGCTATTAGGTGTGGGTTTTGCTAGGGCATTGTGAATGGGGTGGTGGATAGGAACAATCCCATGACCCTGGATTAGAAGGTTGAGTTTTCGATCCCAGGTGTGGACGCTGGTTTTAAATGTTTTGTTTTAGCACTATCCCAAACCTTAACCCTTACGTTAACCATTCAGATAAGGTGCCTAAACGTAATCCTTAACTTCAATATTTGGAGAAATGGAACGATACAGAGCAGTAGCAACAACAAAAACACTTTGTTTGAATGAACGTCTAATTCTGCAGTGAGACTGTGAGAAATTGTTGGGAATTAAAAAATGTTTTTCACAAAGTCGCACATCTTATGGCTGCAATCCCGTTAACGGGATCGATATGACAACAGCCAGTGAAAGTGCAGGGCACCAAATTTAAACAACAGAAATCTCATAATTAAAATTCCTCAAGTATACCAGTATTTCACACCATTTTAAAGATGCACTTCTTGTTAATCCCACCACAGTGTCTGATTTCAAAAGGCTTTACAGCGAAAGCACCACAAACGATTATGTTAGGTGACTGCAAAATACCAGAAAAACACAGACATTTTTTCAGCCAAAGACAGGAGTCACAAAAAGCAGAAATAGAGATAAAATGAATCACTAACCTTTGATGATCTTCATCAGATGACACTCATAGGACTTTATTTTACACAATACATATATGTTTTGTTCGATAAAGTTTATATTTATATCCAAAAACCTCCGTTTACATTGGCGCCATGTTATGAAATGCCTCCAAAATATCCAGAGAAATTGCAGAGCCACATCAAATAACAGATATACTCATCATAAACCTTGATGAAAGAAACATGTTTTACATAGATTTAAAGATACACTTGTTCTTAATGCAACCGCTGTGTCAGATTTCAAAAAAGCTTCACGGCAAAAGCACAATATTCAATAATCTGAGAACAGCGTTCAGCCACAAAAGGAAGCCATACAGTTACCCGCCAAATTGTGGAGTCAACTAAAGTTATAAATAGCATTATAAATCTTCACTTACCTTTGCTGATCTTTGTCGGAATGCACTCCCAGGACTCCCACTTCCACAAGAAATGATCTATAATAATAATGTCTATAATTTATGTCCAAATAACTATTTTTGTTAGCGTGTTTGGTAAACAAATCCAAAGTCAGGAAGTCCTAAAAGCAGACGAAATGTCAAAAAGTTCCATAACAGTCAGTAGAAACATGTCAAACGATGTATTGAATCAATCTTTAGGATGTTTTTAACATAAATCTTCAATAAAGTTCCAACCGGAGAATACC
This sequence comes from Salvelinus fontinalis, assembly GCF_029448725.1. Taxonomy (NCBI): domain Eukaryota; kingdom Metazoa; phylum Chordata; class Actinopteri; order Salmoniformes; family Salmonidae; genus Salvelinus; species Salvelinus fontinalis. The sequence goes on along the minus strand of NC_074703.1, from coordinate 9,972,673 downwards.
ATTGTCTTCAGAAGTGCGATGGAACAGAGCTCCTTCTCATGTGAACGCGCATGGTCAGAGCATGGTCAGGTCATGATAAACCTGACTCATTCCCGTCTCCTTCGGCCCCACTGCACAGTAGAAGCATCAGACAAGGTTCTACAGACTGTTGACATCTAGTGGAATCCATAGGAAGTGCAAACTGACCCATATGACACTGTGTTTTTTATAGGCGATGAGTTGAAAATCCACGAACCTCAGATTTCCTACTTCCTGTTTGGATTTCTTCTCAGGTTTTTGCCTACAATATGAGTTCTGTTATACTCACAGACATCGTTCAAACAGTTTTAGAAAATTCAGAGTGTTTTCTATCCAATACTAATAATAATATGCATATATTAGCAACTGGGACTGAGGCAGTTTAGCAGGCAGTTTACTCTGGGCACCTTTCATCCAAGCTACTCAATACTGCCCCTGCAGCCATAAGAAGTTAAAAGGCACCGAATAGGTTGAACGACCCACATGCTGTGTCTGCACTCAAAGACCAAGAGGATGGGAGAGAAAGACACCAGGACAAATACACACACAACACTTGCCTCGATGCTGCAGAGTTGAATTGCCCTTGTGTATTTGTATTTATTATGGATCCACATTAGCTGCTGCCAAAGCAGCTACTCTTCCTGGCGTCCAGCAAAATTAAGGCAGTTCATACAATTTTAAATCTAGTTTTACTGCTTGTGTCAGTTACTTGATGTGGAATAGAGTTCTATGTAGTCATGGCTCTGTGTAGTACTGTGTGCCTCCCATAGTCTGTTCTGGACTTGGGGTCTGTGAAGAGATCTCTTGTGGCATGTCTTGTGCATGCTGTGTGCCACTTATGCATGCTGTGTGCCAGTAGTTTAGACAGACAGCTCGGTGCATTCAACATGTCAATACCTCTCATAAATAAAAGTAATGATGAAGTCAATCTCTCCTCCACTTTCAGCCAGGATTGACATGCATATTATTAATATTAGTTCTCTGTGTACATCCAAGGGCCAGCCGTGCTGCTCTGTTCTGAGCCAATTGCAATTTTCCTAAGTCCTTTTTTTGTGGCACCTGACCACACGACTGAACAGTAGTCAAGGTGTGACAAAACTAGGGCCTGTAGGACCTGCCTTGTTGATAGTGTTGTTAAGAAGGCAGAGCATCCCTTTATCATAGACAAACTTCTCCCCATCTTAGCTACTACTGCATCAATCTGTTTTGACCATGACAGTTTACAATCTAGTGTTACTCCAAGCAGTTTAGTCATCTCAACTTGCTGAATTTCACAATATTTATTACAAGATTTAGTTGAGATTTAGGGTTTAGTGAGTGTTTTGTTCCAAATACTAATGTTTTTAGTTTTAGAAATATTTAGGGCTAACATTTTCCTTGCCACCCACTCTGAAACTAACTGCAGCTCTTTGTTGAGTGTTGCAGTCATTTCAGTCATTATAGAAGCTGACGTGTATAGTGTTGAGTCATTCGCATACATAGAAACTCTGGCTTTACTCAAAGTCAGTGGCATGTCGTTAGTAAAAATTTAAAAAAGCAAGGGGCCTAAACAGCTAACCTGGGGAACTCCTGATTCTAACTGGCAGGTAGCCTAGTGGTTAGAGCGTTGGATTTGTAACCAAAAGGTTGCAAGATTGAATCACCGAGCTGACAAGGTAAAAATCTGTCGTTCTGCCCCTGAACAAGGCATTTAACCCACTGTTCCGTCATTGAAAATAATAATTTGTTTTAAACTGACTCAGGTAAAATATAAAAATTTAAAATATTTCATAGGCTTCTTTCTATTAAAGAACACCCTCTGTGTTCTGTTAGACAAGTAACTCTTTATCCACATTATAGCAGGGGGTGTGCATGAGCATATGTGTGTGTGTCTGTTCAGACGCATGTTGAGGCCCTTTCATCTCTCTGTGATCCCCTCTGTAAGAAAGAGTACATTTGTTATCCAATAAACACCGTAAGAATCTACAACAGGAGACTAATAGAGCTAACTAGTAGTGTGTGTGTGTGTGTGTGTGTGTGTGTGTGTGTGTGTGTGTGTGTGTGTGTGTGTGTGTGTGTGTGTGTGTGTGTGTGTGTGTGTGTGTGTGTGTGTGTGTGTGTGTGTGTGTGTGTGTGTGTGTGTGTGTGTGTGTGTGTGTGTGTGTCTGAGTGTGTGTGTGTGTTGTGGGAGCACAAATTAACACACACACATTCACTCACACAATGCTTTATACAGTATGACCTACTTTGTAAAAGGTGGAACCAAAAGCTAATTTGATCAAAGAAAAGCCACAAAGTAAAGATATCTGAAAATAAAATAGAGAAATTAATAACTCACAAAACTTCAGAGCTTTGGTACTGGGATAGGGGAAAATTTAGATCCGTTTTGTCATTATACCATAACAGACAAAAAATAATAACTGAGGCAAATGTGCTATTCAGAAAAAGTTAGAAAGCAAGCAAGTGCTGGTGCTGTTATTAAGCTCAGCTCAAAACCCGGCAACAATCTATCTACTGTACACATTCACTGGCAAAGTAATGAGTCAATTAATTAATCAATCAACAGAGGCAAACAAAAGATGCACATGAAATTATCCACTACAAATTCTCTCTCCCTCTCTCTCTCTCTCTCTCTCTCTCTCTCTCTCTCTCCTCTCTCTCCTCTCTCTCTCTCTCTCTCTCTCTCTCTCTCTCTCTCTCTCTCTCTCTCTCTCTCTCTCTCTCTCTCTCTCTCTCTCTCTCTCTCTCTCTCTCTCTCTCTCTCTCTCGATACAGCATGGATTCTCTCTCTCTCTCTCTCTCTCTCTCTCTCTCTCTCTCTCTCTCTCTCTCTCTCTCTCTCTCTCTCTCTCTCTCTCTCTCTCTCTCTCTCTCTCTCTCTCTCTCTCGATACAGCATGGATTCTCTCTCTCTCTCTCTCTCTCTCTCTCTCTCTCTCTCTCCTCTCTCACTCTCTCTCTCTCTCTCTCTCTCTCTCTCTCTCTCTCTCTCTCTCTCTCTCTCTCTCTCGATACAGCATGGATTCAGGTGTGTTCCTGAGAATGGAGTTAAAGTGGAGGAGGTTCTGCTTGCAGTCGGTTAACAGGTTGGGGAATGAACAAAGCTGTGGTTGTGTTCATGAAAAGAGCAAATTTGGTTAGTAGGCTAATTGCTAGTGAAATATTTGTAAGGGGTGTGTTGGTGCCAATATCGCCTCTTTCTACTCTTTCGACAAGTGTGGTAGTTGCAAATTTGCTTCCGTTTATTATGGATGTTCAAATCAGGAAAGAGCTGAGTTGTTTCGGTAAGTTTGCTAGCGGTTTTTGTGTACTTTCGGCAGGTTTTCAGGCAGATGCCGTTTAGCACGTTGTGTTTTTGAACAACAATGAGCAACAGCTAAATGTGCAAGAGAGCTTTGCGTGCCCACATAAAGGCCGTAGACAAGGTGAGGGCACAAGCGCCAGTGGGGGAAATCGAGGTCAACGTGCAGGAGGCAATGAGATGCAGACAGCAGAGGCTGGGCCTAGTCATGCCAGGGATGGTGGTGTAGATGAGGCTGGGCCTAGTCATGCCAGGGATGGTGGTGTAGATGAGGCTGGGCCTAGTCATCCCAGAGATGGTGATGTAGATGAGGCTGTCTAGTCATGCTATGGATGGTGGTGTAGCTGAGGATGGGTCTAGTCATGCTATGAATGGTGGTGTAGCAGAGGCTGGGCCTAGTCATGCTATGGATGGTGGTGTATATGAGGCTGGGCCTCGTCATGCTATGGAGGGTGGTGTAGATGAGGCTGGGTCTAGTCATGCTAGAGATGGTGGTGTAGATGAGGCTGGGCCTAGTCAGTCTAGAGATGGTGGGGTAGCTGAGGCTGTCTAGTCATGCTATGGATGGTGGTGTAGCTGAGGATGGGTCTAGTCATGCTATTGATGGTGGTGTAGCGGAGGCTGGGCCTAGTCATGCTATGGATGGTGGTGTATATGAGGCTGGGCCTCGTCATGCTATGGAGGGTGGTGTAGATGAGGCTGGGTCTAGTCAGGTTATGCTAGTGGATAAGGAGAGTATGGGGGGGAGGAGGAGGGTGTGGAAAAGGAAAAAGGTGGAGAAGAAAGGAGGTGGGAGGGGAGAGGCTGGTGTGGTCAAAGGCACCATGGAACCTTTGCCTGGTGCTGGGGGGAGGCCCTGACCAGAGAGGAAGGACAGGTGGTCAGGATGGGAGATGGAGATGAGGAGGAAAGTGAGCTGACAGCCAGTCAAGCAGAGGGGTCAAAGTACACATTGAGGGAACTGACAAGGTTCCTGAATGAGACCAAGGGGAAAACAGTTAATCTTGAGGCTTTTTTTTCTGATCCGAGAAAGTTTGTAAGATCAGTACAACATGCTATGAAAAATGAGGGGCATGGTGTCCTCTCACCCAGGAAACGGTTTAGGTTGAGGAAGTGGGTCACAACAGTGCGCAAGGGTCTACCTTCAGACACTGTTTAGATGTATAGTTTCTTTCTGGCACTGGGGCTTTTTGAGCTTTGCTATTGGTCTCTTTCTTTGCTGGGAGAAAATCCCACTTCTTATGGAGACTCCTATGGAGACTCTACTCGGGTAGGCTCGCTCAATATAAATGGCGCCAGAGATGCGGGAAAGAGGAGTGTGTTGGGTGAATGTGTAAAACAAAAAAATTACAGGTGTTGTTTCTGCAGGAGACGCGTAGTGATGTGCTGAATGAAGTCGATTGGGGGCTCTAGTGGAAAGGGGCAAGTGTGTTGAGCCATGTGACAAATCTTAGTGCAGGGGTGGCAGTCCTTTTTGTACCAGGTCTGTCTGTAAAATGTACTCGTCAAAGGAGGTGTGTAGGGGTAGGTTGCTTGTTGTTAAAGCAGAAATTAACCTGAGTTTTGTCTTTATAAATGTGCATGCGCCTAACACAGGGAGAGAGAGGGGGATTCTATGTGGGTGTCTTAGACAGAAACTCTCACAATTAGCGCCTGGGGAGACGCTGGTGGTCGGCGGGGACTGGAACTGTACAATGGATTTTTACGAAAGACAGAAATGGGGAAGAGCCTCATTCAGCGTCAGTGGGAGTGTTAAGGGACATCTTTAATCAGTTTGACCTAGTGGATGTTTGGAGAACAAAACATCCCAACACAAGACAGTGAAGGTTTTTGGGGCTAGGGTGAGTGCAGCCCGACTTGATCGGTTTTACATGTCCAGGAATCAGAGCAATAGGCTATTCTCCATTCTCCCCGTGGGGTTTCCGGATCACCAAATAACCATGGCTCGGCGGTCTAATTCACCAAGGCCCCGGCAGGCATCCTATTGGATGTTTAATGTACAGCTCTTACAAGATGCCACTTTTTGCTCAGGGTTCCAGACCTTTTGGGAAAGGTGGGTGCAGCAAAGAGAGGAGTATGAGTCTCTGAGTCAATGGTGGGATGTGGGGAAAGTCCAAATTCAGCTTTTCTGTCAACAGTATAATGCTCTCTCATCCTCAGAGGCTGGGAGAGTATTGGGGGAACTAGAGCGTAGTATTAGTGAGATGGAAGTAGAGATGGTGGGGCAGTGCAATGTAGGCTTCCAGACTAATTTAGCTGAATTACGTAGGGACATGGGCAATTATTTTCCAGATTAAAGCAAAGGGAGCACTTGTAAGAGCTAGGTTCTCCATGCTCAAGGAGATGGATGCCCCCAGCTCCTTCTTCTTTGGTTTGGAAAGACAGAGCGGTGAAGCCAAGGGTATGCATTGTCTACGGCTGTCTGATGGGCGGGTGACCTCTGTGTTAGGGGAGATGCGGGAGCAAACTGTGGAGTTTAATACTGAGTTGTATAGGGCAGAAATGTGTGATCCTATGTGTGTTCAGGTCTTGTTCGCAGAACTCCCTAACCTCTCTCTGGCACAGAGGGATGAAATGGACATATCTCTGTTGTCCCATGAACTGGCAGAGGCCGTAACCCAGATGTCCCCCGGTCATGCACTCGGGGTCAATGGACTCCCAGTGGAGGTTTTTTTTAAATTCTGGGGAATAATTGGACTGAACTTCTTTTGCGTGTTGCATGTCGGGGTAGGAGAGTTGCCAATGAGCTGCCGTCGGGCGGCTCTGACTCTCCTGCCCAAAAAGGGGGGCTTGTGAGAACTTAAGAACTGGAGGCCTGTGGCATTGATCTGTGCGGACTACAAGATATTTGCCAAGGTCCTCTCTAACAGACTGAAGTCCCATCTGGACTCGATAGTACACAAGGACCAAACATATTGTGTACCGGGACGCACAATCACGGACAACTTGTTCTTAATCAGGGACATGTTGGACTTGTCGAGAGGTTCTAATGTGAACTTTGGACTGGTCTCTTTAGATCAAGAGAGGGCTTTTGATAGAGTGGACCATGAGTATCTGTTTAATGTGAGAGTTTTTTGACCTGTGTGAAGCTGCTGTATGCAGTCATGTATGGTCAAGGTGGGAGGGAGGCTCAGTAGACCAGTCTGGATGAGACGGGGCATTAGACAAGGATGCCCTCTATTGGGGCATACACTAGCCATGGAGCCTTTTTTGGGCCTGCTAAGCAGGAGACTGCAGGGAGTGTGTTGGACAGGCATGGGTGTGGTGACATGCATAGTAGTGTCAGCGTGTGCAGATTACGTTTCTGTGATGGTCATGGATGGGCAGGATATGCAGGAACTAGAGACCAGTCTGAAGGTGTACGAGGGAGCTTTGTCAGCTAAGGTAAACTGGGGCAAGAGAAAAGCTCTGTTTTGTGGGGCATGGGGGGATAGGGCCCCTCATTTTCTTCCAGGGGGTTTGCAGTGGGGTTGTGAAGGGCTTAAAATTATGGGGGTGTACCTCAAATCAAATCAAATGGGCTCGGAGATGGGCTCGGAGAACCTGGGCTCGGAGAGATGGGTCAGGAAGAGCTGGGAGGGTAAGTGACCTGCGACTGCTGGGAGAGGAGGGGTGGAAAACCCCAGAAGTCCTGGCACAACAAACAGGAATAACGTCTCTTTGGCTGCTGGAGAGATTCCTGGAGGAGGTCCAGGAGGCACTGTCTGAGCCGGTAAGGGAGGTGTTTGAGCTGCCAAAGGGGTGGGAGGTAAAGCACTCTACAACCTCTGCATTAAGGTGAGGAACATTAGGAGCCTAACAGGAGTGAAGGCACATTAGTGACACGGGGTATGTGGGGAGGAGATATTGGTGGGTTTTAGATGGAGGGGGCTCTACAAACCCCCAGCACCAAAGTGGTCAGGGGATCTCCACTGGAGGGCTCTACATGGAGCCCTGGCCACTAACAGCTGGTTGGCACAGGTTGAACCGGGAGTCGGGTTATGTGTTATGAGAGAAAGTGTGATTCGTGTGTTTTCTGTCTGCGCCAGGTTAATGCCATTAATGTCTCTGTTGGAATGTCTGTGTGAGAGGTTGGGGGTGGTTCTTACTGTTGGGATGTTTATAATGGGGTACAGGTATTCAAATAAGGTAAAGGCCAAATGTGTTTTGCTGAATTTTCTGTTTGCTCAGGCGAAGTCGGCTATTTGGCTAACAAGCAGTAACAGGGTCAAAGGTGAGGAATAACATACCCTTTACTATTATTTAATGGGATTGTCTCTGCGCGCCTTAGGGTCGAATTTGAGTTCTAAAAAATTATAAAAAGTGTGGAGATGTTTCAGGAGATATGGTGTGTTGGGGGCCTGTCTGCATAGCTGGGGAAGATGTTTCAGGAGATATGGTGTGTTGGGGGGCCGTCTGTATAGCTGGGGAAGATGTTTCAGGAGATATGGTGTGTTGGGGGGGCCGTCTGTATAGCTGGTGAAGATGTTTCAGGAGATATGGTGTGTTGGGGGGGCCGTCTGTATAGCTGGGGAAGATGTTTCAGGAGATATGGTGTGTTGGGGGGGCTGCCTGTATAGCTAGGGAAGATGTTTCAGGAGATATGGTGTGTTGGGGGGGCTGTCTGTATAGCTGGGGAAGATGTTTCAGGAGATATGGTGTGTTGGGGGGGCTGTCTGTATAGCTGGGGAAGATGTTTCAGGAGATATGGTGTGTTGGGGGGGCTGTCTGTATAGCTGGGGAAGATGTTTCAGGAGATATGGTGTGTTGGGGGGCTGTCTGTATAGCTGGGGAAGATGTTTCAGGAGATATGGTGTGTTGGGGGGGGGCTGTCTGTATAGCTGGGGAAGATGTTTCAGGAGATATGGTGTGTTGGGGGGGCTGTCTGTATAGCTGGGGAAGATGTTTCAGGAGATATGGTGTGTTGGGGGGGCTGTCTGCATAGCTGGGGAAGATGTTTCAGGAGATATGGTGTGTTGGGGGACTGTCTGTACAGCTGGGGAAGATGTTTCAGGAGATATGGTGTGTTGGGGGACTGTCTGTATAGCTGGGGAAGATGTTTCAGGAGATATGGTGTGTTGGGGGGGGGCTGTCTGTATAGCTGGGGAAGATGTTTCAGGAGATATGGTGTGTTGGGGGGCTGTCTGTATAGCTGGGGAAGATGTTTCAGGAGATATGGTGTGTTGGGGGCTGTCTGTATAGCTGGGGAAGATGTTTCAGGAGATATGGTGTGTTGGGGGGGCTGTCTGTATAGCTGGGGAAGATGTTTCAGGAGATATGGTGTGTTGGGGGGCTGTCTGTATAGCTGGGGAAGATGTTTCAGGAGATATGGTGTGTTGGGGGGGGCTGTCTGTATAGCTGGGGAAGATGTTTCAGGAGATATGGTGTGTTGGGGGGGCTGTCTGTATAGCTGGGGAAGATGTTTCAGGAGATATGGTGTGTTGGGGGGGCTGTCTGTATAGCTGGGGAGAGATGTTTCAGGAGATATGGTGTGTTGGGGGGGCTGTCTGTATAGCTGGGGAAGATGTTTCAGGAGATATGGTGTGTTGGGGGGGCTGTCTGTATAGCTGGGGAAGATGTTTCAGGAGATATGGTGTGTTGGGGGGGGCTGTCTGTATAGCTGGGGAAGATGTTTCAGGAGATATGGTGTGTTGGGGGGCTGTCTGTATAGCTGGGGAAGATGTTTCAGGAGATATGGTGTGTTGGGGGGGCTGTCTGTATAGCTGGGGAAGATGTTTCAGGAGATATGGTGTGTTGGGGGGCTGTCTGTATAGCTGGGGAAGATGTTTCAGGAGATATGGTGTGTTGGGGGGGCTGTCTGTATAGCTGGGGAAGATGTTTCAGGAGATATGGTGTGTTGGGGGGCTGTCTGTATAGCTGGGGAAGATGTTTCAGGAGATATGGTGTGTTGGGGGGGGGCTGTCTGTATAGCTGGGGAAGATGTTTCAGGAGATATGGTGTGTTGGGGGGCTGTCTGTATAGCTGGGGAAGATGTTTCAGGAGATATGGTGTGTTGGGGGGGGCTGTCTGTATAGCTGGGGAAGATGTTTCAGGAGATATGGTGTGTTGGGGGGGCTGTCTGTATAGCTGGGGAAGATGTTTCAGGAGATATGGTGTGTTGGGGGGCTGTCTGTATAGCTGGGGAAGATGTTTCAGGAGATATGGTGTGTTGGGGGGGCTGTCTGTATAGCTGGGGAAGATGTTTCAGGAGATATGGTGTGTTGGGGGGCTGTCTGTATAGCTGGGGAAGATGTTTCAGGAGATATGGTGTGTTGGGGGGCTGTCTGTATAGCTGGGGAAGATGTTTCAGGAGATATGGTGTGTTGGGGGGGGGGGGGCTGTCTGTATAGCTGGGGAAGATGTTTCAGGAGATATGGTGTGTTGGGGGGCTGTCTGTATAGCTGGGGAAGATGTTTCAGGAGATATGGTGTGTTGGGGGGCTGTCTGTATAGCTGGGGAAGATGTTTCAGGAGATATGGTGTGTTGGGGGGGCTGTCTGTATAGCTGGGGAAGATGTTTCAGGAGATATGGTGTGTTGGGGGGGCTGTCTGTATAGCTGGGGAAGATGTTTCAGGAGATATGGTGTGTTGGGGGGCTGTCTGTATAGCTGGGGAAGATGTTTCAGGAGATATGGTGTGTTGGGGGGGCTGTCTGTATAGCTGGGGAAGATGTTTCAGGAGATATGGTGTGTTGGGGGGGCTGTCTGTATAGCTGGGGAAGATGTTTCAGGAGATATGGTGTGTTGGGGGGCTGTCTGTATAGCTGGGGAAGATGTTTCAGGAGATATGGTGTGTTGGGGGGGGGGGGGCTGTCTGTATAGCTGGGGAAGATGTTTCAGGAGATATGGTGTGTTGGGGGGGCTGTCTGTATAGCTGGGGAAGATGTTTCAGGAGATATGGTGTGTTGGGGGGCTGTCTGTATAGCTGGGGAAGATGTTTCAGGAGATATGGTGTGTTGGGGGGGCTGTCTGTATAGCTGGGGAAGATGTTTCAGGAGATATGGTGTGTTGGGGGGGCTGTCTGTATAGCTGGGGAAGATGTTTCAGGAGATATGGTGTGTTGGGGGGCTGTCTGTATAGCTGGGGAAGATGTTTCAGGAGATATGGTGTGTTGGGGGGCTGTCTGTATAGCTGGGGAAGATGTTTCAGGAGATATGGTGTGTTGGGGGGCTGTCTGCATAGCTGGGGAAGATGTTTCAGGAGATATGGTGTGTTGGGGGGGCTGTCTGTATAGCTGGGGAAGATGTTTCAGGAGATATGGTGTGTTGGGGGGGCTGTCTGTATAGCTGGGGAAGATGTTTCAGGAGATATGGTGTGTTGGGGGGGCTGTCTGTATAGCTGGGGAAGATGTTTCAGGAGATATGGTGTGTTGGGGGGGCTGTCTGTATAGCTGGGGAAGATGTTTCAGGAGATATGGTGTGTTGGGGGGCTGTCTGTATAGCTGGGGAAGATGTTTCAGGAGATATGGTGTGTTGGGGGGCTGTCTGTATAGCTGGGGAAGATGTTTCAGGAGATATGGTGTGTTGGGGGGGCTGTCTGTATAGCTGGGGAAGATGTTTCAGGAGATATGGTGTGTTGGGGGGGCTGTCTGTATAGCTGGGGAAGATGTTTCAGGAGATATGGTGTGTTGGGGGGGGCTGTCTGTATAGCTGGGGAAGATGTTTCAGGAGATATGGTGTGTTGGGGGGGCTGTCTGTATAGCTGGGGAAGATGTTTCAGGAGATATGGTGTGTTGGGGGGGGGGCCGTCTGTATAGCTGGGGAAGATGTTTCAGGAGATATGGTGTGTTGGGGGGCTGTCTGTATAGCTGGGGAAGATGTTTCAGGAGATATGGTGTGTTGGGGGGCTGTCTGTATAGCTGGGGAAGATGTTTCAGGAGATATGGTGTGTTGGGGGGCTGTCTGTATAGCTGGGGAAGATGTTTCAGGAGATATGGTGTGTTGGGGGGCTGTCTGTATAGCTGGGGAAGATGTTTCAGGAGATATGGTGTGTTGGGGGGCTGTCTGTATAGCTGGGGAAGATGTTTCAGGAGATATGGTGTGTTGGGGGGCTGTCTGTATAGCTGGGGAAGATGTTTCAGGAGATATGGTGTGTTGGGGGGGCTGTCTGTATAGCTGGGGAAGATGTTTCAGGAGATATGGTGTGTTGGGGGGGTTGTCTGTATAGCTGGGGAAGATGTTTCAGGAGATATGGTGTGTTGGGGGGGCTGTCTGTATAGCTGGGGAAGATGTTTCAGGAGATATGGTGTGTTGGGGGGCTGTCTGTATAGCTGGGGAAGATGTTTCAGGAGATATGGTGTGTTGGGGGGCTGTCTGTATAGCTGGGGAAGATGTTTCAGGAGATATGGTGTGTTGGGGGGCTGTCTGTATAGCTGGGGAAGATGTTTCAGGTGATATGGTGTGTTGGGGGGGGGGCTGTCTGCATAGCTGGGGAAGATGTTTCAGGAGATATGGTGTGTTGGGAGGGCTGTCTGTATAGCTGGGGAAGATGTTTCAGGAGATATGGTGTGTTGGGGGGGCTGTCTGCATAGCTGGGGAAGATGTTTCAGGAGATATGGAGTGTTGAGGGAGCTGTCTGTATAGCTGGGGAAGATGTTTCAGGAGATATGGTGTGTTGGGGGGCTGTCTGTATAGCTGGGGAAGATGTTTCAGGAGATATGGTGTGTTGGGGGGCTGTCTGTATAGCTGGGGAAGATGTTTCAGGAGATATGGTGTGTTGGGGGGGCTGTCTGTATAGCTGGGGAAGATGTTTCAGGAGATATGGTGTGTTGGGGGGCTGTCTGTATAGCTGGGGAAGATGTTTCAGGAGATATGGTGTGTTGGGGGGGCTGTCTGTATAGCTGGGGAAGATGTTTCAGGAGATATGGTGTGTTGGGGGGCTGTCTGTATAGCTGGGGAAGATGTTTCAGGAGATATGGTGTGTTGGGGGGGCTGTCTGTATAGCTGGGGAAGATGTTTCAGGAGATATGGTGTGTTGGGGGGCTGTCTGTATAGCTGGGGAAGATGTTTCAGGAGATATGGTGTGTTGGGGGGGCTGTCTGTATAGCTGGGGAAGATGTTTCAGGAGATATGGTGTGTTGGGGGGCTGTCTGTATAGCTGGGGAAGATGTTTCAGGAGATATGGTGTGTTGGGGGGCTGTCTGTATAGCTGGGGAAGATGTTTCAGGAGATATGGTGTGTTGGGGGGCTGTCTGTATAGCTGGGGAAGATGTTTCAGGAGATATGGTGTGTTGGGGGGGGGGGCTGTCTGTATAGCTGGGGAAGATGTTTCAGGAGATATGGTGTGTTGGGGGGCTGTCTGTATAGCTGGGGAAGATGTTTCAGGAGATATGGTGTGTTGGGGGGGCTGTCTGTATAGCTGGGGAAGATGTTTCAGGAGATATGGTGTGTTGAGGGAGCTGTCTGTATAGCTGGGGAAGATGTTTCAGGAGATATGGTGTGTTGGGGGGCTGTCTGTATAGCTGGGGAAGATGTTTCAGGAGATATGGTGTGTTGGGGGGCTGTCTGTATAGCTGGGGAAGATGTTTCAGGAGATATGGTGTGTTGGGGGGGCTGTCTGTATAGCTGGGGAAGATGTTTCAGGAGATATGGTGTGTTGGGGGGCTGTCTGTATAGCTGGGGAAGATGTTTCAGGAGATATGGTGTGTTGGGGGGGCTGTCTGTATAGCTGGGGAAGATGTTTCAGGAGATATGGTGTGTTGGGGGGCTGTCTGTACAGCTGGGGAAGATGTTTCAGGAGATATGGTGTGTTGGGGGGGGCTGTCTGTATAGCTGGGGAAGATGTTTCAGGAGATATGGTGTGTTGGGGGGCTGTCTGTATAGCTGGGGAAGATGTTTCAGGAGATATGGTGTGTTGGGGGGCTGTCTGTATAGCTGGGGGAGATGTTTCAGGAGATATGGTGTGTTGGGGGGCTGTCTGTATAGCTGGGGAAGATGTTTCAGGAGATATGGTGTGTTGGGGGGGGCTGTCTGTATAGCTGGGGAAGATGTTTCAGGAGATATGGTGTGTTGGGGGGCTGTCTGTATAGCTGGGGAAGATGTTTCAGGAGATATGGTGTGTTGGGGGGGGGGCTGTCTGTATAGCTGGGGAAGATGTTTCAGGAGATATGGTGTGTTGGGGGGCTGTCTGTATAGCTGGGGAAGATGTTTCAGGAGATATGGTGTGTTGGGGGGGGCTGTCTGTATAGCTGGGGAAGATGTTTCAGGAGATATGGTGTGTTGGGGGGGCTGTCTGTATAGCTGGGGAAGATGTTTCAGGAGATATGGTGTGTTGGGGGGGCTGTCTGTATAGCTGGGGAAGATGTTTCAGGAGATATGGTGTGTTGGGGGGCTGTCTGTATAGCTGGGGAAGATGTTTCAGGAGATATGGTGTGTTGGGGGGCTGTCTGTATAGCTGGGGAAGATGTTTCAGGAGATATGGTGTGTTGGGGGGGCTGTCTGTATAGCTGGGGAAGATGTTTCAGGAGATATGGTGTGTTGGGGGGCTGTCTGTATAGCTGGGGAAGATGTTTCAGGAGATATGGTGTGTTGGGGGGCTGTCTGTATAGCTGGGGAAGATGTTTCAGGAGATATGGTGTGTTGGGGGGCTGTCTGTATAGCTGGGGAAGATGTTTCAGGAGATATGGTGTGTTGGGGGGCTGTCTGTATAGCTGGGGAAGATGTTTCAGGAGATATGGTGTGTTGGGGGGGCTGTCTGTATAGCTGGGGAAGATGTTTCAGGAGATATGGTGTGTTGGGGGGGCTGTCTGTATAGCTGGGGAAGATGTTTCAGGAGATATGGTGTGTTGGGGGGGGCTGTCTGCATAGCTGGGGAAGATGTTTCAGGAGATATGGTGTGTTGGGGGGCTGTCTGTATAGCTGGGGAAGATGTTTCAGGAGATATGGTGTGTTGGGGGGCTGTCTGTATAGCTGGGGAAGATGTTTCAGGAGATATGGTGTGTTGGGGGGGCTGTCTGCACAGCTGGGGAAGATGTTTCAGGAGATATGGTGTGTTGGGTGTGCTGTCTGCATAGCTGGGGAAGATGTTTCAGGAGATATGGAGTGTTGGGGGGGCCGTCTGTATAGCTGTGGAAGATGTTTCAGAAAAAATGATGTGTTGGGGGGGCTGTCTGTATAGCTGGGGAAGATGTTTCAGGAGATATGGTGTGTTGGGGGGGGGGGGCTGTCTGTATAGCTGGGGAAGATGTTTCAGGAGATATGGTGTGTTGGGGGGCTGTCTGTATAGCTGGGGAAGATGTTTCAGGAGATATGGTGTGTTGGGGGGGCTGTCTGTATAGCTGGGGAAGATGTTTCAGGAGATATGGTGTGTTGGGGGGCTGTCTGTATAGCTGGGGAAGATGTTTCAGGAGATATGGTGTGTTGGGGGGCTGTCTGTATAGCTGGGGAAGATGTTTCAGGAGATATGGTGTGTTGGGGGGGGCTGTCTGCATAGCTGGGGAAGATGTTTCAGGAGATATGGTGTGTTGGGGGGCTGTCTGTATAGCTGGGGAAGATGTTTCAGGAGATATGGTGTGTTGGGGGGCTGTCTGTATAGCTGGGGAAGATGTTTCAGGAGATATGGTGTGTTGGGGGGGCTGTCTGTATAGCTGGGGAAGATGTTTCAGGAGATATGGTGTGTTGGGGGGGCTGTCTGTATAGCTGGGGAAGATGTTTCAGGAGATATGGTGTGTTGGGGGGCTGTCTGTATAGCTGGGGAAGATGTTTCAGGAGATATGGTGTGTTGGGGGGGCTGTCTGTATAGCTGGGGAAGATGTTTCAGGAGATATGGTGTGTTGGGGGGCTGTCTGTATAGCTGGGGAAGATGTTTCAGGAGATATGGTGTGTTGGGGGGGCTGTCTGTATAGCTGGGGAAGATGTTTCAGGAGATAGGTGTGTTGGGGTGGGCTGTCTGTATAGCTGGGGAAGATGTTTCAGGAGATATGGTGTGTTGGGGGGGGGTTGTCTGTATAGCTGGGGAAGATGTTTCAGGAGATATGGTGTGTTGGGGGGCTGTCTGTATAGCTGGGGAAGATGTTTCAGGAGATATGGTGTGTTGGGGGGGCTGTCTGTATAGCTGGGGAAGATGTTTCAGGAGATATGGTGTGTTGGGGGGCTGTCTGTATAGCTGGGGAAGATGTTTCAGGAGATATGGTGTGTTGGGGGAGCTGTCTGTATAGCTGGGGAAGATGTTTCAGGAGATATGGTGTGTTGGGGGGCTGTCTGTATAGCTGGGGAAAATGTTTCAGGAGATATGGTGTGTTGGGGGGGGGCTGTCTGTATAGCTGGGGAAGATGTTTCAGGAGATATGGTGTGTTGGGGGGGCTGTCTGTATAGCTGGGGAAGATGTTTCAGGAGATATGGTGTGTTGGGGGGGCTGTCTGTATAGCTGGGGAAGATGTTTCAGGAGATATGGTGTGTTGGGGGGCTGTCTGTATAGCTGGGGAAGATGTTTCAGGAGATATGGTGTGTTGGGGGGGCTGTCTGTATAGCTGGGGAAGATGTTTCAGGAGATATGGTGTGTTGGGGGGGCTGTCTGTATAGCTGGGGAAGATGTTTCAGGAGATATGGTGTGTTGGGGGGGCTGTCTGTATAGCTGGGGAAGATGTTTCAGGAGATATGGTGTGTTGGGGGGCTGTCTGTATAGCTGGTGGAGATGTTTCAGGAGATATGGTGTGTTGGGGGGCTGTCTGTATAGCTGGGGAAGATGTTTCAGGAGATATGGTGTGTTGGGGGGGCTGTCTGTATAGCTGGGGAAGATGTTTCAGGAGATATGGTGTGTTGGGGGGCTGTCTGTATAGCTGGGGAAGATGTTTCAGGAGATATGGTGTGTTGGGGGGGCTGTCTGTATAGCTGGGGAAGATGTTTCAGGAGATATGGTGTGTTGGGGGGGGCTGTCTGTATAGCTGGGGAAGATGTTTCAGGAGATATGGTGTGTTGGGGGGCTGTCTGTATAGCTGGGGAAGATGTTTCAGGAGATATGGTGTGTTGGGGGGCTGTCTGTATAGCTGGGGAAGATGTTTCAGGAGATATGGTGTGTTGGGGGGGCTGTCTGTATAGCTGGGGAAGATGTTTCAGGAGATATGGTGTGTTGGGGGGGCTGTCTGTATAGCTGGGGAAGATGTTTCAGGAGATATGGTGTGTTGGGGGGGCTGTCTGTATAGCTGGGGAAGATGTTTCAGGAGATATGGTGTGTTGGGGGGGCTGTCTGTATAGCTGGGGAAGATGTTTCAGGAGATATGGTGTGTTGGGGGGCTGTCTGTATAGCTGGGGAAGATGTTTCAGGAGATATGGTGTGTTGGGGGGGGCTGTCTGTATAGCTGGGGAAGATGTTTCAGGAGATATGGTGTGTTGGGGGGGCTGTCTGTATAGCTGGGGAAGATGTTTCAGGAGATATGGTGTGTTGGGGGGCTGTCTGTATAGCTGGGGAAGATGTTTCAGGAGATATGGTGTGTTGGGGGGCTGTCTGTATAGCTGGGGAAGATGTTTCAGGAGATATGGTGTGTTGGGGGGCTGTCTGTATAGCTGGGGAAGATGTTTCAGGAGATATGGTGTGTTGGGGGGGCTGTCTGTATAGCTGGGGACGATGTTTCAGGAGATATGGTGTGTTGGGTGGGCTGTCTGCATAGCTGGGGAAGATGTTTCAGGAGATATGGTGTGTTGGGGGGGGGGCTGTCTGTATAGCTGGGGAAGATGTTTCAGGAGATATGGTGTGTTGGGGGGCTGTCTGTATAGCTGGGGAGGATGTTTCAGGAGATATGGTGTGTTGGGGGGGCTGTCTGCATAGCTGGGGAAGATGTTTCAGGAGCTATGGTGTGTTGGGGGAGCTGTCTGTAGAGCTGGGGAAGATGTTTCAGGAGATATGGTGTGTTGGGGGGCTGTCTGTATAGCTGGGGAAGATGTTTCAGGAGATATGGTGTGTTGGAGGGCTGTCTGTATAGCTGGGGAAGATGTTTCAGGAGATATGGTGTGTTGGGGGGGCTGTCTGCATAGCTGGGGAAGATGTTTCAGGAGATATGGTGTGTTGGGGGGGCTGTCTGTATAGCTGGGGAAGATGTTTCAGGAGATATGGTGTGTTGGGGGGCTGTCTGTATAGCTGGGGAAGATGTTTCAGGAGATATGGTGTGTTGGGGGGGCTGTCTGCATAGCAGGGGAAGATGTTTCAGGAGATATGGTGTGTTGGGGGGCTGTCTGTATAGCTGGGGAAGATGTTTCAGGAGATATGGTGTGTTGGGGGGCTGTCTGTATAGCTGGGGAAGATGTTTCAGGAGATATGGTGTGTTGGGGGGCTGTCTGTATAGCTGGGGAAGATGTTTCAGGAGATATGGTGTGTTGGGGGGGCTGTCTGTATAGCTGGGGAAGATGTTTCAGGAGATATGGTGTGTTGGGGGGGCTGTCTGTATAGCTGGGGAAGATGTTTCAGGAGATATGGTGTGTTGGGGGGGCTGTCTGTATAGCTGGGGAAGATGTTTCAGGAGATATGGTGTGTTGGGGGGCTAACTGCATAGCTGGGGAAGATGTTTCAGGAGATATGCTGTGTTGGGGGGGCTGTCTGCATAACTGGGGAAGATGTTTCAGAAGATATGGTGGGTTGGGGGGGCTGTCTGTATAGCTGGGGAAGATGTTTCAGGAGATATGGTGTGTTGGGGGGGGCTGTCTGTATAGCTGGGGAAGATGTTTCAGGAGATATGGTGTGTTGGGGGGCTGTCTGTATAGCTGGGGAAGATGTTTCAGGAGATATGGTGTGTTGGGGGGCTGTCTGTATAGCTGGGGAAGATGTTTCAGGAGATATGGTGTGTTGGGGGGGCTGTCTGTATAGCTGGGGAAGATGTTTCAGGAGATATGGTGTGTTGGGGGGCTGTCTGTATAGCTGGGGAAGATGTTTCAGGAGATATGGTGTGTTGGGGGGGGCTGTCTGTATAGCTGGGGAAGATGTTTCAGGAGATATGGTGTGTTGGGGGGCTGTCTGCATAGCTGGGGAAGATGTTTCAGGAGTAAAGGTGTGTTGGGGGGGGCTGTCTGCATAACTGGGGAAGATGTTTCAGAAGATATGGTGGGTTGGGGGGGCTGTCTGTATAGCTGGGGAAGATGTTTCAGGAGATATGGTGTGTTGGGGGGGGCTGTCTGTATAGCTGGGGAAGATGTTTCAGGAGATATGGTGTGTTGGGGGGCTGTCTGTATAGCTGGGGAAGATGTTTCAGGAGATATGGTGTGTTGGGGAGCTGTCTGTATAGCTGGGGAAGATGTTTCAGGAGATATGGTGTGTTGGGGGGGCTGTCTGCATAGCTGGGGAAGATGTTTCAGGAGATATGGTGTGTTGGGGGGGGGGCTGTCTGTATAGCTGGGGAAGATGTTTCAGGAGATATGGTGTGTTGGGGGGCTGTCTGTATAGCTGGGGAAGATGTTTCAGGAGATATGGTGTGTTGTGGGGGCTGTCTGTAAAGCTGGGGAAGATGTTTCAGGAGATATGGTGTGTTGGGGGGCTGTCTGTATAGCTGGGGAAGATGTTTCAGGAGATATGGTGTGTTGGGGGGGCTGTCTGCATAGCTGGGGAAGATGTTTCAGAAAAAATGGTGTGTTGGTGTGGCTGTCTGTATAGCTGGGGAAGATGTTTCAGGAGATATGGTGTGTTGGGGGGGGGCTGTCTGTATAGCTGGGGAAGATGTTTCAGGAGATATGGTGTGTTGGGGGGCTGTCTGTATAGCTGGGGAAGATGTTTCAGGAGATAAAGGTGTGTTGGGGGGGGCTGTCTGCATAACTGGGGAAGATGTTTCAGGAGATATGGTGTGTTGGGGGGGCTGTCTGTATAGCTGGGGAAGATGTTTCAGGAGATATGGTGTGTTGGGGGGGGCTGTCTGTATAGCTGGGGAAGATGTTTCAGGAGATATGGTGTGTTGGGGGGCTGTCTGTATAGCTGGGGAAGATGTTTCAGGAGATATGGTGTGTTGGGGGGCTGTCTGTATAGCTGGGGAAGATGTTTCAGGAGATATGGTGTGTTGGGGGGGCTGTCTGTATAGCTGGGGAAGATGTTTCAGGAGATATGGTGTGTTGGGGGGGGGGCTGTCTGTATAGCTGGGGAAGATGTTTCAGGAGATATGGTGTGTTGGAGGGGCTGTCTGTATAGCAGGGGAAGATGGTTCAGGAGATATGGTGTGTTGGAGGGGCTGTCTGCATAGCTGGGGAAGATTTTTCAGGAGATATGGTGTGTTGGGGGAGCTGTCTGTACAGCTGGGGAAGATGTTTCAGGAGCTATGGTGTGTTGGGGGAGCTGTCTGTACAGCTGGGGAAGATGTTTCAGGAGATATGGTGTGTTGGGGGGCTGTCTGCATAGCTGGGGAAGATGTTTCAGGAGATATGGTGTGTTGGGGGACTGTCTATATAGCTGGGGAAAATGTTTCAGGAGATATGGTGTGTTGGGGGCCTGTCTGTACAGCTGGGGAAGATGCTTCAGGAGCTATGGTGTGTTGGGGGGGCTGTCTGTAAAGCTGGTGAAGATGTTCCAGGAGATATGGTGTGTTGGGGGGCTGTCTGTATAGCTGGGGAAGATGTTTCAGGAGATATGGTGTGTTGGGGGGGCTGTCTGCATAGCTGGTGAAGATGTTTCAGGAGATACGGTGTGTTGGGGGGGCTGTCTGCATAGCTGGGGAAGATTTTTCAGGAGATATGGTGTGTTGGGTGGGGCTGTCTGTACAGCTGGGGAAGATGTTTCATGAGATATGGTGTGTTGGGGGGCTGTCTGTATAGCTGGTGGAGATGTTTCAGGAGATATGGTGTGTTGGGGGGCTGTCTGTACAGCTGGGGAAGATGTTTCAGGAGATATGGTGTGTTGGGGGGGCTGTCTGTATAGCTGGGGAAGATGTTTCAGGAGATATGGTGTGTTGGGGGGCTGTCTGTATAGCAGGGGAAGATGTTTCAGGAGATATGGTGTGTTTGGGGGCTGTCTGTATAGCTGGGGAAGATGTTTCAGGAGATATGGTGTGTTGGGGGGGGCTGTCTGCATAGCTGGGGAAGATGTTTCAGGAGATATGGTGTGTTGGGGGGGCTGTCTGCATAGCTGGGGAAGATGTTTCAGGAGATATGTTGGGTTGTGGGGGCTGTCTGTATAGCTGGGGAAGATGTTTCAGGAGATATGGTGTGTTGGGGGGCTGTCTGTATAGCTGGGGAAGATGTTTCAGGAGATATGGTGTGTTGGGGGGGCTGTCTGTATAGCTGGGGAAGATGTTTCAGGAGATATGGTGTGTTGGGGGGGCTGTCTGTATAGCTGGGGAAGATGTTTCAGGAGATATGGTGTGTTGGGGGGCTGTCTGTATAGCTGGGGAAGATGTTTCAGGAGATATGGTGTGTTGGGGGGGCTGTCTGTATAGCTGGGGACGATGTTTCAGGAGATGGTGTGTTGGGTGGGCTGTCTGCATAGCTGGGGAAGATGTTTCAGGAGATATGGTGTGTTGGGGGGGGGGCTGTCTGTATAGCTGGGGAAGATGTTTCAGGAGATATGGTGTGTTGGAGGGGCTGTCTGTATAGCAGGGGAAGATGTTTCAGGAGATATGGTGTGTTGGGGGAGCTGTCTGTACAGCTGGGGAAGATGTTTCAGGAGCTATGGTGTGTTGGGGGAGCTGTCTGTACAGCTGGGGAAGATGTTTCAGGAGATATGGTGTGTTGGGGGGCTGTCTGCATAGCTGGGGAAGATGTTTCAGGAGATATGGTGTGTTGGAGGACTGTCTATATAGCTGGGGAAGATGTTTCAGGAGATATGGTGGGTTGGGGGGGGCTGTCTGTACAGCTGGGGAAGATGTTTCAGGAGATATGGTGTGTTGGGGGGGCTGTCTGTATAGCTGGGGAAGATGTTTCAGGAGATATGGTGTGTTGGGGGGGCTGTCTGTATAGCTGAGGAAGATGTTTCAGGAGATATGGTGTGTTGGGGGGGCTGTCTGTATAGCTGGGGAAGATGTTTCAGGAGATATGGTGTGTTGGGGGGCTGTCTGTATAGCTGGGGAAGATGTTTCAGGAGATATGGTGTGTTGGGGGGGCTGTCTGTATAGCTGGGGAAGATGTTTCAGGAGATATGGTGTGTTGGGGGGGCTGTCTGTATAGCTGGGGAAGATGTTTCAGGAGATATGGTGTGTTTGGGGGCTGTCTGCATAGCTGGGGAAGATGTTTCAGGAGATATGGTGTGTTGGGGGGGCTGTCTGCATAGCTGGGGAAGATGTTTCAGGAGATATGGTGTGTTGGGGGGCTGTCTGTACAGCTGGGGAAGATGTTTCAGGAGATATGGTGTGTTGGGGGGGCTGTCTGTATAGCTGGGGACGATGTTTCAGGAGATGGTGTGTTGGGTGGGCTGTCTGCATAGCTGGGGAAGATGTTTCAGGAGATATGGTGTGTTGGGGGGGGGTGTCTGTATAGCTGGGGAAGATGTTTCAGGAGATATGGTGTGTTGGAGGGGCTGTCTGTATAGCAGGGGAAGATGTTTCAGGAGATATGGTGTGTTGGGGGGGCTGTCTGCATAGCTGGGGAAGATTTTTCAGGAGCTATGGTGTGTTGGGGGGCTGTCTGTACAGCTGGGGAAGATGTTTGAGGAGATATGGTGTGTTGGGGGGCTGTCTGCATAGCTGGGGAAGATGTTTCAGGAGATATGGTGTGTTGGAGGACTGTCTATATAGCTGGGGAAGATGTTTCAGGAGATATGGTGGGTTGGGGGGGCTGTCTGTACAGCTGGGGAAGATGTTTCAGGAGCTATGGTGTGTTGGGGGGGCTGTCTGCATAGCTGGTGAAGATGTTTCAGGAGATATGGTGTGTTGGGGGGGCTGTCTGTAAAGCTGGTGAAGATGTTCCAGGAGATATGATGTGTTGGGGGGCTGTCTGTATAGCTGGGGAAGATGTTTCAGGAGATATGGTGTGTTGGGGGGGCTGTCTGTAAAGCTGGTAAAGATGTTTCAGGAGATATGGTGTGTTGGGGGGGCTGTCTGCATATCTGGGGAAGATGTTTCAGGAGATATGGTGTGTTGGGGGCTGTCTGCATAGCTGGCGAAGATGTTTCAGGAGATATGGTGTGTTGGGGGGGCTGTCTGCATAGCAGGGGAAGATGTTTCAGGAGAAATTGTGTGTTGGGGGGCTGTCTGCATAGCTGGGGAAGATATTTCAGGAGATATGGTGTGTTGGGGGGCTGTCTGTACAGCTGGGGAAGATGTTTCAGGAGATATGGTGTTGGGGGGCTGTCTGTATAGCTGGGGAAGATGTTTCAGGAGATATGGTGTGTTGGGGGGGCCGTCTGTATAGCTGGGGAAGATGTTTCAGGAAAAATGGTGTGTTGGGGGGGCTCTCTGTATAGCTGGGGAAGATGTTTCAGTAGATATGGTGTGTTGGGGGGGGGCTCTCTGTATAGCTGGGGAAGATGTTTCAGGAGATATGGTGTGTTGGGGGGCTGTCTGCATAGCTGGGGAAGATGTTTCAGGAGATATGGTGTGTTGGGGGGGCTGTCTGCATAACTAGGGAAGATGTTTCAGAAGATATGGTGGGTTGGGGGGGCTGTCTGTATAGCTGGGGAAGATGTTTCAGGAGATATGTTGGGTTGTGGGGGCTGTCTGCATAGCTGGGGAAGATGTTTCAGGAGATATGTTGGGTTGTGGGGGCTGTCTGTATAGCTGGGGAAGATGTTTCAGGAGATATGGTGTGTTGGGGGGCTGTCTGTATAGCTGGGGAAGATGTTTCAGGAGATATGGTGTGTTGGGGGGGCTGTCTGCACAGCTGGGGAAGATGTTTCAGGAGATATGGTGTGTTGGGGGGGCTGTCTGCATAGCTGGGGAAGATGTTTCAGGAGATATGGTGTGTTTGGGGGCTGTCTGCATAGCTGGGGAAGATGTTTCGGGAGATATGGTGTGTTGGGGGGGGGGGGGTGTCTGTATAGCTGGGGAAGATGTTTCAGGAGATATGGTGTGTTGGAGGGTCTGTCTGTATAGCAGGGGAAGATGTTTCAGGAGATGTGGTGTGTTGGGGGGGCTGTCTGCATAGCTGGGGAAGATTTTTCAGGAGCTATGGTGTGTTGGGGGAGCTGTCTGTACAGCTGGGGAAGATGCTTGAGGAGATATGGTGTGTTGGGGGGCTGTCTGCATAGCTGGGGAAGATGTTTCAGGAGATATGGTGTGTTGGAGGACTGTCTATATAGCTGGGGAAGATGTTTCAGGAGATATGGTGGGTTGAGGGGGGCTGTCTGTACAGCTGGGGAAGATGTTTCAGGAGCTATGGTGTGTTGGGGGGGCTGTCTGCATAGCTGGTGAAGATGTTTCAGGAGATATGGTGTGTTGGGGGGGCTGTCTGCAAAGCTGGTGAAGATGTTCCAGGAGATATGGTGTGTTGGGGGGCTGTCTGTATAGCTGGGGAAGATGTTTCAGGAGATATGGTGTGTTGGGGGGGCTGTCTGTAAAGCTGGTAAAGATGTTTCAGGAGATATGGTGTGTTGGGGGGCTGTCTGCATAGCTGGTGAAGATGTTTCAGGAGATATGGTGTGTTGGGGGGGCTGTCTGTATAGCTGGTGGAGATGTTTCAGGAGATATGGTGTGTTGGGGGGCTGTCTGTACAGCTGGGGAAGATGTTTCAGGAGATATGGTGTGTTGGGGGGGCTGTCTGCATAGCTGGGGAAGATGTTTCAGGAGATATGGTGTGTTGGGGGACTGTCTATATAGCTGGGGAAGATGTTTCAGGAGATATGGTGTGTTGGGGGGTGCTGTCTGTACAGCTGGGGAAGATGTTTCAGGAGCTATGTTGTGTTGGGGGGGCTGTCTGTATAGCTGGGGAAGATGTTTCAGGAGATTTGGTGTGCTGGGGGGCTGTCTGCATAGCTGGGGAAGATGTTTCAGGAGATATGGTGTGTTGGGGGGGCTGTCTGCATAGCTGGGGAAGATGTTTCAGGAGCTATGGTGTGTTGGGGGGGCTGTCTGTATAGCTGGGGAAGATGTTTCAGGAGATATGGTGTGCTGGGGGGCTGTCTGCATAGCTGGGGAAGATGTTTCAGGAGATATGGTGTGTTGGGGGGCTGCCTGTATAGCTAGGGAAGATGTTTCAGGAGATATGGTGTGTTGGGGGACTGCCTGTATAGCTAGGGAAGATGTTTCAGGAGATATGGTGTGTTGGGGGACTGTCTGTACAGCTGGGGAAGATGTTTCAGGAGATATGGTGTGTTGGGGGGTCTGTCTGTACAGCTGGGGAAGATGTTTCAGGAGATATGGTGTGTTGGGGGGCTGTCTGTATAGCTAGGTAAGATGTTTCAGGAGCTATGGTGTGTTGGGGGGGCTGTCTGCATAGCTGGGGAAGATGTTCTGGATATACGGTTGTAATTTCTTTTTGCTTTTTGTGATGAGTGGTGTTGTTTTGTATCGTGTGGTAAAGGGAAAGGTGAGTATGGTACATGTATGCAGTACAGGATATATTTTGGTGTTTTATTTTAAGGGGGGATGAGGTTTTAATGAAATGAGAATGTTGAAAGAAAGTCAAAAAGTCTCTCTCTCTCTTTTCTATTCCAAAATAAACTGACCAACTGTGCTTTTCTTACGTGTGTATTTACAGTCGGACGTCTAAGGACGAGTCCATATAGAGGATAGTTTTTGGCCAGAAACTCAGACGTATACTCTGGGCCACACCTCATGCACACTTTCCTACAGGCCAATGCAGTGAATGTTTGAATACCGCCCGGCCCAGACTTGACTGAAACAAGCTTCTGTTGTAAAAACTCTGAAAGAAGAGTACTGCCTGGATGCTTAGTATCTTTACTGGTGTAACGATCGTCTTGAGGACAATGAGTGGACCAAGACGCAGCGGGTGATGAATACATAATGAATTTAATAAATGAAAGACGAAACACGAAGAACACTTGAATTGATTACAAAATAACAAACGACATAGACTGACCTGAACAAGAACTTACATAAACACGAAGAACGCATGAAACAGGAACAGACTACCAAAACGAACGAACAAACGAAACAGTCCCGTGTGGTGCACACAGACACAGACACAGGAACAATCACCCACAAACAAACAGTGAGAACAGCCTACCTTAATATGGTTCTCAATCAGAGGAAACGTCAAACACCTGCCTCTAATTGAGAACCATATCAGGCAACACATTTAACCCAACATAGAAACATATAACATAGAATGCCCACCCCAACTCACGCCCTGACTAACTAAACACATACAAAAACAACAGAAAACAGGTCAGGAACGTGACAACTGGATCTGAAATAGGCTAACAAATCGAATAAACTGGATGAAACGTGTTTTGGGTTAGTTGGCGGTCACAAGGCAAATGCATTGGTTCCCACTAACGCACCTTTCTATAATCCTGAAAAAAATACCTTTGTAATCCTTTCAGCTTTTTATAATGAATCGCCCTTTCTTTTTTATTAAAATAATAACTCTGAAACTGATCTGGGCCCAGTTATCACCTCGGTTGACAGAATCAGGGAGCATCAAAGGGAGTCTCCAGTGAGGCCACAACACCATTCCAACACTGCTGAGACACAGAGCATGGGGCCTTTCAAAGCGCAACACCAAAAGAGGTGCCGGTGCGCCTGCAAATGGTTTCCCCGCCTGGTGTTTTACAAACTAGCAAACTGGAAGCAGGAGCAGCAAACGCCTGCCTGATAACACACACACACATAAATACACACACACACCACTCTAAAAACCGGGAGCGAGGCCAAGAGTGATCGAGGGTAAATAAATGAAACGCTTCTCATAAATCTTTCCCAACTCTTCCGCCTGCGTGATTCGTTCACACAGCCCAAACGGCAAAGATGAGGACGTTAACAAATTGCCGCTTAAAATCGTGTCCCAATTACATCTAACTACCTGTACTACTCTGCTGAGTAGTGTGCTAGCTATGCTATTAGCAATATAGCAACACTTATGCTGGCCTGAAAGGATGGAAAGAGAAACTAAACTTCCCTTTTATTCTCTTCCTCCTCTCCCTGCACTCAGAAAGGCTTCCAACACTTTTCCAACACTACTTTAACTAACTACCCCCATTATCTTATTTTGAAGCATGTACGTTAACTGTATCGTTTGAGCTTGCACTAAAAAAGTTAACTTATCATGCTGTTTTTTCTCTCCCCGGAAGTGCAAATGCTGCAATATTTCTCAAGCGTTTCATGAGGTTTTCAATTTGGGGCTGCTTGGCCCCCACGGCTACATTCATCATCAGTCCTCTCTTCTCTTCCTCCTGATGAACTTAGATGATGTGACAGATCATAGGGCCCCTCTTCCTCCTCCTCCTCTTCTACTCATCTTTTAATGGAGAAAAGACATTTATCAGGGGATTTAAGTCACGCTCCAAGAAATCAATCAAAGCCACACTTCCCGGGACAACATACTTAATACGGCGCTGCCGAAAGATGAGGGGAAAATGTTTAACCTTTTACTGCAGTGGACTAAATCAGTGTCACAGAGAGTGTTTCTTGGTAGTTTTAAACAAATCTACTTTGAAACAAAAGTGTACACCTCACACACATTGTTATGGGCTTAGAAAAAAGAAGACACCTCGTCACGCCCTGACCTTAGTTATCTTTGTTTTCTTTATTCTTTTGGTTAGGTCAGGGTGTGACATGGGGGATGTATGTGTTTTGTCTTGTCTAGGGGTTTTGTATGTTTATGGGGTGTTCATTTGTCTAGGTGTTTGTAACTTGTCTAGGTGTTTGTATGTCTATGGTTGCCTAGATTGGTTCTCAATTAGAGGCAGCTGTTTATCGTTGTCTCTGATTGGGAACCATATTTAGTCCGGTAGTGTTCTTTGTTTTGGTTAGATAAATAAGAAGAATGTATTTATATCACGCTGTGCCTTGGTCCTCCTCTCTTCCACATTACGACGAACGTGACAGAATAACCCACCACAACCGGACCAAGCAGCGTGAAAGGAAGGAACAGCGCTTTGTGGAGCAATGGACTTGGGAGGAAATATTAGACGGCAAGGGACCATCGGAACAGCCGGGTGAATATCGCCGCCCCAAGGCAGAGCTGGAGGCAGCGAAAGCCGAGAGGAGGCATTATGAGGAGCTAGCTCGGCAGCGCGGCTGGAAGCCTGAGAGGCAGCCCCAAAACTTTCTTGGGGGATGCACAGTTCAGGTAGTGGCGAGTTCAGGTAGGAGACCTGCGCCAACTGATCGTGCTTACCGTGAGGAGCCTAAGATGGAACCAGAGCCAGTCGGGGTGGAATTGGAGGTGAGCAGGGGGAGTGAAACAGAGACTGTGAAGGAATTAATGGGGAAATTGGAGGAGAGTGAAATTAGGGAGTTGCTGTGTTGGTGCATGAGGCACGAAATCCGCCCGACAGAGCGTGTCCGGGATTTGATGTTACCTGAGTCAGCTCTCCATACTCGTCCTGAGGTGCGTGCTAACCATCTGGTAATGACAGTGCCAGTCCCACGCACCAGGCCTCTTGTGCACCTCCCTAGTCCTGCACCGCCTGTGGCAGCCCCACGTACTAGCTCTCCTGTGGCAGCCCCACGCACCAGCTCTCCTGTGGCAGACCCTCGCACCAGTCCTCCGGTGCCGGCGCCACGAACCAGGCCTCCAGTTCCAGCACCCCGCACTCGCCTTGAGGTGCGTGTCCCCAGCACAGTACTACCAGTG
Organism: Salvelinus fontinalis; assembly: GCF_029448725.1. Classification (NCBI taxonomy): domain Eukaryota; kingdom Metazoa; phylum Chordata; class Actinopteri; order Salmoniformes; family Salmonidae; genus Salvelinus; species Salvelinus fontinalis. The sequence goes on along the minus strand of NC_074703.1, from coordinate 9,944,806 downwards.
CCAACACCACGCACTAGGCTTCCTGTGTGTCTCCAGAGCCCGGTACGCTCTGTTTCTCCTCCCCGCACTCGCCCTGAGGTGCGTGTCCTCAGCCCGGTACCACCAGTGCCGGTACCACGCACCAGGCATCCAGTGCGTCTCCAGGGTCCAGTACTCCCTGTCCCTGCTCCTCGCACTCGCCTTGAGGTGCGTGTCCCCAGCCCGGTACCACCAGTTCCGGCACCACGCACCAGGCTTATAGTGCGCCCCGGCAGTCCAGTATGCCCTGTTCCTTCTCCCCTCACTTGCCTTGAGGTGCGTGTTCCCAGCCCAGTACCACCAGTTCCGGCACCGCCTGAGCTGCCAGTCTGTCCAGCGCCGCCTGAGCTGTCCGTCTGTCCAGCACCGCCTGAGCTGCCTGTCTGTCCAGCGCCGCCTGAGCCGCCCGTCTGTCCAGCACCGCCTGAGCCACCCGTCTGTCCAGCGCCGCCTGAGCCACCCGTCTGTCCAGCTCCGCCTGAGCCGCCCGTCTGTCCAGCGCCGCTTGACCCGCCCTTCTGTTCAGCGCCGCCTGAGCCGCCCATCTGTCCTGAGCCGTCGGAGCCGCCCGTCAGTCAGGATCCGCCAGAGCCGTCCATCAGTCAGGAACCGCCAGAGTCGCCCGCCAGTCAGGAGCCGCCAGAGCCGCCCGCCAGTCCGGAGCTGCCCTTCAGTCCGGAGCTGCCTTTCAGTCCGGAGCTGCCTTTCAGTCCGGAGCTGTCTTTCAGTCCGGAGCTGCCCGTCAGTCCGGAGCTGCCCCTCAGTCCTGAGCTACCCCTCAGTCCTGAGCTACCCCTCAGTCCTGAGCTGCCCCTCAGTCCGGAGCTGCCCCTCAGTCCAGAGCTGCCCCTCAGTCCGGAGCTACCACTCAGTCCGGAGCTGCCCCTCCGTCCAGTGGCGCCCTCTACGATGGTCTTCAGTCTGGGACTCGCTGCAAGGGTCCCCGCTCCAGAGGCGCCACCAAAGCGGGTAATGACTACGGTGGAGTGGGGTCCACGTCCCGAACCCGAGCCGCCGCCGTAAGAAGGCCCACCCGGACCCTCCCCTTCTGTGTCAGGTTTTGCGGCCAGAGTCCGCACCTTTGGGAAGGGGGGTACTGTCACGCCCTGACCTTAGTTATCTTTGTTTTCTTTATTATTTTGGTTAGGTCAGGTTGTGACATGGGGGATGTATGTGTTTAGCCTTGTCTAGGGGTTTTGTATGTTTATGGGGTGTTTACTTGTCTAGGTGTTTGTATGTCTATGGTTGCCTAGATTGGTTCTCAATTAGAGGCAGCTGTTTATTGTTGTCTCTGATTGGGAACCATATTTAGGCAGCCATATTCCGTTGGGTCTTTCGTGGGTTATTGTCTATGTGTAAGTTGCCTGTGTCTGCACTTATTGATTATATAGCGTTACGTTCGTTTGTTATTTTGATAGTGTGTTTAGTGTTCTTCGTTTCGTTAAATAAATAAGAAGAATGTATTTATATTACGCTGCTCCTTGGTCCTCCTCTCTTCCACATTACGACGAACGTGACACACCTGAACCATGTCAGATATAGAGTTGAAATGTATTACATTTTAAGTTTGCCTCCCAATATTACATTTTATATACATCACAGAAGACTGAAATATAACAAAACTGACATAGAAACACTGGATTTTTGGCGTAATTATAAAAAAATATTTTTTATTAATTATGAAATTATGAAAAACATGAATACCATTACACCACTAAAGGGAGCTTTGGTCATTTGACTTCAGAAAAGGGCTTCAATGCGGACATTCTAAATACTCAAACGTGTGTGTGTGTGTTCATGGGTGTTTGTGCATGTGTGTGTGTGTGCGTGTACGTGCATGTCACTGTGTCTCTGTGCATGTCAGTGTGTCTCTGTTGGCGCGTCGATGTGTGAGTTTCTTCGTGCATGCCTATCTGCGTGCTTGCATTCGTGTGTGCGAAGAATCCAGAAGAATTGTTAGAACTCAGTTGGTTAGAGCAAGGTGCTTGCAATGCCAGGGTTGTGGGTTCGATTCCCACGGGGGACCAGTACAAAAAAGGGTACAAAAAGGCATCCATTCTGTTGTGGAAATTCTAATCAATAATGAGGAGAGACAAGGTCAATCGCCAATCAGGACGATACTTTAAATGTATTAATAAGGAAAGCAGGACACACCACACACACAAGTGAGTGACGTGAGTGCTCTGCAATAACAATGGCTGGTCGACGAACCACCTTTAAATGATTCGTTGAGAGCCCCGACACAAAGAACACAAAGATCTTACATAGCAAAGATACACCCCTTTAGTCTACATGACAAACAAAAGATGTGTGGAATGGGTCACAAGGTTAGGATTCGTGTGAAATAAATAAATAATTTGCAGCAGACAGTATCTGCTGTAAAGACTGTTCTCAGTGTGTAGAAAGCAGGATCTGGCCCCCAAAACAAGGTTCCCCTCATCATTATCCATACCCGACCCATCTCCACCCTGCTACCTCCAGTACACAAACACCAGCTCATCCTATGGAATGCGGGTTCTGAGAGAGGACAAGACCGCCATAAATCAGTTGCTAGAGTTACGTCTCAGAAGTTCCTCTCAGTTCACACAGGCACAATAGAGTTCTAAGAACCCCCTATTCTGTTGCATAAAACAACCATTGATGCAATAACAGTATTAAAACATAATCTTGCAAGTTCCCCACCATAATTCACTACTGTAAGGCGCTCTGATACAGGCGTCTGCTAAATTACTCAAATGTGAATGTAAACTAGAATGACATTATTTACTGAGCATCTAAGAAAGAGAAACAGGGATACAGTACTAAATGTTTCTGAAGGGTGGACTGCAAGGACATAGGAGGGACAATCTATAGTTAGGCAGCTCATTCATGCTATGGTTGACAGATTAGACGATCATAACTGGCTGTACTGTAGTTAGCCTTTAGCGTAGCTCCTGTTGTCATGGACGGGAATAATGGAAAGATGAAAGGGACATCATATTATGTTGTATTTGGTTATTGTTCTATAGATATGAATAATGTGGACTGTTCTTTTATTATGTAAAGTAAGTGTTCCGTCTCCATCTCTTTTCCTCCATCTCTCACAATAAAGAATTTCAAGACTCATAGGGGGGTGGGGCGACGACATCTATAGGCTCACAACAGGACAGTAATTGGCGTCTGCAGCCAGTGTCCCCTGTGGTCATCACAGTCCCAGAGGGCCTCCCAAAACCTCCACACACACCCACGTCATCTCCCACAATGAGCTCCACAACAAAGGTACACGCCCCACAGCACCTGTAGAAAACACACCTGCCCTTCCTGTGTCAAATCACATTCTTCAAACTAATAATCTATTTCCTGAAAAACAGCCTAATATGATGACTGATCCACTGCCAACCAACCAGTGTCTCTTTGGTGTGATTGTAGTGGTCATATTTATCCTACATGTTTTCCCGTAAGGACGGTTTAGGATATGCTGTCGTTGTTTCATTACTAACAAAGTGAATTTATTCCCATGTCCCCCCGGGCAGTAACTGTGGTATACTGTACATAATGAAAAAGTCGGGAGACAGATGTGCTGACGCTGTTGTTATTATTGTGTCATATCCTGTCAGAAAACTCATGTTTCTTTTAATCTCTGTTCCGTTAGCGAAAGGTCAAGTTAAATCTTCTCTCCTCCAGGGAAGTCTTTTTGCATTTATTTAATTTCTCTCCCCTGAGGCATGGGAAATACAAAAGGAGGAAAGGAAGAGAGAGCGAGGGAAGGGAGAATAAGAAAGAGAGAGTGGGAGAGGAGAGAGAGAGATGGAGAGGGAGAGGGGAGATGGGAAAGAGGGAGGGATAGAGAGTGGGAAGGGAGCGGGAGGGAAGGGAGGGGAGAGAGGGAGGGAGAATAAGAAGGAGAGAGATGGAGAGGGGAGATGGGGAACCGTCACCACTCACACAAAGGTCAGGGGTCACAGCTACTTATATGCAATACCCCTGTCTAAAAATACTGCTGCCTAGCTGTTTGTGTGTTTGTGTGTGTGTGTGTGTGTGCGTGCGTGCGTGCGTGCGTGGGTGGGTGTGTGCGTGCATGTGATGTGTGTGTGTGTGTGCATTCATGCGTTTGTGTCCTTGCGTGCGAGAGACAGAATGACAGAAAGTTTTCTGGAGCTCCAATCCACCATCATGATGTGCTTGACTTACTTTTCTCATTGTTTTGGAGTAGAGGTTCTGTATTTGGGAAATCTGTCAAACATACAGACACCCAGGTCTCAGCGTTCAGTAAAAAAAACTTTAGCAGAGACTCTGAAAAGGCGTTTTTTTCCCTCAAATGACTCAGTATTTACCTGAGTGGTTTGACAGCGTGGAATGGAGCAGCAGCGGTTTCATCGTGTTTTCCAATACACCCTTGCCATCTCACAATAAAGCAGTGTTATTTCCCACCACGGTCAATGCCGGGCTCCTGTCTGAAATATAAAAACTCTGACAACTCACACAGTTTGAAGTAAAGACATGCTGGGTGTTACAGTACAAACATATATTTGTCCACAGTGGGCTCAGGGACAACAGATCAACAGATTTTCTACAGATTGAAAAGGGCCAGTGTGTATTGGGGACACTGCTTGTGCATGGGGACGATAATTGGAAAACATGTTTTGTGGGGCTGTCACCAGGTCAAAATAAGTACTGACTTCCAAACAGAGTGCTTTGCAAAGTGATTTAGTTCATGAAACAAATTAGTGCATTTTTTAAGAGACAAATTACATTGTATTCTGTGTATACAACTGTATAAGTGTGGAAGTGCTGTTTGGTGTTGGTTGCTGAAAATATAAGTGTTTACAATTTACTCATCCACAATAATGTTTTGTTGAGTTCCGGGAAATTGATGTAGTCATTAATAATCTTTTCATGTATTGACCTATTGAATGACAGGAGTGCTGGTTAGTGGCCGAGCTGAATCACTACAGAGTTCATGTGTTTGACACTTTGTTGCAGAGAGACAGAGAGAGGAAAAGAGCGTAAATAAAGGAACGTAACACTTGATTTGGATCGTCAACTCCGTGTCTGATGGAAAACATGCTTGGAGAGAGGAGAACTGGGGCAAGCAGGGAGGGAGGCAGGATGTTTGAGGTGCTGGTCAGGCACTGGGGGAGATTGGAAGCCTTTATTGGGGCTTTATGAAGGCTTTGACACAGAGCCAGGGATGGACCGGTCAGAGGGGGGAGGAGAGGATGAGGGGCTTAGGAGGACGAGGCAGATAACGTGGCAGGAGTGAGAGGAGGAGAGATCAGTAAGGGAGTGGAGGGAGGAAAGGGAGAGAGAGGAAGGGAGTGAGGGTGTGGTGAGGAGTGATGGGGTGGGGTGGGGGGGTGGAGGGGGGGAGACAACACTACAAAGAGTTCCACCAGGACTCCAAATCAAATTCAGCTCACATTCCATCCCTTTCTACATCTATCCATCTATCTCCCCCCCTGGCTCTATCCTTTCCTTTCATACATATCTCATGAATCCTCCTTCATTCCCCTCTTTACTTTATCTGCCCTGACACTGTTTATATTGACTAAACTTTCAATCGCCCTGTTTGGCTTATTAGAGATTCTCTATGAGAGTCCCATTGGTCCCTCCTCCTATCCTGTATGATAGAGTTGTCAGGAAGTGTTTGGGAGGTGCCGGTTGGCTGAGGGTTACTTTTTGAAGAGGGGATGAAAATTGCGAAGAGTACAGACCGAAAGATTTGGTCAAATAGGGAGAGAGTTAAAGGCGCAATACGAATTCAATAATTCAAAGATTTTAAACTTTCAGATAGCACATGACCACAATATAAAATAATAAGAGTAATTCATTTCCAAAAGCAGGGGAGTTCCAAGGTCTGGGAGGCGTAGAGGGAGGTGTCCTAAATTCAGGCCCACTCCAGGCTGTCATGGCTAGGGCGGCGAGGCTCGGAGGCCCTGAGCTACCCACGGTGGTACTGTGCATCAATGGTGACTGACATGGTCATTATGTGGACTTGGGAACGGCTGTCAGAGTAATGCAGCATACGGGTCCCAGCGGAGAAACACAGAGGCACTTGTGGAGGGAGGCAGGAACAGACACAGGAACCGAGGCTGTTTCTCAGCCTGATTGTTATTGCACAACAGTACACATAGAGTGCACACACATACATAGAGTGTTGATTGTGTGTGTGTGTGTGTGTGTGTGTGTGTGTGTGTGTGTGTGTGTGTGTGTGTGTGTGTGTGTGTGTGTGTGTGTGTGTGTGTGTGTGTGTGTGTGTGTGTGTGTGTGTGTGTGTGTGTTTGTGTGTGTGTGTGTGTGTGTGTGTGTGTGTGTGTGTGTGTGTGTGTGTGTGTGTGTGTGTGTGTGTGTGTGTGTGTGTGTGTGTGTGTGTGTGTGTGTGTGTGTGGCAACAATGAAATCTGTAGCTTTTTCCCTTGTAAAATGTTAGGCACCGTGGGAATAGAGTAGACTACCGCAAGGATGCAGACAAACATGGAAAAAGAGTGAAGAAAAGAGGGGAGGTGGAGAGACAAAGAGAGGTAGGCAAAGATTGACAAAATGAGGTTGAGACAGCAAGATAGATTGGTGATAGAAAGAGAGGTAGAGTGATAGAAAGAGATGTAGAGTGATAGATAGAGGTAGAGTGATAGAAAGAGAGGTAGAGTGATAGAAAGAGAGGTAGAGTGATAGAAAGAGAGGTAGAGTGATAGATAGAGAGGTAGGGTGATAGAAAGAGAGGTAGAGTGATAGATAGAGAGGTAGAGTGATAGAAAGAGAGGTAGAGTGATAGAAAGAGAGGTAGAGTGATAGAAAGAGAGGTAGAGTGATAGATAGAGAGGTAGGGTGATAGAAAGAGAGGTAGAGTGATAGATAGAGAGGTTGAGTGATAGATAGAGAGGTAGAGTGATAGAAAGAGAGGTAGAGTAATAGATAGAGAGGTAGAGTGATAGAAAGAGAGGTAGAGTGATATAAAGAGAGGTAGAGTGATAGAAAGAGAGGTGGAGTGATGGAAAGAGAGGTAGAGTGATAGAAAGAGAGGTAGAGTGATAGAAAGAGAGGTAGAGTGATAGAAAGAGAGGTAGGGTAATATAAAGAGAGGTAGAGTGATAGATAGAGAGGTAGAGTGATAGATAGAGAGGTAGAGTGATAGAAAGAGAGGTAGAGTGATAGAAAGAGAGGTAGAGTGATAGAAAGAGAGGTAGAGTGATAGGTAGAGTGGTAGAAAGAGAGGTAGAGTGATAGAAAGAGAGGTAGAGTGATAGAAAGAGAGGTAGAGTGATAGAAAGAGAGGTAGAGTGATAGAAATAGAGGTATAGTGATAGAAAGAACGGTAGAGTGATAGAAGAGAGGTAGAGTGATAGAAAGAGAGGTAGAGTGATAGAAAGAGCGGTAGAGTGAAAGATAGAGAGGTTGAGTGATAGAAAGAGAGGTAGAGTGATAGAGGAAGAGTGATATAAATATAATTTGAGGTAGTATCGCTAAGAGGGAGGGAGAGAGAGAAAAACTGATAGAAGGGTAGGTAGAAGGAGTGAAAGAAAGGAAAGTAAAGAGAGGTATAGAAAGATTGAAAGAGGTAAAGTGATAGAAAGAGAGATAGAGGTATATAGGTGGAGGGAAGCCTGCCAGAAACAGCAGAGACGGGGCAGGATTGATGCTTTGACCTTTGCCGAGCACGGCTGTGATTTCTTCTGTGTTTATAATCCTTAAACCTCATCTCCTCCTCCGTTCCTACTCCCCTCCTCAGTTCCTCCTCCCCAACTCTCCTGCTCCCTCGCTCCTAGAATAGATGAGCTGGGGCAATGGCGACAAAAACGGAAACGTGGTAAAACCACCCTCTCATCGGGGCTGAGAAGGAGAAGACAATCCTAATTGTCGTGCTATTTATAAAGAAATGTAGCTGTATTCTGAATGATAGACAGAGTAATGGATATACACAGTAATGGCCTTTCATATTGTATCAATATACACTAGGTGTACAAAACATTAGGAACACCTGGTCTTTCCATGACATAGACTGACCAGGTGAATCCAGTTGAAAGCTATGATCCCTTATTCCCTTCTACAATGTAGAAAATAGTACAAATAAAGAAAAATCCTTGAATGAGTAGGTGTGTCCAAACCTGTGACTGTTACTGTATATAAAGTGTACATTTGGGATGCAAACTCAAAATGTAATACATTTCAACTCTATATCTGACATGGTACAGGTGTTTTCTATTTTCTAAGCCCATAACAATGTGTGTGAGATGTATACTTTTGTTTCAATGTAGATTTGTTTAAGACTACCAAGAAACACTGTGTGACCCTGAGTTAGCTCACTGCAGTAAAATGTTAAAACATGGATTGGCATGTGTGCAATTAAGATGGTGAATGGGCAAGACAAAAGATTTAAGTGCCTTTGAACGGGGTATGGTAGTAGGTGCCAGGCGCACCGGTTTGAGTGTCTCAAGAACTGCAACGCTGCTGGGTTTTCATACTCAATGGTCCACCACCCAAAGGACATCCAGCCAACTTGACAACTGTGGGAAGCATTGGAGTCAACATGGGCCAGCATGCCTGTGGAACACTTTAAACACCTTGTGGAGTCCATGCCCTGACAAAACTGAGGCTGTTCTGAGGGGCTGCTCTGAAGGGCTGTTCTGAGGGGCTGTTCCGAGGGGCTGTTCCGAGGTACAGCAACACACTCACAACTCTGGCATGTTTACATTGATGTGATCACTGAAAAGGTTGATTATTGTGCACTGCAAATACGCACACTCAAACATGTTCCCGAACGCCCACACACTCACATAGGCCCTATTCAACCACCTAGCCTTTCCATACATACTACAAGCCTGTCAGACTAATAGTCCCATACTTAGTGAGAGGCATTAGGAGGAGTCCCAGCACTCCTGGTAATCAGGTCAGTCTCAGTCATTATCCATCATCCTCCAGATCCAATTTAAACCAGAGCCTTGTTAAACTCTCTCTCTCTCTCTCTCTCTCTCTCTTCCTAGCCTCACCATGCCTCATCCCTCTGTCTTTCTCTACACTCCATCTCTCTCTCTCGTCCTCCATAGCCATGCTTCCTTTCACACCATCCATTTAATGACAGTCTACCACTCACTCTTGCTTCCCTTCCTTCCCCCTCTCACTCTCTCCTTCCCTCACTCTATTCGTGTCAATCTGTTCTAAACCCTCCTTAGGCATTGTGTATTGTTTATGGCAGACTCCGTATGTCACCCTTTCTAATTCTCCCCCCTCCATTCAATGTATGTTCCCTCCCTTCTCTCTTCCCTTCTCCAGTCAGTCCAGGATGTCACATCACTGTCCTCTGTACTGTTTATGCTGTGGTCTTGTCTCAGAGAGTCTTCATTAATTATGCCTGCTCTGTCCCATCCCACACATAACTTAATCAACTGAACCTCTATTGGTCCTATTGTCCCTTATTGGCTATCAGAACAGAAAGGCCGCCACAAAACACTGACAACTACCACCTTCATAACACAGCACTACATTTATAAAGGCTACACACATAGAAGAAAAAAGGATACTTCGGCCGTCTCCCTTGTAGAACCCTTTGAAGAACCCTTTTGGGTTCCATGTGGGACCCTTTCCACAGAGGGTTCTACATGAAACCCAAAAGGGTTCTACCTGGGACCAAAAAGGGTTATCCCATGGGGACAGAGTGTACAGATGACCTAAAGATGTGTTATAGAATTGAACTCAACATGTCATCGAAAAGCCTGGAGTTGACTTTCTATCACAAAAGTCCTGTACTAGACTAAAGGACTTATTGAGAGAAGAGAAAGTGAATTGAAATTTCAGGACTGGCTTATCCTGACTGTTTGAGTTAAATGGAGCTCCTTCTCTCCAGTGGGACAGCCTCATGGGATTATTTACAGCAGTATGGCATCCTTTCTGGCAGAGAGATGGGGGTGTCCAGGCAGGCAGTTTGACTGACTAGTACTGTGCTTTCAGGAAGGTCATTCTCAATGCAATCATACATTGTGATAATAAATATTAGCAATAGCGATATTACTGTTAATGTAGATGTCTACTTTCTCCCGAGATTGCAAGAGAATTTGTATGTTCATGTAGTGCCCATCATGAATGTTTCAACCTCTGTGTTGAGCTGTCGTGTTTTTACCGCCTAGTTTCTGGTGCAAAAAGTAGTCTGTATCTTCCAATCCCAGAGCAGATACAAGTCACATGATCCGCATGTGTTCACCAACAGATCACGTCACTTGCATCTGCCCCGTGATTGGACGGTACGGCAGCTATCGAGCGGCATCATGTGCTCGCCAACAGATCACGTGACTTGCACCTGCCCTGTGACTGGACGACACAGTCCTCAATGCTGTATGGGAGGAGGAGTTTGTTTGCCTCCTCTTGCACCTTTGACTTTTATTTCATATATCTTAATTTTTTTAAGGACATTTCTAGTCTTTTGAATTAATGGTTCAACACTGTGATTTTTGTTTACCTATTCAACGATTGTCAGCACGATAACCAGCATGTTGCTGAAATGGGTATGCTAAAAAGGAGTGGCCGTGTCACTTCCTGTCACGACTTCCGCCGAGGCCGGCCCTTCTCCTTGTTCGGGTGGTGTTCGGCGGTCGACGTCACCGGCTTTCTAGTCACCATCGATCCATTTTTCAGTTTCGTTTTGTTTTGTCTGTATTATACACCTGGTTTCAATTCCCCCATCATGTTCCCTATTTAACCCTCTGGCTTTCATTTCTGTTTTGTCCGTGATTGTTTGTGCGTTAGTGGTTGTGATGATTACATGTGTGTTTGTGATTATTTCCATTATTTTTGGAACTTTTGCCCATATTTTGAGTAAAACACTGTGGTTTCGCTCAACACCTGTGTCCTGCGCTTGACTCCGATACTTCTCCGCACACAATCCTGACACTTCCAGAACCAAAACCAGAGAAAATAGGGGGGCAGCCCGATGGAGCCCTATTACAAGTCAGTCTATCCCACTTTCTCACCCTCACATTAAGGGCTGGATTCAATCCATATCATGGAAGATCTGCGGTATAGGTTGATTGAAATTTAAAGACGATGTTCCGTGTTTGCGGAGAATGCATTCACGGTAAACTCGGCTTATATTATGCCGGCTCAATCGTAAATTACCTTTAAATTTGAATGCGGTTCTTCTGTGATACTTCTGCGATACGGATTGAATCCAGCCTTGACGGTTTCTTTGTTTTTGTCTCAGTATGTCCATCTCTCTTACTAACTCTCTTTCTCTCTCACCCTCTCTCTCTTTCTCTCTCTACTACCTTATATCTCTCCCTCTCAATCTCTTCACCCTCCCATCACCAGGGCATCGGATAACAAAGCCAGACAGAGGGGTTCATCTCGAGAGCTGCTGCGATGCTCCAATCTGGGGTAGAGAGGGAGGCAGAGTGGCCCTCTCAGTGAAGCTGTGCTTGACTACGATGATGATGTAAGGAGAGTCTGAGGGTGATGTCTGAAGGTTTGTGCACTCCTTCGCACTTTCGAAATTGCATTCCTGTGTGTGTCACACTGTTATCCATCTCTCAAGTTCAATTAGGGATTTTAAACAGCTATTGTTTCAGTAAGAGTATCCCATACACACACAAAGTATAGGTCATAAGCTGATACAAAGAACATTTAACTTCACCGGTATCATGTTATGAACTCTCCATTAAATCTGAACCTACCTGAATGGTCAGACATGTCAGCAAAGACCAAGCATTGATTTTTATTTCAGTGTTTTCAAAGACTTTTAAAAGATCCAATGTAGTGGAACAGAATATGAGAGCAGGGTGGATGGGTTCATTGATGTGGGCTTATTTTGTTCGGTAGCCGTATTGAGTGGATAGTGTGTGTTGTTGTTTGTGTCAGGCCATTTCTCCTCTCTGTCTGGCTGACCTTTCCCTCTGTCAGTGATGTCAGAGTATAAAGCTCATACAGGACAAATGTTACCCCTGAACTCGGTTATAAACACTCTGGTCTGAGTGTCCTGCTGACCTCCTCTCAAGAGGAACACGAGGAACGCACTCAAGAGGAACGCACGGGCACACACGGAATGGGGTAGAGTTTAAACATCGGAATGGGATAGTGTTTAAACATCGGAATGGGATAGAGTTTAAACATCGCAATGGGATAGAGTTTAAACATCGGAATGGGATAGAGTTTAAACATCAGAATGGGATAGAGTTTAAACATCGCAATGGGATAGAGTTTAAACATCGGAATGGGATAGAGTTTAAACATCGGAATGGGATAGTGTTTAAACATCGGAATGGGATAGAGTTTAAACATCGCAATGGGATAGAGTTTAAACATCGGAATGGGATAGAGTTTAAACATCGCAATGGGATAGAGTTTAAACATCGCAATGGGATAGAGTTTAAACATCGCAATGGGATAGAGTTTAAACATCGGAATGGGATAGAGTTTAAACATCGCAATGGGATAGAGTTTAAACATCGGAATGGGATAGAGTTTAAACATCGGAATGGGATAGAGTTTAAACATCGCAATGGGATGGAGTTTAAACATCGGAATGGGATAGAGTTTAAACATCGCAATGGGATAGAGTTTAAACATCGCAATGGGATAGAGTTTAAACATCGTAATGGGATAGAGTTTAAACATCGAAATGGGATAGAGTTTAAACATAGGAATGGGATAGAGTTTAAACATCGGAATGGGATAGAGTTTACATCTTCTTGGACTGAAAGTCGAAATGAAAGTTAGGTACCTGAAGCATTTTTCTTCTCCTCTCCTCCTCTGCTTCTCTTCCCCCTCTCCTCTACTATGATTTTTAGTCTTCTCATATTCCTTTCCTCCTTTCAAGCATATCCAACGCCTTGGAACATTGCAAAACAGAGAGCGAGAGAGGTTGTGAAATGGAGAGAATGCAGAAAGAAAGAGAAAGAAAGAGTTCCCTGGCCCAGGCTGTAGATAGCTGCTTTCACATGCTAATTCGACACATTACTTAGCCCGTCCCAAAACTTCTGACAAGCACGGCCTCCTGATTATTCCCACCATGCATTATCCTTCCACAAATTACATTGCTCTGCACCACACAACTATCCCATCCATCCCCTCGCCGCTGTCAGCCCGGCTTGATTTGGAAATATTGTTTAATTATCCTCAGAGAGAAAGGGTTGTGTCCCAAATGGCACCCTATTCCCCATATAAGGCCCACGGGGCTCTGATCAAAAGTAGTGCACTAAATAGGGAATAGGGTGCCATTTGGGATGAAGCCGAGGCCTCTAATAGCAGCTAGGCTCAGATTGTGTTATCTCCAACCGCTCTGAAAAAAACCCATTCTTTATGCTCACAGCCAGCCATTATTGGCCCATATATCAGGTGGCACGAGTGAGAGCAGTGTAAAAACAGTCACACTAAATATACATCTATCACCAGCCGGCACGGACACGCCGTCTGCCTGCTGCAACACTGCCTGTCTGTGTTCAGAGGAAGGCCTTATATTGGAAACCATGGGGACTGGAGACAACAGGATTCGGAGTCTCCTATGCAGGTGGTTACAGAACTAGTCACATCCAGGCTCATGTATCAGATCAGAACTCTCTAGTGCATTGAGTTTTCTTATTTGTATTTATTAATTGCCGATACCCAACTCCCAACCCCATAGGATTCATTACCAAACTTTTCATGATAAAAGTGACTCTTTTTCTATTTCAGTTTTTCAAAGAGCACAAATTGTTATTCAGGAGTAAGAGCGTTTCTATTGGGAGGATGTGTTTGATATTCTGCTGAGCGCTGATGTTTAGGACACAGAACGACACTCTGGTCTGTCTGTTGAGACTACTGGAGCATGGATTTTGTATACACACACACACACACACACACACACACACACACACACACACACACACACACACAAGCACGCACGTACAACCACACATGCACGCACAACCACACATGCGCGTACGCACGCGCACATGCACACGTGCACACACAAACACACACGCTCTCTCTCTGCCGTCTGTCTACTGGGACTGTGAGGATGGCTCTTTAGGTAAACACACTCTCTAATTAGAGACGCATACGGACTATGAAGCACTCTGTGTCCTGCTAATGCTTGATTACATTTCATACACACACACACACACACACACACACACACACACACACACACACACACACACACACACACACACACACACACACACACACACACACACACACACACACACACACACACACACACACACACACACACACACACACACACTCACAAGCACACTTGCCTACTGTACTTGCATGTATCCCTGTGCAGTATGTGCTGTGTGCAGGACATATTATATTCCTGCACATGTGCATATACACTGCTCTTTCATACAGATAGAGACAATTCATATTTGACAAGTGACTGCAGGCTGTAAACCTCCAGTGACAGACAGCGAGTGTTTAAAGAGGTCAGCAGATCAGGTAGAGAAAGAACAAGCCCATTTCTGAACAATGAAGAACAAGTGAATGGAGATCAAAGCGTCTTCCAGATACGTTGAAACGGAAGATAAAAAGGCAGATCGTTAATAATCGTTCCATTGGAGCGTCGTTCACACCGTAATCATGTCTCTGTGCTCTCTACAGAGGTCAAACAGAAGCAGTGAAAGCTCATTCCACGAGTTTACAAACAGCTCTTGAACCTGTGGATCAAAGTTCAAAGGTCGCGATACATGCCCATAACGCCATCTGAAGGACTCGCCCGTTGACGATAGCGTGAGCGGAAGGAAAAGGGTGAAAGAGGAAAAGAAAGCGAGTGAAAGAGGAGTAGGAGGTGATGGTGGGTGGCCGTGTTACAACAACATAGGAATCAATATGGGCGTAGGCCAGGTTTCAATTCATTCCAAAACAACACGCATGAATTCTTTCCAATTTCCAGCTAATATTGCCTTTCTGCACGCCTGCACCCCCTCTGCCACCATCGCACTGCACAAATCCCCAGATATCTGTCAGAACCTGAAACCAAAAACAGATTGAAGGGGGAAAATAAGAAAAGGTAGTGAGAGAGAGAAAAACTGTTTTTTTTGTCTCTGTCGTCTGTAACAGAATGGAAAGTAGCCCCTTGATATAGATGCTAAGAGCGAGAACTTTTCATTTCATCTTTTTTCCTTTCTCTTCCAAGCCCCATAGCATTATTCAATTGTGGTGGAGGTGGTGTACAAAGAAAATGGTCGTAAAACAATAACGCAGTGTGTGTGTGTGTGTTTTGTAATATAATACAGGAAAGGCGATGGTCCTTGGCTGTATGATACACAGGCAGGATAAACTGTGTGCTGCTTTGAGAGAGAGAGAGAGAGCCTGATTGAATTTGAGGGATTGTCCAATATCACACTATTATTTTCCTATTCATTTTGCTGTGAGAGAGATGACAACAGAAACCCTCTCATTTCTGAAGGTCTGATCAAGCTGTCCAGAGGACCTTGTTCAGTAGGCAGCGCACTCTACAGTAGTCTATGCTCTGACGTCAATGCTGCTATCTCAAACAACACCAGGTGGACATTCTTTTAGGCGAGACATTAAAAATGTGGCAGATGTCACTCTTCCCATTTCTAATCATGTCTCTTCTACACAATGTAGTTCTATATCAGTGGAGGCTCCTCATAGGAGGAAGGGGAGGACCATCCTCCTCAGTGAATTTCATAAAATGTTTCATTATTAAACATTTAAAAAGTGATGCTTTTTAGATAAAACCATGCTAAATATAATCATGTCACCAAATAACTGATTAAAACACACTATTTTGCAAAGAAGGTCTACAGTAGCCTCAACATTTAGGCCAGCAGCATACTACTGCTGGCTTGCTTCTGAAGCTAAGCAGGGTTGGTCCTGGTCAGTCCCTGGATGGGAGACCAGATGCTGCTGGAAGTGGTGTTGGAGGGCCAGTAGGAGGCACTCTTTCCTCTGGTCTAAACAAAGATCCCAATGCCCCAGGGCAGTGATTGGGGACACTGCTCTGTGTAAGGTGTTGTGTTTCGGATGGGACGTTAAACGGGTGTCCTGACTCTCTGAGGTCATTAAAGATCCCATGGCACTTATCGTAAGAGTAGTGGTGTTAACCCCGGTGTCCTGGCTAAATTCCCAATCTGGCCCTCAACCATCACGGTCACCTAATAATCCCCAGTTTACAATTGGCTCATTCATCCATTTACATTACATTTACATTTAAGTCATTTAGCAGACGCTCTTATCCAGAGCGACTTACAAATTGGTGCATTCACCTAATGACATCCAGTGGAACAGCCACTTTACAATAGTGCATCTAAATCTTTTAAGGGGGGGGGGGGGGGGGGGGCAGAAGGATTGCTTTATCCTATCCTAGGTATTCCTTGAAGAGGTGGGGTTTCAGGTGTCTCCGGAAGGTGGTGATTGACTCCGCTGTCCTGGCGTCGTGAGGGAGTTTGTTCCACCATTGGGGTGCCAGAGCAGCGAACAGTTTTGACTGGGCTGAGCGGGAACTGTACTTCCTCAGTGGTAGGGAGGCGAGCAGGCCAGAGGTGGATGAACGCAGTGCCCTTGTTTGGGTGTAGGGCCTGATCAGAGCCTGAAGGTACTGAGGTGCCGTTCCCCTCACAGCTCCGTAGGCAAGCACCATGGTCTTGTAGCGGATGCGAGCTTCAACTGGAAGCCAGTGGAGAGAGCGGAGGAGCGGGGTGACGTGAGAGAACTTGGGAAGGTTGAACACCAGACGGGCTGCGGCGTTCTGGATGAGTTGTAGGGGTTTGATGGCACAGGCAGGGAGCCCAGCCAACAGCGAGTTGCAGTAATCCAGACGGGAGATGACAAGTGCCTGGATTAGGACCTGCGCCGCTTCCTGTGTGAGGCAGGGTCGTACTCTGCGGATGTTGTAGAGCATGAACCTACAGGAACGGGCCACCGCCTTGATGTTAGTTGAGAACGACAGGGTGTTGTCCAGGATCACGCCAAGGTTCTTAGCGCTCTGGGAGGAGGACACAATGGAGTTGTCAACCGTGATGGCGAGATCATGGAACGGGCAGTCCTTCCCCGGGAGGAAGAGCAGCTCCGTCTTGCCGAGGTTCAGCTTGAGGTGGTGATCCGTCATCCACACTGATATGTCTGCTAGACATGCAGAGATGCGATTCGCCACCTGGTCATCAGAAGGGGGAAAGGAGAAGATTAATTGTGTGTCGTCTGCATAGCAATGATAGGAGAGACCATGTGAGGTTATGACAGAGCCAAGTGACTTGGTGTATAGCGAGAATAGGAGAGGGCCTAGAACAGAGCCCTGGGGGACACCAGTGGTGAGAGCGCGTGGTGAGGAGACAGATTCTCGCCACGCCACCTGGTAGGAGCGACCTGTCAGGTAGGACGCAATCCAAGCGTGGGCCGCGCCGGAGATGCCCAACTCGGAGAGGGTGGAGAGGAGGATCTGATGGTTCACAGTATCGAAGGCAGCCGATAGGTCTAGAAGGATGAGAGCAGAGGAGAGAGAGTTAGCTTTAGCAGTGCGGAGCGCCTCCGTGATACAGAGAAGAGCAGTCTCAGTTGAGTGACTAGTCTTGAAACCTGACTGATTTGGATCAAGAAGGTCATTCTGAGAGAGATAGCAGGAGAGCTGGCCAAGGACGGCACGTTCAAGAGTTTTGGAGAGAAAAGAAAGAAGGGATACTGGTCTGTAGTTGTTGACATCGGAGGGATCGAGTGTAGGTTTCCCCCTCCTCTCCCCTGTAACTATTCCCCAGGTCGTTGCTGCAAATGAGAACGTGTTCTCAGTCAACTTACCTGGTAAAATAATGGATAAATAACATCACTCTGTAGGGTAGCACCATTGTGTAGCTGGAGGACAGATGGGTACATTGACTTCAATGTAAAACCTAGTAGGCTCATGGTTCTCACCCCCTTCCATAGACTTATACAGTAAGTATGACTACTTCAGGGTGATGTACCTCCAGCCTATCAGAGCTCTTCCATTAAGAACTGACATGATGTCCACCCAATCAAAGGATCAGAGAATAAATCTATTACTGAAAGCAAAAGCTACAGATAGCTAGCATTGCAGGTTTAACCTGTCTAGGATCAGCGTGGCGCTAGCGGCACACCCCCCCCCCCCCCCCACTGAAAAACCAGTGCCGCGAAATTCAAAAAAAATATTTTTTTTAAATATTTAACTTTCACACATTAAAGTCCAATACAGCTAATGAAAGACACAGATCTTGTGAATCCAGTCAACATTTCCGATTTTTAAAATGTTTTACAGGGAAGACACAATATGTAAAGATGTACATCTATTACCTAAAAACACATTAGCATAATCCACCATCTTTTATTTGTCCACCAACACCAGTAGCCATCACCAATTCGGCTAAACTAAGATATTTATAGCCCCTAACCAACAAAAAAACTCATTAGATGACAGTCTGATAACATATTTATGGTATGGGATAGGTTTTGTTAGAAAAAAGTGCATATTTCAGGTAGATGGCATAGGTTACAATTGCACCCACCGTCACAAATGGAATAGAAAAACTACTTAGAGCAACGTGTTTACCTACTTACTAATCATCAAACATTTCGTAAAAATACACAGCATACACGAATCGAAAGACACAGATCCTGTGAATACAGACAATATTTCAGATTTTCTAAGTGTCTTACAGCGAAAACACAATAAATCGTTATATTAGCTTAGCACATAGCAATTAGCAGCCCAGCATTGATTCTAGCCAAAGTGAGCGATAAAAGTCAACATCGCCAAAAGATATTAATTTTTTCACTAACCTTCTCAGAATTCTTCCGATGACACTCCTGTAACATCACATTACAACATGCATATACAGTTTGATCGAAAATGTTTATATTTAGCCACCAAAATCATGGTTAGACAATGTGAAATGTAGCTCAGTTGGTCAGAAAATTTCCTTGCGCCACTTAGACAGTGATCTACTCTTATACATAAATACTCATAAACGTGACTAAAAAATATAGGGTGGACAGGGATTGATAGACAATTTAATTCTTAATACAATTGCGTTATTACATTTTTTAATTTATCCTTACTTTTCAATACAGTTTGCGCCAAGCGAAGCTACGTCAAAAAACATGGCGTCCTAAGCCACTAAAATGTTTCGACAGAAACACGATTTATCATAATAAAAATGTCCTACCTTGAGCTGTTCTTCCATCAGTATCTTGGGCAAAGGATCCTTTCTTGGGAGGAATCGTCTTTTGGTGGAAAGCTGTCCTCTTGCCATGTGAAAATGCCAACTGCGTTCGGGATGAACTGAAAGCGTGCCCACCTATTCACAGCGTTAAAGAAATAAATGTCCCAAAATCGCACTAAACGGATATAAATTGCTATAAAACGCTTTAAATTAACTACCTTATGATGTTTTTAACTCCTATAACGAGTGAAAAGATGACCGGAGAAATATAACAGGCTAAACTAACGCTTGGAACAGGAGAGGGTCGGTGTCCTCCACGCGCGTTACGCAGCAAGAAAAGACTTGCTAGCTACAGGGTTTTTTCATTTGTAGTGCCTGTGAACTCGCAATCGACCCCATTGGAATCGTCATCACGTAAAGGCATCCAGGGGAAGACGTAAGAAGTGTCCGTATAGTCATAGCAAAATCAGTGCCCTTTTAACTGACTTCAGAACAGTGGCCAACATTTCTGAAATCTGAATCCATGTCAGGGAAATTGCTGTAGAATGGGCTCTGTTCCACTTAGAGACAAAATTTCAACTCCTATAGAAACTATAGACTGTTTTCTATCCAATAATAATAATAATATGCATATTGTACGATCAAGGATTTTGTGGGAAGCCGTTTCAAAAATTAGCCAAATTTGCATAAATAGTCTAAACAGCGCCCCCATCCCCAACAGGTTAAACTGTGGTGAGTAGTTGACTCAAAGAGAGAGAAAGACAGTTGTTGAACAGTTTTTAACAAATTCATTTCTTTCAAAATGAAGGAGAAACAAGAGATATATATATATATATGTATAGAGAGAGAGATTGTCATTTTTTTCACTTTCAGTTTCATTTACTTAGCTAGCAAATGCAGCTAGCTAGTTTAGCCTACTGAAACATCCTGCTCAAACGGAATGATGCTATGTTAGCTAGCAGGAAGTCAAGATAAGCTTTTGGTATTACTAATTTATTGCCACCGGGGCCCGTCGGTGTAACTGCTTACTGACTGCACACTAACATTATTGCGTGATTGCAGCCGGTTTACTAACGCGTTAGTTATATTACCTATGCTGACTAGGATGTCACTTTAGCTAATATGGTGACATCAATGTAGGCTGTTTGTAGAGGTTTGGCTTGGAAAGTTTTTTTGTCTGGTCACATAGCTGATTTGTCCAGAAGTCCACAAGCAAAGGGAAGAGAAGGAATACAACGTGGCTGTCATGAGCGTGAACTCTGTTTACGCGTGATCAGGAGTGTATTCATTCTGCCGATTCTGTTGAAAAATCTTTCTTAAACAGAAGAAAACGGAAGAAAACGGGGATAAACATACTAACCTCATGATGGGTCTAGGGAAAATGTGAGTATCATGTAGTAGCCTAAACCTATTGAACTGGGTGAATGAAATACGAATGAGAGTTATCCAACATGCTGTAGTAGAAAAAAATCTTCCTCCTCGTCTTAAACGGCACTGACCGCCATTGTTCAATAGTATATATATGCACTTTGTATATGTATCTGTCACCACTACCACCGATGTTGCTACAAGTGTTTACACTAATGATACTACAATACTACCCTGCTACTATATACCTGCCACGGCTATCATTACTTTTTTAGAGTACTGTATGTGCAGTGTCATCATTAGCACAGACTGACTGTGTCCTTATCATTGTGGAATTATCCGAACCAGGTCTGATACGTTACATAATCAATAGGATGCTTAGGGTGCAACGACCACCTCACAACCCATTACAATAGGATTCAATAAAACCCTTTTGAATAGACTCAGAACACTGTTGTGGTGAGACAATACGTTATGCATCAGCATCAAAGCGAACCGCTACAGTAGGCTAGCCTTTCTCTGTTCAGCACATTCTGTGCTTCTCGCACCCACCCACCCACCCACGCAGGCACCTAGAGGGTTGGGGGATATATTTTGTTTATGTTGATTTCCTGTGAATAGCCCAATTGGATTGTCAAACATTCCCTTTCGCTCTTGAACGGGTCCCATTGCTCCCTGAGGAGCCCAAGCCAATTTCAGCCATTTCATGAAAATTACACCGTTCAAAAAAGAGTTGTTTGATTGTCGTGTTTTATATTCATTCAAGGCTTGATCTCCTCTCCTCTCTACTCTTTCGGCTGGTGCAAAAAGCTCAATACACTCAGGCATAGGAAAGGCAGCTAGCGATCACTGGAAGGACAGCCTGACTCACTGAGAGGAGGTAATAATACACAAAACATGGCCGCCAAAAACATCTCTGTCTAGACTTGAGGGCCATGCCCTGACAGCTAAACTACTCAATGACTGTAAACAAACCTCTGGGATGAGAACATTTTAGTATGTTGGCTTGTGTATGGTCAATGAAATGACACTTGTACTTCGGGCAGCTAAGCGAAAATGGAGGAAAACTGAACTTCTGGACGACCTATTATCCTTTCACGTCCTCCTGCCTTTTCTTCCTCTGTATCCTCTGCTAAAGCCACTTTATTTCACTCTAAATGTCAAGCTTCTGCCTGTAACCCTAGGAAACTCTTTACCACCTCCTCAACCCTTAATCCTCTACCCCCTCCCTTCTCCCTCTGCGGACAACTTTGTCAACCATTTTGAAAAGAAGATTGACGACATCCGCTCCTCATTCACTCTGCCTATTGTGTCGACTGGTCCCACTCACACAGAACTAACCTACGCCTTGACCTCTTTCTCCCCTTTCTCTCTGGATCAAATCTTACTAGTGAGGTCTGGCTGACAGAGCCTGTCCATCAGAGCCTGTCCATCAGAGCCTGCCCATCAGAGCCCTGCCCATCAGAGCCTGTCCATCAGAGCCATGCCCATCAGAGCCCTGCCCATCAGAGCCTGTCCATCAGAGCCTGTCCATCAGAGCCTGCCCATCAGAGCCCTGCCCATCAGAGCCTGCCCATCAGAGCCATGCCCATCAGAGCCCTGCCCATCAGAGCCCTGCCCATCAGAGCCTGTCCATCAGAGCCTGTCCATCAGAGCCTGCCCATCAGAGCCTGCCCATCAGAGCCTGCCCATCAGAGCCCTGCCCATCAGAGCCTGCCCATCAGAGCCTGCCCATCAGAGCCTGTCCATCAGAGCCTGTCCATCAGAGCCTGTCCATCAGAGCCTGTCCATCAGAGCCTGTCCATCAGAGCCTGCCCATCAGAGCCTGCCCATCAGAGCCTGCCCATCAGAGCCTGCCCATCAGAGCCTGTCCATCAGAGCCTGTCCATCGGAGCCTGCCCATCAGAGCCTGCCCATCTTCCAAAAATCTCTGAAACGCTACATCTTCAAAGAGTATCTTAAACAATCCCACAGCACCCTACCTCACACCCTACCTCACACCCTACCTCACACCCTACCTCACACCCACTCCTCACCCCTGTTATTGATGAGCTATAACCTTCGGGGAAACAAAACTCTCTTTGTCACCAAATCCTAACTTCCCAACACATCTCTCATGTACTGCATGCCATCGACATCGACTAGGACAGTAATCAGTAATGCTAGTGAACTGGGCTAGTCCAGGGTAAAAGTCCAGGGTTAAATCAGTCCAGGGTTAAATCTTGATCAACCAGAGACAGACACTCGTCATCGCTGACTGGATACAATTACTTCTCCCTGTAATAGACTCAATGAACTCTCATTATTTTGAATCAAGTCAATTGTTACCTGGTCTATAAAGCTCAATTATGTTGAGAGAGAGAGAGAGAGAGAGAGAGAGAGAGAGAGAGAGAGAGAGAGAGAGAGAGAGAGAGAGAGAGAGAGAGAGAGAGAGAGAGAGAGAGAGAGAGAGAGAGAGAGTGTGTGTGTGTGTGTGTGTGTGTGTGTGTGTGTGTGTGTGTGTGTGTGTGTGTGTGTGTGTGTGTGTGTGTGTGTGTGTGTGTGTGTGTGTGTGTGTGTGTGTGTGTGTGTGTGTGTGTGTGTGTGTGTGTGTGTGTGTGTGTGTGTGTGTGGTGTCTATTTGTAGTGGATAATTTCATGTGCATCTTTTGTTTGCCTCTGTTGTTGAGTGATTAATTGACTCATTACTTTTCCAGTGAATGTGTACAGTAGATAGATTGTTGCCAGGTTATGAGCTGAGCTTAATAACAGCACCAGCACTTGCTTGCTTTCAAACTTTTTCTGAATACCACATTTGCCTCAGTTATTAGAGAGAGAGAGAGAGAGAGAGAGAGAGAGAGAGAGAGAGAGAGAGAGAGAGAGAGAGAGAGAGAGAGAGAGAGAGAGAGAGAGAGAGAGAGAGACAGAGAGAGACTCTCATATCTCCATCCCTCTCTTCCTCCATCCCTCTCTCCATGACCTCTCCATGCCTCTCTCCATGATCTCTTTATCCCTCTCTTCCTCCATCCCTCTCTCCATGGTCTCTCCATCCCTCTTTTCCTCACCTCTCTCTCCATGATCTCTCCATCCTTCTTTTCCTCTTCCCTCTCTCCATGGTCTCTCCATCCCTGCCTTCCTCCATCCTCTAATCCCTGGGTCCACTGCCCTGGTCTAACTACATATGTCGGTTCATTTATGCATGACCGTCTGAGCCTTTGTCTGAGACTGATTACATGTGTCTCTTTGTCAGTGTAAATGTGTTGGTGTCTATGTGTGTCCGTGCCTGAGTGTCTGTGTCAGGGTGTATGACAACGGGTGTGTTCGTAAATTCAAACTGGAGTGCCAGAGTGCCGTCAGTGTGCGCTCTGGGCGTTCGTAAATTCAGAGCGTTGTCTGATTGTCGATTCGTGAATTCAGAGCGTTGTCTGATTGTCCATTCGTGAATTCAGAGCGTGGTCTGATTGTCCATTCATAAATTCAGAGTGTTGTCTGATTGTCCATTTGTGAATTCAGAGCGTTGTCTGATTGTCCATTCGTGAATTCAGAGTGTTGTCTGATTGTCCATTCATGAATTCAAAGTGTTGTCTGATTGTCCATTCATAAATTCAGAGCGTTGCCTGATTGTCCATTCGTGAATTCAAAGCGTTGTCTGATTGTCCATTCGTGAATTCAAAGTGTTGTCTGATTGTCCATTCATAAATTCAGAGCGTTGTCTGATTGTCCATTCGTGAATTCAAAGTGTTGTCTGATTGTCCATTCATAAATTCAAAGTGTTGTCTGATTGTCCATTCATAAATTCAGAGTGTTGTCTGATTGTCCATTCGTGAATTCAAAGTGTTGTCTGATTGTCCATTCATGAATTCAAAGTGTTGTCTGATTGTCCATTCATAAATTCAGAGCGTTGTCTGATTGTCCATTCGTGAATTCAAAGTGTTGTCTGATTGTCCATTCATAAATTCAAAGTGTTGTCTGATTGCCCATTCATAAATTCAGAGCGTTGTCTGATTGTCCATTCGTGAATTCAAAGTGTTGTCTGATTGTCCATTCGTGAATTCAGAGTGTTGTCTGATTGTCCATTCATGAATTCAAAGTGTTGTCTGATTGTCCATTCATAAATTCAGAGCGTTGCCTGATTGTCCATTCGTGAATTCAAAGCGTTGTCTGATTGTCCATTCGTGAATTCAAAGTGTTGTCTGATTGTCCATTCATAAATTCAGAGCGTTGTCTGATTGTCCATTCGTGAATTCAAAGTGTTGTCTGATTGTCCATTCATAAATTCAAAGTGTTGTCTGATTGTCCATTCATAAATTCAGAGTGTTGTCTGATTGTCCATTCGTGAATTCAGAGCGTGGTCTGATTGTCCATTCATAAATTCAGAGCGTTGTCTGATTGTCCATTCGTGAATTCAAAGTGTTGTCTGATTGTCCATTCATAAATTCAGAGCGTTGTCTGATTGTCCATTCGTGAATTCAAAGTATTGTCTGATTGTCCATTCATAAATTCAAAGTGTTGTCTGATTGTCCATTCATAATTTCAGAGTGTTGTCTGATTGTCCATTTGTGAATTCAGATCATTGTCTGATTGTCCATTCGTGAATTCAGAGCATGGTCTGATTGTCCATTCGTGAATTCAGAGCGTGGTCTGATTGTCCATTCGTGAATTCAGATCATTGTCTGATTGTCCATTCGTGAATTTAGAGCATGGTCTGATTGTCCATTCGTGAATTCAGAGCGTGGTCTGATTGTCCATTCGTGAATTCAGAGCATTGTCTGATTGTCCATTCATGAATTCAGAGCGTTGTCTGATTGTCCATTCGTGAATTCAGAGCGTGGTCTGATTGTCCATTCGTGAATTCATAGCGTTGTCTGATTGTCCATTCGTGAATTAAAAGTGTTGTCTGATTGTCCATTCATGAATTCAAAGTGTTGTCTGATTGTCCATTCATAAATTCAGAGCGTTGTCTGATTGTCCATTCGTGAATTCAAAGTGTTGTCTGATTGTCCATTCATAAATTCAAAGTGTTGTCTGATTGCCCATTCATAAATTCAGAGCGTTGTCTGATTGTCCATTCGTGAATTCAAAGTGTTGTCTGATTGTCCATTCATAAATTCAAAGTGTTGTCTGATTGTCCATTCATAAATTCAGAGTGTTGTCTGATTGTCCATTCGTGAATTCAGAGCGTGGTCTGATTGTCCATTCATAAATTCAGAGCGTTGTCTGATTGTCCATTCGTGAATTCAAAGTATTGTCTGATTGTCCATTCATAAATTCAAAGTGTTGTCTGATTGTCCATTCATAAATTCAGAGTGTTGTCTGATTGTCCATTTGTGAATTCAGATCATTGTCTGATTGTCCATTCGTGAATTCAGAGCATGGTCTGATTGTCCATTCGTGAATTCAGAGCGTGGTCTGATTGTCCATTCGTGAATTCAGAGCGTGGTCTGATTGTCCATTCGTGAATTTAGAGCAGGCCTGATTGTCCATTCGTGAATTCAGAGCGTGGTCTGATTGTCCATTCGTGAATTCAGAGCATTGTCTGATTGTCCATTCATGAATTCAGATCATTGTCTGATTGTTCATTCGTGAATTCAGAGCATGGTCTGATTGTCCATTCGTGAATTCAGAGCGTTGACTGATTGTCCATTCGTGAATTCAAAGTGTTGTCTGATTGTCCATTCATGAATTCAAAGTTTTGAGAGAGATGTCCAATGCCATTGTGACATTTTATGTTGATTTCAAGTTGAGTACACGTTAGTGGACCACTCTACCAAATGTAAATCAAAACTAAACATTGAAATGGTGTCTGTGCCCAGTGGGATGGCTCTGAGAAACATAGCTTCTGCTCTGGCCATACCTTAGCTCTCTGAAAAGTCTCTGAAAGGTGTTTTAGGTGTATGCTCCACATTAAACGCCCTGGTAGAGACTAGGAGGATGGTGGGAGATGAGAGAGGCCAGACTTCATCTATATGCAGCAGGCAGCAGGCAGCAGGCAATAGCAGGTAATGATCAGTGATGCTCCTAGCTCCAGACTCGCTCTCTCACAGCAGGCCAGACAGAGCAGACCCTCTCCCTTCAACCCTCTCTCCACAGTCTCTCCATCCCTCTTCCTACATGCCTCTCTCCATGACCTCTCCATGCCTCTCTCCATGATCTCTTCCTCCATCCCTCTCTCCATGGTCTCTCCATCCCTCTCTCCATGACCTCTCCATGCCTCTCTCCATGATCTCTTCATCCCTCTCTTCCTCCATCCCTCTCTCCATGACCTCTCCATGCCTCTCTCCATGATCTCTTCATCCCTCTCTTCCTCCATCCCTCTCTCCATGGTCTCTCCATCCCTCTCTCCATGACCTCTCCATGCCTCTCTCCATGATCTCTTCATCCCTCTCTTCCTCCATCCCTCTCTCCATGACCTCTCCATGCCTCTCTCCATGATCTCTTCATCCCTCTCTTCCTCCATCTCTCTCTCCGTGGTCTCTCCATCCCTCTTTTCCTCACCTCTCTCTCCATGATCTCTCCATCCTTCTTTTCCTCTTCCCTCTCTCCATGGTCTCTCCATCCCTGCCTTCCTCCATCCTCTAATCCCTGGGTCCACTGCCCTGGTCTAACTACATATGTCGGTTAATTTATGCATGACCGTCTGAGCCTTTGTCTGAGACTGATTACATGTGTCTCTTTGTCAGTGTAAA
This sequence comes from Salvelinus fontinalis, assembly GCF_029448725.1. Classification (NCBI taxonomy): domain Eukaryota; kingdom Metazoa; phylum Chordata; class Actinopteri; order Salmoniformes; family Salmonidae; genus Salvelinus; species Salvelinus fontinalis. The sequence goes on along the minus strand of NC_074703.1, from coordinate 9,917,679 downwards.
TGTGTTGGTGTCTATGTGTGTCCGTGCCTGAGTGTCTGTGTCAGGGTGTATGACAACGGGTGTGTTCGTAAATTCAAACTGGAGTGCCAGAGTGCCCTCAGTGTTCGCTCTGGGCGTTCGTAAATTCAGAGCGTTGTCTGATTGTCCATTCGTGAATTCAGAGCGTTGTCTGATTGTCCATTCGTGAATTCAGAGCGTGGTCTGATTGTCCATTCATAAATTCAGAGTGTTGTCTGATTGTCCATTTGTGAATTCAGAGCGTTGTCTGATTGTCCATTCGTGAATTCAGAGTGTTGTCTGATTGTCCATTCATGAATTCAAAGTGTTGTCTGATTGTCCATTCATAAATTCAGAGCGTTGTCTGATTGTCCATTCGTGAATTCAAAGTGTTGTCTGATTATCCATTCATAAATTCAAAGTGTTGTCTGATTGTCCATTCGTGAATTCAGAGTGTTGTCTGATTGTCCATTCATGAATTCAAAGTGTTGGCTGATTGTCCATTCATAAATTCAGAGCGTTGTCTGATTGTCCATTCGTGAATTCAAAGTGTTGTCTGATTATCCATTCATAAATTCAAAGTGTTGTCTGATTGTCCATTCATAAATTCAGAGTGTTGTCTGATTGTCCATTCGTGAATTCAGAGCGTGGTCTGATTGTCCATTCATAAATTCAGAGCGTTGTCTGATTGTCCATTTGTGAATTCAGAGCGTTGTCTGATTGTCCATTCGTGAATTCAGAGTGTTGTCTGATTGTCCATTCGTGAATTCAGAGTGTTGTCTAATTGTCCATTCATGAATTCAAAGTGTTGTCTGATTGTCCATTCATAAATTCAGAGAGTTGTCTGATTGTCCATTCGTAAATTCAGAGCGTTGTCTGATTGTCCATTTGTGAATTCAGAGCGTTGTCTGATTGTCCATTCGTGAATTCAAAGTATTGTCTGATTGTCCATTCATAAATTCAGAGTGTTGTCTGATTGTCCATTCGTGAATTCAGAGCGTGGTCTGATTGTCCATTCATAAATTCAGAGCGTTGTCTGATTGTCCATTTGTGAATTCAGAGCGTTGTCTGATTGTCCATTCGTGAATTCAGAGTGTTGTCTGATTGTCCATTCGTGAATTCGGAGTGTTGTCTAATTGTCCATTCATGAATTCAAAGTTTTGTGTGATTGTCCATTCATAAATTCAGAGTGTTGTCTGATTGTCCATTCATAAATTCAGAGTGTTGTCTGATTGTCCATTCATAAATTCAGAGCGTTGTCTGATTGTCCATTCATAAATTCAGAGCGTTGTCTGATTGTCCATTTGTGAATTCAGAGCGTTGTCTGATTGTCCATTCGTGAATTCAAAGTGTTGTCTGATTGTCCATTCGTGAATTCAGAGTGTTGTCTAATTGTCCATTCATGAATTCGAAGTGTTGTCTGATTGTCCATTCATAAATTCAGAGCGTTGTCTGATTGTCCATTTGTGAATGCAAAGTGTTGTCTGATTGTCCATTCATAAATTCAGAGCGTTGTCTGATTGTCCATTCGTGAATTCAAAGTGTTGTCTGATTGTCCATTCATAAATTCAGAGTGTTGTCTGATTGTCCATTCGTGAATTCAAAGTGTTGTCTGATTGTCCATTCATAAATTCAGAGCGTTGTCTGATTGTCCAATTGTGAATTCAGAGTGTTGTCTGATTGTCCATTCATGAATTCAAAAGTATTGTCTGATTGTCCATTCGTAAATTCAGAGCATTGTCTGATTGTACATTAATGAATTCAAAGTGCTGTCTGATTGTCCATTCGTGAATTCAGATCATTGTCTGATTGTCCATTCGTGAATTCAGAGCGTGGTCTGATTGTCCATTCGTGAATTCAGATCATTGTCTGATTGTCCATTCGTGAATTCAGAGCGTGGTCTGATTGTCCATTCGTGAATTCAGATCATTGTCTGATTGTCCATTCAAGAATTCAGAGCATTGTCTGATTGTCCATTCGTGAATTCAAAGTGTTGTCTGATTGTCCATTCGTAAATTCAGAGCGTTGTCTGATTGTCCATTCGTGAATTCAAAGTGTTGTCTGATTGTCCATTCATGAATTCAAAGTTTTGTCTGATTGTCCATTCGTAAATTCAGAGCGTTGTCTGATTGTCCATTCGTGAATTCAAAGTGTTGTCTGATTGTCCATTTGTAAATTCAGAGCGTTGTCTGATTGTCCATTCGTGAATTAAAAGTGTCGTCTGATTGTCCATTCGTGAATTCAAAGTGTTGTCTGATTGTCCATTCGTAAATTCAGAGTGTTGTCTGATTGTCCATTCATAAATTCAGAGTGTTGTCTGATTGTCCATTCATAAATTCAGAGTGTTGTGTGATTGTCCATTCGTGAATTCAGAGTGTTGTCTAATTGTCCATTCATGAATTCAAAGTGTTGTCTGATTGTCCATTCATAAATTCAGAGCGTTGTCTGATTGTCCATTCGTGAATTCAAAGTGTTGTCTGATTGTCCATTCATAAATTCAGAGCGTTGTCTGATTGTCCGTTCGTGAATTCAAATTGTTGTCTGATTGTCCATTCATAAATTCAGAGTGTTGTCTGATTGTCCATTCGTGAATTCAAAGTGTTGTCTGATTGTCCATTCATAAATTCAGAGCGTTGTGTGATTGTCCAATTGTGAATTCAGAGTGTTGTCTGATTGTCCATTCATGAATTCAAAAGTATTGTCTGATTGTCCATTCGTAAATTCAGAGCGTTGTGTGATTGTCCATTCACAATTCAGATCATTGTCTGATTGTCCATTCGTAAATTCAGAGCGTTGTCTGATTGTCCATTCATTAATTCAAAGTGTTGTCTGATTGTCCATTCGTGACTTCAGAGCGTGGTCTGATTGTCCATTCATAAATTCAGAGCGTTGTCTGATTGTCCATTTGTGAATTCAGAGCGTTGTCTGATTGTCCATTCGTGAATTCAGAGTGTTGTCTAATTGTCCATTCATGAATTCGAAGTGTTGTCTGATTGTCCATTCATAAATTCAGAGCGTTGTCTGACTGTCCATTTGTGAATGCAAAGTGTTGTCTGATTGTCCATTCATAAATTCAGAGCGTTGTCTGATTGTCCATTCGTGAATTCAAAGTGTTGTCTGATTGTCCATTCATAAATTCAGAGTGTTGTCTGATTGTCCATTCGTGAATTCAAAGTGTTGTCTGATTGTCCATTCATAAATTCAGAGCGTTGTCTGATTGTCCAATTGTGAATTCAGAGTGTTGTCTGATTGTCCATTCATGAATTCAAAAGTATTGTCTGATTGTCCATTCGTAAATTCAGAGCATTGTCTGATTGTACATTAATGAATTCAAAGTGTTGTCTGATTGTCCATTCGTGAATTCAGATCATTGTCTGATTGTCCATTCGTGAATTCAGAGCGTGGTCTGATTGTCCATTCGTGAATTCAGATCATTGTCTGATTGTCCATTCGTGAATTCAGAGCATGGTCTGATTGTCCATTCGTGAATTCAGAGCGTGGTCTGATTGTCCATTCGTGAATTCAGAGCATTGTCTGATTGTCCATTCATGAATTCAGAGCGTTGTCTGATTGTCCATTCGTGAATTCAGAGCGTGGTCTGATTGTCCATTCGTGAATTCAGAGCGTGGTCTGATTGTCCATTCGTGAATTCAAAGTGTTGTCTGATTGTCCATTCGTAAATTCAGAGCGTTGTCTGATTGTCCATTCGTGAATTCAAAGTGTTGTCTGATTGTCCATTCGTGAATTCAAAGTGTTGTCTGATTGTCCATTCATGAATTCAAAGTTTTGTCTGATTGTCCATTCGTAAATTCAAAGTGTTGTCTGATTGTCCTTTCGTGAATTCAAAGTGTTGTCTGATTGTCCATTCGTGAATTCAAAGTGTTGTCTGATTTTCCATTCGTGAATTCAGAGCATGGTCTGATTGTCCATTCGTGAATGCAGAGCATTGTCTGATTGTCCATTCATGAATTCAGAGCGTTGTCTGATTGTCCATTCGTGAATTCAGAGCGTGGTCTGATTGTCCATTCGTGAATTCAGAGCATTGTCTGATTGTCCATTCGTGAATTCAAAGTGTTGTCTGATTGTACATTCGTAAATTCAGAGCGTTGTCTGATTGTCCATTCGTGAATTCAAAGTGTTGTCTGATTGTCCATTCATGAATTCAAAGTTTTGTCTGATTGTCCATTCGTAAATTCAGAGCGTTGTCTGATTGTCCATTCGTGAATTCAAAGTGTTGTCTGATTGTCCATTTGTAAATTCAGAGCGTTGTCTGATTGTCCATTCGTGAATTAAAAGTGTCGTCTGATTGTCCATTCGTGAATTCAAAGTGTTGTCTGATTGTCCATTCGTAAATTCAGAGTGTTGTCTGATTGTCCATTCATAAATTCAGAGTGTTGTCTGATTGTCCATTCATAAATTCAGAGTGTTGTGTGATTGTCCATTCGTGAATTCAGAGTGTTGTCTAATTGTCCATTCATGAATTCAAAGTGTTGTCTGATTGTCCATTCATAAATTCAGAGCGTTGTCTGATTGTCCATTCGTGAATTCAAAGTGTTGTCTGATTGTCCATTCATAAATTCAGAGCGTTGTCTGATTGTCCGTTCGTGAATTCAAATTGTTGTCTGATTGTCCATTCATAAATTCAGAGTGTTGTCTGATTGTCCATTCGTGAATTCAAAGTGTTGTCTGATTGTCCATTCATAAATTCAGAGCGTTGTCTGATTGTCCATTCGTGAATTCAAAGTGTTGTCTGATTGTCCATTCATAAATTCAAAGTGTTGTCTGATTGTCCATTCATAAATTCAGAGTGTTGTCTGATTGTCCATTCGTGAATTCAGAGCGTGGTCTGATTGTCCATTCATAAATTCAGAGCGTTGTCTGATTGTCCATTCGTGAATTCAAAGTGTTGTCTGATTGTCCATTCATAAATTCAGAGCGTTGTCTGATTGTCCATTCGTGAATTCAAAGTATTGTCTGATTGTCCATTCATAAATTCAAAGTGTTGTCTGATTGTCCATTCATAATTTCAGAGTGTTGTCTGATTGTCCATTTGTGAATTCAGATCATTGTCTGATTGTCCATTCGTGAATTCAGAGCATGGTCTGATTGTCCATTCGTGAATTCAGAGCGTGGTCTGATTGTCCATTCGTGAATTCAGATCATTGTCTGATTGTCCATTCGTGAATTTAGAGCATGGTCTGATTGTCCATTCGTGAATTCAGAGCGTGGTCTGATTGTCCATTCGTGAATTCAGAGCATTGTCTGATTGTCCATTCATGAATTCAGAGCGTTGTCTGATTGTCCATTCGTGAATTCAGAGCGTGGTCTGATTGTCCATTCGTGAATTCATAGCGTTGTCTGATTGTCCATTCGTGAATTCAAAGTGTTGTCTGATTGTCCATTCATGAATTCAAAGTGTTGTCTGATTGTCCATTCATAAATTCAGAGCGTTGTCTGATTGTCCATTCGTGAATTCAAAGTGTTGTCTGATTGTCCATTCATAAATTCAAAGTGTTGTCTGATTGCCCATTCATAAATTCAGAGCGTTGTCTGATTGTCCATTCGTGAATTCAAAGTGTTGTCTTATTGTCCATTCATAAATTCAAAGTGTTGTCTGATTGTCCATTCATAAATTCAGAGTGTTGTCTGATTGTCCATTCGTGAATTCAGAGCGTGGTCTGATTGTCCATTCATAAATTCAGAGCGTTGTCTGATTGTCCATTCGTGAATTCAAAGTATTGTCTGATTGTCCATTCATAAATTCAAAGTGTTGTCTGATTGTCCATTCATAAATTCAGAGTGTTGTCTGATTGTCCATTTGTGAATTCAGATCATTGTCTGATTGTCCATTCGTGAATTCAGAGCATGGTCTGATTGTCCATTCGTGAATTAAGAGCGTGGTCTGATTGTCCATTCGTGAATTCAGAGCGTGGTCTGATTGTCCATTCGTGAATTTAGAGCAGGCCTGATTGTCCATTCGTGAATTCAGAGCGTGGTCTGATTGTCCATTCGTGAATTCAGAGCATTGTCTGATTGTCCATTCATGAATTCAGATCATTGTCTGATTGTCCATTCGTGAATTCAGAGCGTGGTCTGATTGTCCATTCGTGAATTCAGATCATTGTCTGATTGTCCATTCGTGAATTCAGAGCATTGTCTGATTGTCCATTCGTGAATTCAAAGTGTTGTCTGATTGTCCATTCGTAAATTCAGAGCGTTGTCTGATTGTCCATTCGTGAATTCAAAGTGTTGTCTGATTGTCCATTCATGAATTCAAAGTTTTGTCTGATTGTCCATTCGTAAATTCAGAGCGTTGTCTGATTGTCCATTCGTGAATTCAAAGTGTTGTCTGATTGTCCATTTGTAAATTCAGAGCGTTGTCTGATTGTCCATTCGTGAATTAAAAGTGTCGTCTGATTGTCCATTCGTGAATTCAAAGTTTTGTCTGATAGTCCATTCGTAAATTCAGAGTGTTGTCTGATTGTCCATTCATAAATTCAGAGTGTTGTCTGATTGTCCATTCATAAATTCAGAGTGTTGTGTGATTGTCCATTCGTGAATTCAGAGTGTTGTCTAATTGTCCATTCATGAATTCAAAGTGTTGTCTGATTGTCCATTCATAAATTCAGAGCGTTGTCTGATTGTCCATTCGTGAATTCAAAGTGTTGTCTGATTGTCCATTCATAAATTCAGAGCGTTGTCTGATTGTCCGTTCGTGAATTCAAATTGTTGTCTGATTGTCCATTCCTAAATTCAGAGTGTTGTCTGATTGTCCATTCGTGAATTCAAAGTGTTGTCTGATTGTCCATTCATAAATTCAGAGCGTTGTGTGATTGTCCAATTGTGAATTCAGAGTGTTGTCTGATTGTCCATTCATGAATTCAAAAGTATTGTCTGATTGTCCATTCGTAAATTCAGAGCGTTGTGTGATTGTCCATTCACAATTCAGATCATTGTCTGATTGTCCATTCGTAAATTCAGAGCGTTGTCTGATTGTCCATTCATTAATTCAAAGTGTTGTCTGATTGTCCATTCGTGACTTCAGAGCGTGGTCTGATTGTCCATTCATAAATTCAGAGCGTTGTCTGATTGTCCATTTGTGAATTCAGAGCGTTGTCTGATTGTCCATTCGTGAATTCAGAGTGTTGTCTAATTGTCCATTCATGAATTCGAAGTGTTGTCTGATTGTCCATTCATAAATTCAGAGCGTTGTCTGACTGTCCATTTGTGAATGCAAAGTGTTGTCTGATTGTCCATTCATAAATTCAGAGCGTTGTCTGATTGTCCATTCGTGAATTCAAAGTGTTGTCTGATTGTCCATTCATTAATTCAGAGTGTTGTCTGATTGTCCATTCGTGAATTCAAAGTGTTGTCTGATTGTCCATTCATAAATTCAGAGCGTTGTCTGATTGTCCAATTGTGAATTCAGAGTGTTGTCTGATTGTCCATTCATGAATTCAAAAGTATTGTCTGATTGTCCATTCGTAAATTCAGAGCATTGTCTGATTGTACATTAATGAATTCAAAGTGTTGTCTGATTGTCCATTCGTGAATTCAGATCATTGTCTGATTGTCCATTCGTGAATTCAGAGCGTGGTCTGATTGTCCATTCGTGAATTCAGATCATTGTCTGATTGTCCATTCGTGAATTCAGAGCATGGTCTGATTGTCCATTCGTGAATTCAGAGCGTGGTCTGATTGTCCATTCGTGAATTCAGAGCATTGTCTGATTGTCCATTCATGACTTCAGAGCGTTGTCTGATTGTCCATTCGTGAATTCAGAGCGTGGTCTGATTGTCCATTCGTGAATTCAGAGCGTGGTCTGATTGTCCATTCGTGAATTCAAAGTGTTGTCTGATTGTCCATTCGTAAATTCAGAGCGTTGTCTGATTGTCCATTCGTGAATTCAAAGTGTTGTCTGATTGTCCATTCGTGAATTCAAAGTGTTGTCTGATTGTCCATTCATGAATTCAAAGTTTTGTCTGATTGTCCATTCGTAAATTCAAAGTGTTGTCTGATTGTCCTTTCGTGAATTCAAAGTGTTGTCTGATTGTCCATTCGTGAATTCAAAGTGTTGTCTGATTTTCCATTCGTGAATTCAGAGCATGGTCTGATTGTCCATTCGTGAATGCAGAGCATTGTCTGATTGTCCATTCATGAATTCAGAGCGTTGTCTGATTGTCCATTCGTGAATTCAGAGCGTGGTCTGATTGTCCATTCGTGAATTCAGAGCATTGTCTGATTGTCCATTCGTGAATTCAAAGTGTTGTCTGATTGTACATTCGTAAATTCAGAGCGTTGTCTGATTGTCCATTCGTGAATTCAAAGTGTTGTCTGATTGTCCATTCATGAATTCAAAGTTTTGTCTGATTGTCCATTCGTAAATTCAGAGCGTTGTCTGATTGTCCATTCGTGATTTCAAAGTGTTGTCTGATTGTCCATTTGTAAATTCAGAGCGTTGTCTGATTGTCCATTCGTGAATTAAAAGTGTCGTCTGATTGTCCATTCGTGAATTCAAAGTGTTGTCTGATTGTCCATTCGTAAATTCAGAGTGTTGTCTGATTGTCCATTCATAAATTCAGAGTGTTGTCTGATTGTCCATTCATAAATTCAGAGTGTTGTGTGATTGTCCATTCGTGAATTCAGAGTGTTGTCTAATTGTCCATTCATGAATTCAAAGTGTTGTCTGATTGTCCATTCATAAATTCAGAGCGTTGTCTGATTGTCCATTCGTGAATTCAAAGTGTTGTCTGATTGTCCATTCATAAATTCAGAGCGTTGTCTGATTGTCCGTTCGTGAATTCAAATTGTTGTCTGATTGTCCATTCATAAATTCAGAGTGTTGTCTGATTGTCCATTCGTGAATTCAAAGTGTTGTCTGATTGTCCATTCATAAATTCAGAGCGTTGTCTGATTGTCCATTCGTGAATTCAAAGTGTTGTCTGATTGTCCATTCATAAATTCAAAGTGTTGTCTGATTGTCCATTCATAAATTCAGAGTGTTGTCTGATTGTCCATTCGTGAATTCAGAGCGTGGTCTGATTGTCCATTCATAAATTCAGAGCGTTGTCTGATTGTCCATTCGTGAATTCAAAGTGTTGTCTGATTGTCCATTCATAAATTCAGAGCGTTGTCTGATTGTCCATTCGTGAATTCAAAGTATTGTCTGATTGTCCATTCATAAATTCAAAGTGTTGTCTGATTGTCCATTCATAATTTCAGAGTGTTGTCTGATTGTCCATTTGTGAATTCAGATCATTGTCTGATTGTCCATTCGTGAATTCAGAGCATGGTCTGATTGTCCATTCGTGAATTCAGAGCGTGGTCTGATTGTCCATTCGTGAATTCAGATCATTGTCTGATTGTCCATTCGTGAATTTAGAGCATGGTCTGATTGTCCATTCGTGAATTCAGAGCGTGGTCTGATTGTCCATTCGTGAATTCAGAGCATTGTCTGATTGTCCATTCATGAATTCAGAGCGTTGTCTGATTGTCCATTCGTGAATTCAGAGCGTGGTCTGATTGTCCATTCGTGAATTCATAGCGTTGTCTGATTGTCCATTCGTGAATTCAAAGTGTTGTCTGATTGTCCATTCATGAATTCAAAGTGTTGTCTGATTGTCCATTCATAAATTCAGAGCGTTGTCTGATTGTCCATTCGTGAATTCAAAGTGTTGTCTGATTGTCCATTCATAAATTCAAAGTGTTGTCTGATTGCCCATTCATAAATTCAGAGCGTTGTCTGATTGTCCAGTCGTGAATTCAAAGTATTGTCTGATTGTCCATTCATAAATTCAAAGTGTTGTCTGATTGTCCATTCATAAATTCAGAGTGTTGTCTGATTGTCCATTTGTGAATTCAGATCATTGTCTGATTGTCCATTCGTGAATTCAGAGCATGGCCTGATTGTCCATTCGTGAATTCAGAGCGTGGTCTGATTGTCCATTCGTGAATTCAGAGCATTGTCTGATTTTCCATTCATGATTTCAGATCATTGTCTGATTGTTCATTCGTGAATTCAGAGCATGGTCTGATTGTCCATTCGTGAATTCAGAGCGTTGACTGATTGTCCATTCGTGAATTCAAAGTGTTGTCTGATTGTCCATTCATGAATTCAAAGTTTTGAGAGAGATGTCCAATGCCATTGTGACATTTTATGTTGATTTCAAGTTGAGTACACGTTAGTGGACCACTCTACCAAATGTAAATCAAAACTAAACATTGAAATGGTGTCTGTGCCCAGTGGGATGGCTCTGAGAAACATAGCTTCTGCTCTGGCCATACCTTAGCTCTCTGAAAAGTCTCTGAAAGGTGTTTTAGGTGTATGCTCCACATTAAACGCCCTGGTAGAGACTAGGAGGATGGTGGGAGATGAGAGAGGCCAGACTTCATCTATATGCAGCAGGCAGCAGGCAGCAGGCAATAGCAGGTAATGATCAGTGATGCTCCTAGCTCCAGACTCGCTCTCTCACAGCAGGCCAGACAGAGCAGACCCTCTCCCTTCAACCCTCTCTCCACAGTCTCTCCATCCCTCTTCCTACATGCCTCTCTCCATGATCTCTTCTTCCCTCTCTTCCTCCATCCCTCTCTCCATGGTCTCTCCATCCCTCTCTCCCTGACCTCTCCATGCCTCTCTCCATGATCTCTTCATCCCTCTCTTCCTCCATCCCTCTCTCCATGACCTCTCCATGCCTCTCTCCATGATCTCTTCATCCATCCCTTATCCACTCTTCAGAGTGTTGTCTGATTGTCCATTCATGAATTCAAAAGTATTGTCTGATTGTCCATTCGTAAATTCAGAGCGTTGTGTGATTGTCCATTCACAATTCAGTTCATTGTCTGATTGTCCATTCGTAAATTCAGAGCGTTGTCTGATTGTCCATTCATTAATTCAAAGTGTTGTCTGATTGTCCATTCGTGACTTCAGAGCGTGGTCTGATTGTCCATTCATAAATTCAGAGCGTTGTCTGATTGTCCATTTGTGAATTCAGAGCGTTGTCTGATTGTCCATTCGTGAATTCAGAGTGTTGTCTAATTGTCCATTCATGAATTCGAAGTGTTGTCTGATTGTCCATTCATAAATTCAGAGCGTTGTCTGACTGTCCATTTGTGAATGCAAAGTGTTGTCTGATTGTCCATTCATAAATTCAGAGCGTTGTCTGATTGTCCATTTGTGAATTCAGAGCGTTGTCTGATTGTCCATTCGTGAATTCAGAGTGTTGTCTAATTGTCCATTCATGAATTCGAAGTGTTGTCTGATTGTCCATTCATAAATTCAGAGCGTTGTCTGACTGTCCATTTGTGAATGCAAAGTGTTGTCTGATTGTCCATTCATAAATTCAGAGCGTTGTCTGATTGTCCATTCGTGAATTCAAAGTGTTGTCTGATTGTCCATTCATTAATTCAGAGTGTTGTCTGATTGTCCATTCGTGAATTCAAAGTGTTGTCTGATTGTCCATTCATAAATTCAGAGCGTTGTCTGATTGTCCAATTGTGAATTCAGAGTGTTGTCTGATTGTCCATTCATGAATTCAAAAGTATTGTCTGATTGTCCATTCGTAAATTCAGAGCATTGTCTGATTGTACATTAATGAATTCAAAGTGTTGTCTGATTGTCCATTCGTGAATTCAGATCATTGTCTGATTGTCCATTCGTGAATTCAGAGCGTGGTCTGATTGTCCATTCGTGAATTCATAGCGTTGTCTGATTGTCCATTCGTGAATTCAAAGTGTTGTCTGATTGTCCATCAATGAATTCAAAGTGTTGTCTGATTTTCCATTCATAAATTCAGAGCGTTGTCTGATTGTCCATTCGTGAATTCAAAGTGTTGTCTGATTGTCCATTCATAAATTCAAAGTGTTGTCTGATTGCCCATTCATAAATTCAGAGCGTTGTCTGATTGTCCATTCGTGAATTCAAAGTGTTGTCTGATTGTCCATTCATAAATTCAAAGTGTTGTCTGATTGTCCATTCATAAATTCAGAGTGTTGTCTGATTGTCCATTCGTGAATTCAGAGCGTGGTCTGATTGTCCATTCATAAATTCAGAGCGTTGTCTGATTCTCCATTCGTGAATTCAAAGTATTGTCTGATTGTCCATTCATAAATTCAAAGTGTTGTCTGATTGTCCATTCATAAATTCAGAGTGTTGTCTGATTGTCCATTTGTGAATTCAGATCATTGTCTGATTGTCCATTCGAGAATTCAGAGCATGGTCTGATTGTCCATTCGTGAATTCAGAGCGTGGTCTGATTGTCCATTCGTGAATTCAGAGCGTGGTCTGATTGTCCATTCGTGAATTTAGAGCAGGCCTGATTGTCCATTCGTGAATTCAGAGCGTGGTCTGATTGTCCATTCGTGAATTCAGAGCATTGTCTGATTGTCCATTCATGAATTCAGATCATTGTCTGATTGTTCATTCGTGAATTCAGAGCATGGTCTGATTGTCCATTCGTGAATTCAGAGCGTTGACTGATTGTCCATTCGTGAATTCAAAGTGTTGTCTGATTGTCCATTCATGAATTCAAAGTTTTGAGAGAGATGTCCAATGCCATTGTGACATTTTATGTTGATTTCAAGTTGAGTACACGTTAGTGGACCACTCTACCAAATGTAAATCAAAACTAAACATTGAAATGGTGTCTGTGCCCAGTGGGATGGCTCTGAGAAACATAGCTTCTGCTCTGGCCATACCTTAGCTCTCTGAAAAGTCTCTGAAAGGTGTTTTAGGTGTATGCTCCACATTAAACGCCCTGGTAGAGACTAGGAGGATGGTGGGAGATGAGAGAGGCCAGACTTCATCTATATGCAGCAGGCAGCAGGCAGCAGGCAATAGCAGGTAATGATCAGTGATGCTCCTAGCTCCAGACTCGCTCTCTCACAGCAGGCCAGACAGAGCAGACCCTCTCCCTTCAACCCTCTCTCCACAGTCTCTCCATCCCTCTTCCTACATGCCTCTCTCCATGATCTCTTCTTCCCTCTCTTCCTCCATCCCTCTCTCCATGGTCTCTCCATCCCTCTCTCCCTGACCTCTCCATGCCTCTCTCCATGATCTCTTCATCCCTCTCTTCCTCCATCCCTCTCTCCATGACCTCTCCATGCCTCTCTCCATGATCTCTTCATCCATCCCTTATCCACTCTTCAGAGTGTTGTCTGATTGTCCATTCATGAATTCAAAAGTATTGTCTGATTGTCCATTCGTAAATTCAGAGCGTTGTGTGATTGTCCATTCACAATTCAGTTCATTGTCTGATTGTCCATTCGTAAATTCAGAGCGTTGTCTGATTGTCCATTCATTAATTCAAAGTGTTGTCTGATTGTCCATTCGTGACTTCAGAGCGTGGTCTGATTGTCCATTCATAAATTCAGAGCGTTGTCTGATTGTCCATTTGTGAATTCAGAGCGTTGTCTGATTGTCCATTCGTGAATTCAGAGTGTTGTCTAATTGTCCATTCATGAATTCGAAGTGTTGTCTGATTGTCCATTCATAAATTCAGAGCGTTGTCTGACTGTCCATTTGTGAATGCAAAGTGTTGTCTGATTGTCCATTCATAAATTCAGAGCGTTGTCTGATTGTCCATTTGTGAATTCAGAGCGTTGTCTGATTGTCCATTCGTGAATTCAGAGTGTTGTCTAATTGTCCATTCATGAATTCGAAGTGTTGTCTGATTGTCCATTCATAAATTCAGAGCGTTGTCTGACTGTCCATTTGTGAATGCAAAGTGTTGTCTGATTGTCCATTCATAAATTCAGAGCGTTGTCTGATTGTCCATTCGTGAATTCAAAGTGTTGTCTGATTGTCCATTCATTAATTCAGAGTGTTGTCTGATTGTCCATTCGTGAATTCAAAGTGTTGTCTGATTGTCCATTCATAAATTCAGAGCGTTGTCTGATTGTCCAATTGTGAATTCAGAGTGTTGTCTGATTGTCCATTCATGAATTCAAAAGTATTGTCTGATTGTCCATTCGTAAATTCAGAGCATTGTCTGATTGTACATTAATGAATTCAAAGTGTTGTCTGATTGTCCATTCGTGAATTCAGATCATTGTCTGATTGTCCATTCGTGAATTCAGAGCGTGGTCTGATTGTCCATTCGTGAATTCAGATCATTGTCTGATTGTCCATTCGTGAATTCAGAGCATGGTCTGATTGTCCATTCGTGAATTCAGAGCGTGGTCTGATTGTCCATTCGTGAATTCAGAGCATTGTCTGATTGTCCATTCATGAATTCAGAGCGTTGTCTGATTGTCCATTCGTGAATTCAGAGCGTGGTCTGATTGTCCATTCGTGAATTCAGAGCGTGGTCTGATTGTCCATTCGTGAATTCAAAGTGTTGTCTGATTGTCCATTCGTAAATTCAAAGTGTTGTCTGATTGTCCATTCATAAATTCAGAGTGTTGTCTGATTGTCCATTTGTGAATTCAGATCATTGTCTGATTGTCCATTCGAGAATTCAGAGCATGGTCTGATTGTCCATTCGTGAATTCAGAGCGTGGTCTGATTGTCCATTCGTGAATTCAGAGCGTGGTCTGATTGTCCATTCGTGAATTTAGAGCAGGCCTGATTGTCCATTCGTGAATTCAGAGCGTGGTCTGATTGTCCATTCGTGAATTCAGAGCATTGTCTGATTGTCCATTCATGAATTCAGATCATTGTCTGATTGTTCATTCGTGAATTCAGAGCATGGTCTGATTGTCCATTCGTGAATTCAGAGCGTTGACTGATTGTCCATTCGTGAATTCAAAGTGTTGTCTGATTGTCCATTCATGAATTCAAAGTTTTGAGAGAGATGTCCAATGCCATTGTGACATTTTATGTTGATTTCAAGTTGAGTACACGTTAGTGGACCACTCTACCAAATGTAAATCAAAACTAAACATTGAAATGGTGTCTGTGCCCAGTGGGATGGCTCTGAGAAACATAGCTTCTGCTCTGGCCATACCTTAGCTCTCTGAAAAGTCTCTGAAAGGTGTTTTAGGTGTATGCTCCACATTAAACGCCCTGGTAGAGACTAGGAGGATGGTGGGAGATGAGAGAGGCCAGACTTCATCTATATGCAGCAGGCAGCAGGCAGCAGGCAATAGCAGGTAATGATCAGTGATGCTCCTAGCTCCAGACTCGCTCTCTCACAGCAGGCCAGACAGAGCAGACCCTCTCCCTTCAACCCTCTCTCCACAGTCTCTCCATCCCTCTTCCTACATGCCTCTCTCCATGATCTCTTCTTCCCTCTCTTCCTCCATCCCTCTCTCCATGGTCTCTCCATCCCTCTCTCCCTGACCTCTCCATGCCTCTCTCCATGATCTCTTCATCCCTCTCTTCCTCCATCCCTCTCTCCATGACCTCTCCATGCCTCTCTCCATGATCTCTTCATCCATCCCTTATCCACTCTTCAGAGTGTTGTCTGATTGTCCATTCATGAATTCAAAAGTATTGTCTGATTGTCCATTCGTAAATTCAGAGCGTTGTGTGATTGTCCATTCACAATTCAGTTCATTGTCTGATTGTCCATTCGTAAATTCAGAGCGTTGTCTGATTGTCCATTCATTAATTCAAAGTGTTGTCTGATTGTCCATTCGTGACTTCAGAGCGTGGTCTGATTGTCCATTCATAAATTCAGAGCGTTGTCTGATTGTCCATTTGTGAATTCAGAGCGTTGTCTGATTGTCCATTCGTGAATTCAGAGTGTTGTCTAATTGTCCATTCATGAATTCGAAGTGTTGTCTGATTGTCCATTCATAAATTCAGAGCGTTGTCTGACTGTCCATTTGTGAATGCAAAGTGTTGTCTGATTGTCCATTCATAAATTCAGAGCGTTGTCTGATTGTCCATTTGTGAATTCAGAGCGTTGTCTGATTGTCCATTCGTGAATTCAGAGTGTTGTCTAATTGTCCATTCATGAATTCGAAGTGTTGTCTGATTGTCCATTCATAAATTCAGAGCGTTGTCTGACTGTCCATTTGTGAATGCAAAGTGTTGTCTGATTGTCCATTCATAAATTCAGAGCGTTGTCTGATTGTCCATTCGTGAATTCAAAGTGTTGTCTGATTGTCCATTCATTAATTCAGAGTGTTGTCTGATTGTCCATTCGTGAATTCAAAGTGTTGTCTGATTGTCCATTCATAAATTCAGAGCGTTGTCTGATTGTCCAATTGTGAATTCAGAGTGTTGTCTGATTGTCCATTCATGAATTCAAAAGTATTGTCTGATTGTCCATTCGTAAATTCAGAGCATTGTCTGATTGTACATTAATGAATTCAAAGTGTTGTCTGATTGTCCATTCGTGAATTCAGATCATTGTCTGATTGTCCATTCGTGAATTCAGAGCGTGGTCTGATTGTCCATTCGTGAATTCAGATCATTGTCTGATTGTCCATTCGTGAATTCAGAGCATGGTCTGATTGTCCATTCGTGAATTCAGAGCGTGGTCTGATTGTCCATTCGTGAATTCAGAGCATTGTCTGATTGTCCATTCATGAATTCAGAGCGTTGTCTGATTGTCCATTCGTGAATTCAGAGCGTGGTCTGATTGTCCATTCGTGAATTCAGAGCGTGGTCTGATTGTCCATTCGTGAATTCAAAGTGTTGTCTGATTGTCCATTCGTAAATTCAGAGCGTTGTCTGATTGTCCATTCGTGAATTCAAAGTGTTGTCTGATTGTCCATTCGTGAATTCAAAGTGTTGTCTGATTGTCCATTCATGAATTCAAAGTTTTGTCTGATTGTCCATTCGTAAATTCAAAGTGTTGTCTGATTGTCCTTTCGTGAATTCAAAGTGTTGTCTGATTGTCCATTCGTGAATTCAAAGTGTTGTCTGATTTTCTATTCGTGAATTCAGAGCATGGTCTGATTGTCCATTCGTGAATGCAGAGCATTGTCTGATTGTCCATTCATGAATTCAGAGCGTTGTCTGATTGTCCATTCGTGAATTCAGAGCGTGGTCTGATTGTCCATTCGTGAATTCAGAGCATTGTCTGATTGTCCATTTGTGAATTCAAAGTGTTGTCTGATTGTCCATTCGTAAATTCAGAGCGTTGTCTGATTGTCCATTCGTGAATTCAAAGTGTTGTCTGATTGTCCATTCATGAATTCAAAGTTTTGTCTGATTGTCCATTCGTAAATTCAGAGCGTTGTCTGATTGTCCATTCGTGAATTCAAAGTGTTGTCTGATTGTCCATTTGTAAATTCAGAGCGTTGTCTGATTGTCCATTCGTGAATTAAAAGTGTCGTCTGATTGTCCATTCGTGAATTCAAAGTGTTGTCTGATTGTCCATTCGTAAATTCAGAGTGTTGTCTGATTGTCCATTCATAAATTCAGAGTGTTGTCTGATTGTCCATTCATAAATTCAGAGTGTTGTGTGATTGTCCATTCGTGAATTCAGAGTGTTGTCTAATTGTCCATTCATGAATTCAAAGTGTTGTCTGATTGTCCATTCATAAATTCAGAGCGTTGTCTGATTGTCCATTCGTGAATTCAAAGTGTTGTCTGATTGTCCATTCATAAATTCAGAGCGTTGTCTGATTGTCCGTTCGTGAATTCAAATTGTTGTCTGATTGTCCATTCATAAATTCAGAGTGTTGTCTGATTGTCCATTCGTGAATTCAAAGTGTTGTCTGATTGTCCATTCATAAATTCAGAGCGTTGTGTGATTGTCCAATTGTGAATTCAGAGTGTTGTCTGATTGTCCATTCATGAATTCAAAAGTATTGTCTGATTGTCCATTCGTAAATTCAGAGCGTTGTCTGATTGTCCATTCACAATTCAGATCATTGTCTGATTGTCCATTCGTAAATTCAGAGCGTTGTCTGATTGTCCATTCATTAATTCAAAGTGTTGTCTGATTGTCCATTCGTGACTTCAGAGCGTGGTCTGATTGTCCATTCATAAATTCAGAGCGTTGTCTGATTGTCCATTTGTGAATTCAGAGCGTTGTCTGATTGTCCATTCGTGAATTCAGAGTGTTGTCTGATTGTCCATTCGTGAATTCAGAGTGTTGTCTAATTGTCCATTCATGAATTCAAAGTGTTGTCTGATTGTCCATTCATAAATTCAGAGTGTTGTCTGATTGTCCATTCATAAATTCAGAGCGTGGTCTGATTGTCCATTCGTAAATTCAAAGTGTTGTCTGATTGTCCATTCGTGAATTCAGAGTGTTGTCTAATTGTCCATTCATGAATTCAAAGTGTTGTCTGATTGTCCATTCGTGAATTCAGAGTGTTGTCTGATTGTCCATTCGTAAATTCAAAGTGTTGTCTGATTGTCCATTCGTGAATTCAGAGTGTTGTCTAATTGTCCATTCATGAATTCGAAGTGTTGTCTGATTGTCCATTCATAAATTCAGAGCGTTGTCTGATTGTCCATTTGTGAATGCAAAGTGTTGTCTGATTGTCCATTCATAAATTCAGAGTGTTGTCTGATTGTCCATTCGTGAATTCAAAGTGTTGTCTGATTGACCATTCATAAATTCAAAGTTTTGTCTGATTGTCCATTCGTAAATTCAGAGCGTTGTCTGATTGTCCATTCGTAAATTCAAAGTGTTGTCTGATTGTCCATTCGTGAATTCAAAGTGTTGTCTGATTGTCCATTCGTGAATTCAGAGCATGGTCTGATTTTCCATTCGTGAATTCAGAGGATGGTCTGATTGTCCATTCGTGAATTCAGAGCATTGTCTGATTGTCCATTCATGAATTCAGAGCGTTGTCTGATTGTCCATTCGTGAATTCAGAGCGTGGTCTGATTGTCCATTCGTGAATTCAGAGCGTTGTCTGATTGTCCATTCGTGAATTCAAAGTGTTGTCTGATTGTCCATTCATAAATTCAGAGTGTTGTCTGATTGTCCATTCGTAAATTCAGAGCGTGGTCTGATTGTCCATTCGTAAATTCAAAGTGTTGTCTGATTGTCCATTCGTGAATTCAGAGTGTTGTCTAATTGTCCATTCATGAATTCAAAGTGTTGTCTGATTGTCCATTCGTGAATTCAGAGTGTTGTCTGATTGTCCATTCGTAAATTCAAAGTGTTGTCTGATTGTCCATTCGTGAATTCAGAGTGTTGTCTAATTGTCCATTCATGAATTCGAAGTGTTGTCTGATTGTCCATTCATAAATTCAGAGCGTTGTCTGATTGTCCATTTGTGAATGCAAAGTGTTGTCTGATTGTCCATTCATAAATTCAGAGTGTTGTCTGATTGTCCATTCGTGAATTCAAAGTGTTGTCTGATTGACCATTCATAAATTCAGAGCGTTGTCTGATTGTCCAATTGTGAATTCAGAGTGTTGTCTGATTGTCCATTCATGAATTCAAAAGTATTGTCTGATTGTCCATTCGTAAATTCAGAGCGTTGTCTGATTGAACATTCATGAATTCAAAGTGTTGTCTGATTGTCCATTCGTGAATTCAGATCATTGTCTGATTGTCCATTCGTGAATTCAGAGCGTGGTCTGATTGTCCATTCGTGAATTCAGAGCGTTGTCTGATTGTCCATTCGTGAATTCAGAGCATGGTCTGATTGTCCATTCGTGAATTCAGAGCGTGGTCTGATTGTCCATTCGTGAATTCAGAGCATTGTCTGATTGTCCATTCATGAATTCAGAGCGTTGTCTGATTGTCCATTCGTGAATTCAAAGTGTTGTCTGATTGTCCATTCGTAAATTCAGAGCGTTGTCTAATTGTCCATTCGTGAATTCAAAGTGTTGTCTGATTGTCCATTCATGAATTCAAAGTTTTGTCTGATTGTCCATTCGTAAATTCAGAGCGTTGTCTGATTGTCCATTCGTAAATTCAAAGTGTTGTCTGATTGTCCATTTGTGAATTCAAAGTGTTGTCTGATTGTCCTTTCGTGAATTCAGAGCATGGTCTGATTTTCCATTCGTGAATTCAGAGCATGGTCTGATTGTCCATTCGTGAATTCAGAGCATTGTCTGATTGTCCATTCATGAATTCAGAGCGTTGTCTGATTGTCCATTCGTGAATTCAGAGCGTGGTCTGATTGTCCATTCGTGAATTCAGAGCGTTGTCTGATTGTCCATTCGTGAATTCAAAGTGTTGTCTGATTGTCCATTTGTAAATTCAGAGGGTTGTCTGATTGTCCATTCGTGAATTCGAAGTGTTGTCTGATTGTCCATTCATGAATTCAAAGTTTTGTCTGATTGTCCATTCGTGAATTCAAAGTATTGTCTGATTGTCCATTCGTGAATTCGAAGTGTTGTCTGATTGTCCATTCATGAATTCAAAGTTTTGTCTGATTGTCCATTCGTGAATTCAAAGTGTTGTCTGATTGTCCATTCGTGAATTCAAAGTATTGTCTGATTGTCCATTCATAAATTCAAAGTGTTGTCTGATTGTCCATTCATAATTTCAGAGTGTTGTCTGATTGTCCATTTGTGAATTCAGATCATTGTCTGATTGTCCATTCGTGAATTCAGAGCATGGTCTGATTGTCCATTCGTGAATTCAGAGCGTGGTCTGATTGTCCATTCGTGAATTCAGATCATTGTGTGATTGTCCATTCGTGAATTTAGAGCATGGTCTGATTGTCCATTCGTGAATTCAGAGCGTGGTCTGATTGTCCATTCGTGAATTCAGAGCATTGTCTGATTGTCCATTCATGAATTCAGAGCGTTGTCTGATTGTCCATTCGTGAATTCAGAGCGTGGTCTGATTGTCCATTCGTGAATTCATAGCGTTGTCTGATTGTCCATTCGTGAATTCAAAGTGTTGTCTGATTGTCCATCAATGAATTCAAAGTGTTGTCTGATTTTCCATTCATAAATTCAGAGCGTTGTCTGATTGTCCATTCGTGAATTCAAAGTGTTGTCTGATTGTCCATTCATAAATTCAAAGTGTTGTCTGATTGCCCATTCATAAATTCAGAGCGTTGTCTGATTGTCCATTCGTGAATTCAAAGTGTTGTCTGATTGTCCATTCATAAATTCAAAGTGTTGTCTGATTGTCCATTCATAAATTCAGAGTGTTGTCTGATTGTCCATTCGTGAATTCAGAGCGTGGTCTGATTGTCCATTCATAAATTCAGAGCGTTGTCTGATTCTCCATTCGTGAATTCAAAGTATTGTCTGATTGTCCATTCATAAATTCAAAGTGTTGTCTGATTGTCCATTCATAAATTCAGAGTGTTGTCTGATTGTCCATTTGTGAATTCAGATCATTGTCTGATTGTCCATTCGTGAATTCAGAGCATGGTCTGATTGTCCATTCGTGAATTCAGAGCGTGGTCTGATTGTCCATTCGTGAATTCAGAGCGTGGTCTGATTGTCCATTCGTGAATTTAGAGCAGGCCTGATTGTCCATTCGTGAATTCAGAGCGTGGTCTGATTGTCCATTCGTGAATTCAGAGCATTGTCTGATTGTCCATTCATGAATTCAGATCATTGTCTGATTGTTCATTCGTGAATTCAGAGCATGGTCTGATTGTCCATTCGTGAATTCAGAGCGTTGACTGATTGTCCATTCGTGAATTCAAAGTGTTGTCTGATTGTCCATTCATGAATTCAAAGTTTTGAGAGAGATGTCCAATGCCATTGTGACATTTTATGTTGATTTCAAGTTGAGTACACGTTAGTGGACCACTCTACCAAATGTAAATCAAAACTAAATATTGAAATGGTGTCTGTGCCCAGTGGGATGGCTCTGAGAAACATAGCTTCTGCTCTGGCCATACCTTAGCTCTCTGAAAAGTCTCTGAAAGGTGTTTTAGGTGTATGCTCCACATTAAACGCCCTGGTAGAGACTAGGAGGATGGTGGGAGATGAGAGAGGCCAGACTTCATCTATATGCAGCAGGCAGCAGGCAGCAGGCAATAGCAGGTAATGATCAGTGATGCTCCTAGCTCCAGACTCGCTCTCTCACAGCAGGCCAGACAGAGCAGACCCTCTCCCTTCAACCCTCTCTCCACAGTCTCTCCATCCCTCTTCCTACATGCCTCTCTCCATGATCTCTTCTTCCCTCTCTTCCTCCATCCCTCTCTCCATGGTCTCTCCATCCCTCTCTCCCTGACCTCTCCATGCCTCTCTCCATGATCTCTTCATCCCTCTCTTCCTCCATCCCTCTCTCCATGACCTCTCCATGCCTCTCTCCATGATCTCTTCATCCATCCCTTATCCACTCTTCAGAGTGTTGTCTGATTGTCCATTCATGAATTCAAAAGTATTGTCTGATTGTCCATTCGTAAATTCAGAGCGTTGTGTGATTGTCCATTCACAATTCAGTTCATTGTCTGATTGTCCATTCGTAAATTCAGAGCGTTGTCTGATTGTCCATTCATTAATTCAAAGTGTTGTCTGATTGTCCATTCGTGACTTCAGAGCGTGGTCTGATTGTCCATTCATAAATTCAGAGCGTTGTCTGATTGTCCATTTGTGAATTCAGAGCGTTGTCTGATTGTCCATTCGTGAATTCAGAGTGTTGTCTAATTGTCCATTCATGAATTCGAAGTGTTGTCTGATTGTCCATTCATAAATTCAGAGCGTTGTCTGACTGTCCATTTGTGAATGCAAAGTGTTGTCTGATTGTCCATTCATAAATTCAGAGCGTTGTCTGATTGTCCATTTGTGAATTCAGAGCGTTGTCTGATTGTCCATTCGTGAATTCAGAGTGTTGTCTAATTGTCCATTCATGAATTCGAAGTGTTGTCTGATTGTCCATTCATAAATTCAGAGCGTTGTCTGACTGTCCATTTGTGAATGCAAAGTGTTGTCTGATTGTCCATTCATAAATTCAGAGCGTTGTCTGATTGTCCATTCGTGAATTCAAAGTGTTGTCTGATTGTCCATTCATTAATTCAGAGTGTTGTCTGATTGTCAATTCGTGAATTCAAAGTGTTGTCTGATTGTCCATTCATAAATTCAGAGCGTTGTCTGATTGTCCAATTGTGAATTCAGAGTGTTGTCTGATTGTCCATTCATGAATTCAAAAGTATTGTCTGATTGTCCATTCGTAAATTCAGAGCATTGTCTGATTGTACATTAATGAATTCAAAGTGTTGTCTGATTGTCCATTCGTGAATTCAGATCATTGTCTGATTGTCCATTCGTGAATTCAGAGCGTGGTCTGATTGTCCATTCGTGAATTCAGATCATTGTCTGATTGTCCATTCGTGAATTCAGAGCATGGTCTGATTGTCCATTCGTGAATTCAGAGCGTGGTCTGATTGTCCATTCGTGAATTCAGAGCATTGTCTGATTGTCCATTCATGAATTCAGAGCGTTGTCTGATTGTCCATTCGTGAATTCAGAGCGTGGTCTGATTGTCCATTCGTGAATTCAGAGCGTGGTCTGATTGTCCATTCGTGAATTCAAAGTGTTGTCTGATTGTCCATTCGTAAATTCAGAGCGTTGTCTGATTGTCCATTCGTGAATTCAAAGTGTTGTCTGATTGTCCATTAGTGAATTCAAAGTGTTGTCTGATTGTCCATTCATGAATTCAAAGTTTTGTCTGATTGTCCATTCGTAAATTCAAAGTGTTGTCTGATTGTCCTTTCGTGAATTCAAAGTGTTGTCTGATTGTCCATTCGTGAATTCAAAGTGTTGTCTGATTTTCTATTCGTGAATTCAGAGCATGGTCTGATTGTCCATTCGTGAATGCAGAGCATTGTCTGATTGTCCATTCATGAATTCAGAGCGTTGTCTGATTGTCCATTCGTGAATTCAGAGCGTGGTCTGATTGTCCATTCGTGAATTCAGAGCATTGTCTGATTGTCCATTTGTGAATTCAAAGTGTTGTCTGATTGTCCATTCGTAAATTCAGAGCGTTGTCTGATTGTCCATTCGTGAATTCAAAGTGTTGTCTGATTGTCCATTCATGAATTCAAAGTTTTGTCTGATTGTCCATTCGTAAATTCAGAGCGTTGTCTGATTGTCCATTCGTGAATGGTCTCTCCATCCCTCTCTCCCTGACCTCTCCATGCCTCTCTCCATGATCTCTTCATCCCTCTCTTCCTCCATCCCTCTCTCCATGACCTCTCCATGCCTCTCTCCATGATCTCTTCATCCATCCCTTATCCACTCTTCAGAGTGTTGTCTGATTGTCCATTCATGAATTCAAAAGTATTGTCTGATTGTCCATTCGTAAATTCAGAGCGTTGTGTGATTGTCCATTCACAATTCAGTTCATTGTCTGATTGTCCATTCGTAAATTCAGAGCGTTGTCTGATTGTCCATTCATTAATTCAAAGTGTTGTCTGATTGTCCATTCGTGACTTCAGAGCGTGGTCTGATTGTCCATTCATAAATTCAGAGCGTTGTCTGATTGTCCATTTGTGAATTCAGAGCGTTGTCTGATTGTCCATTCGTGAATTCAGAGTGTTGTCTAATTGTCCATTCATGAATTCGAAGTGTTGTCTGATTGTCCATTCATAAATTCAGAGCGTTGTCTGACTGTCCATTTGTGAATGCAAAGTGTTGTCTGATTGTCCATTCATAAATTCAGAGCGTTGTCTGATTGTCCATTTGTGAATTCAGAGCGTTGTCTGATTGTCCATTCGTGAATTCAGAGTGTTGTCTAATTGTCCATTCATGAATTCGAAGTGTTGTCTGATTGTCCATTCATAAATTCAGAGCGTTGTCTGACTGTCCATTTGTGAATGCAAAGTGTTGTCTGATTGTCCATTCATAAATTCAGAGCGTTGTCTGATTGTCCATTCGTGAATTCAAAGTGTTGTCTGATTGTCCATTCATTAATTCAGAGTGTTGTCTGATTGTCAATTCGTGAATTCAAAGTGTTGTCTGATTGTCCATTCATAAATTCAGAGCGTTGTCTGATTGTCCAATTGTGAATTCAGAGTGTTGTCTGATTGTCCATTCATGAATTCAAAAGTATTGTCTGATTGTCCATTCGTAAATTCAGAGCATTGTCTGATTGTACATTAATGAATTCAAAGTGTTGTCTGATTGTCCATTCGTGAATTCAGATCATTGTCTGATTGTCCATTCGTGAATTCAGAGCGTGGTCTGATTGTCCATTCGTGAATTCAGATCATTGTCTGATTGTCCATTCGTGAATTCAGAGCATGGTCTGATTGTCCATTCGTGAATTCAGAGCGTGGTCTGATTGTCCATTCGTGAATTCAGAGCATTGTCTGATTGTCCATTCATGAATTCAGAGCGTTGTCTGATTGTCCATTCGTGAATTCAGAGCGTGGTCTGATTGTCCATTCGTGAATTCAGAGCGTGGTCTGATTGTCCATTCGTGAATTCAAAGTGTTGTCTGATTGTCCATTCGTAAATTCAGAGCGTTGTCTGATTGTCCATTCGTGAATTCAAAGTGTTGTCTGATTGTCCATTAGTGAATTCAAAGTGTTGTCTGATTGTCCATTCATGAATTCAAAGTTTTGTCTGATTGTCCATTCGTAAATTCAAAGTGTTGTCTGATTGTCCTTTCGTGAATTCAAAGTGTTGTCTGATTGTCCATTCGTGAATTCAAAGTGTTGTCTGATTTTCTATTCGTGAATTCAGAGCATGGTCTGATTGTCCATTCGTGAATGCAGAGCATTGTCTGATTGTCCATTCATGAATTCAGAGCGTTGTCTGATTGTCCATTCGTGAATTCAGAGCGTGGTCTGATTGTCCATTCGTGAATTCAGAGCATTGTCTGATTGTCCATTTGTGAATTCAAAGTGTTGTCTGATTGTCCATTCGTAAATTCAGAGCGTTGTCTGATTGTCCATTCGTGAATTCAAAGTGTTGTCTGATTGTCCATTCATGAATTCAAAGTTTTGTCTGATTGTCCATTCGTAAATTCAGAGCGTTGTCTGATTGTCCATTCGTGAATTCAAAGTGTTGTCTGATTGTCCATTTGTAAATTCAGAGCGTTGTCTGATTGTCCATTCGTGAATTAAAAGTGTCGTCTGATTGTCCATTCGTGAATTCAAAGTGTTGTCTGATTGTCCATTCGTAAATTCAGAGTGTTGTCTGATTGTCCATTCATAAATTCAGAGTGTTGTCTGATTGTCCATTCATAAATTCAGAGTGTTGTGTGTTTGTCCATTCGTGAATTCAGAGTGTTGTCTAATTGTCCAATCATGAATTCAAAGTGTTGTCTGATTGTCCATTCATAAATTCAGAGCGTTGTCTGATTGTCCGTTCGTGAATTCAAATTGTTGTCTGATTGTCCATTCATAAATTCAGAGTGTTGTCTGATTGTCCATTCGTGAATTCAAAGTGTTGTCTGATTGTCCATTCATAAATTCAGAGCGTTGTGTGATTGTCCAATTGTGAATTCAGAGTGTTGTCTGATTGTCCATTCATGAATTCAAAGTATTGTCTGATTGTCCATTCGTAAATTCAGAGCGTTGTCTGATTGTCCATTCACAATTCAGATCATTGTCTGATTGTCCATTCGTAAATTCAGAGCGTTGTCCGATTGTCCATTCATTAATTCAAAGTGTTGTCTGATTGTCCATTCGTGACTTCAGAGCGTGGTCTGATTGTCCATTCATAAATTCAGAGCGTTGTCTGATTGTCCATTTGTGAATTCAGAGCGTTGTCTGATTGTCCATTCGTGAATTCAGAGTGTTGTCTGATTGTCCATTCGTGAGTTCAGAGTGTTGTCTAATTGTCCATTCATGAATTCAAAGTGTTGTCTGATTGTCCATTCATAAATTCAGAGCGTGGTCTGATTGTCCATTCGTAAATTCAGAGCGTGGTCTGATTGTCCATTCGTAAATTCAAAGTGTTGTCTGATTGTCCATTCGTGAATTCAGAGTGTTGTCTAATTGTCCATTCATGAATTCAAAGTGTTGTCTGATTGTCCATTCGTGAATTCAGAGTGTTGTCTGATTGTCCATTCGTAAATTCAAAGTGTTGTCTGATTGTCCATTCGTGAATTCAGAGTGTTGTCTAATTGTCCATTCATGAATTCGAAGTGTTGTCTGATTGTCCATTCATAAATTCAGAGCGTTGTCTGATTGTCCATTTGTGAATGCAAAGTGTTGTCTGATTGTCCATTCATAAATTCAGAGTGTTGTCTGATTGTCCATTCGTGAATTCAAAGTGTTGTCTGATTGACCATTCATAAATTCAAAGTTTTGTCTGATTGTCCATTCGTAAATTCAGAGCGTTGTCTGATTGTCCATTCGTAAATTCAAAGTGTTGTCTGATTGTCCATTCGTGAATTCAAAGTGTTGTCTGATTGTCCATCCGTGAATTCAGAGCATGGTCTGATTTTCCATTCGTGAATTCAGAGGATGGTCTGATTGTCCATTCGTGAATTCAGAGCATTGTCTGATTGTCCATTCATGAATTCAGAGCGTTGTCTGATTGTCCATTCGTGAATTCAGAGCGTGGTCTGATTGTCCATTCGTGAATTCAGAGCGTTGTCTGATTGTCCATTCGTGAATTCAGAGTGTTGTCTGATTGTCCATTCATAAATTCAGAGTGTTGTCTGATTGTCCATTCGTAAATTCAGAGCGTGGTCTGATTGTCCATTCGTAAATTCAAAGTGTTGTCTGATTGTCCATTCGTGAATTCAGAGTGTTGTCTAATTGTCCATTCATGAATTCAAAGTGTTGTCTGATTGTCCATTCGTGAATTCAGAGTGTTGTCTGATTGTCCATTCGTAAATTCAAAGTGTTGTCTGATTGTCCATTCGTGAATTCAGAGTGTTGTCTAATTGTCCATTCATGAATTCGAAGTGTTGTCTGATTGTCCATTCATAAATTCAGAGCGTTGTCTGATTGTCCATTTGTGAATGCAAAGTGTTGTCTGATTGTCCATTCATAAATTCAGAGTGTTGTCTGATTGTCCATTCGTGAATTCAAAGTGTTGTCTGATTGACCATTCATAAATTCAGAGCGTTGTCTGATTGTCCAATTGTGAATTCAGAGTGTTGTCTGATTGTCCATTCATGAATTCAAAAGTATTGTCTGATTGTCCATTCGTAAATTCAGAGCGTTGTCTGATTGAACATTCATGAATTCAAAGTGTTGTCTGATTGTCCATTCGTGAATTCAGATCATTGTCTGATTGTCCATTCGTGAATTCAGAGCGTGGTCTGATTGTCCATTCGTGAATTCAGAGCGTTGTCTGATTGTCCATTCGTGAATTCAGAGCATGGTCTGATTGTCCATTCGTGAATTCAGAGCGTGGTCTGATTGTCCATTCGTGAATTCAGAGCATTGTCTGATTGTCCATTCATGAATTCAGAGCGTTGTCTGATTGTCCATTCGTGAATTCAAAGTGTTGTCTGATTGTCCATTCGTAAATTCAGAGCGTTGTCTAATTGTCCATTCGTGAATTCAAAGTGTTGTCTGATTGTCCATTCATGAATTCAAAGTTTTGTCTGATTGTCCATTCGTAAATTCAGAGCGTTGTCTGATTGTCCATTCGTAAATTCAAAGTGTTGTCTGATTGTCCATTTGTGAATTCAAAGTGTTGTCTGATTGTCCTTTCGTGAATTCAGAGCATGGTCTGATTTTCCATTCGTGAATTCAGAGCATGGTCTGATTGTCCATTCGTGAATTCAGAGCATTGTCTGATTGTCCATTCATGAATTCAGAGCGTTGTCTGATTGTCCATTCGTGAATTCAGAGCGTGGTCTGATTGTCCATTCGTGAATTCAGAGCGTTGACTGATTGTCCATTCGTGAATTCAAAGTGTTGTCTGATTGTCCATTTGCAAATTCAGAGGGTTGTCTGATTGTCCATTCGTGAATTCAAAGTGTTGTCTGATTGTCCATTCATGAATTCAAAGTTTTGTCTGATTGTCCATTCGTAAATTCAGAGCGTTGTCTGATTGTCCATTCGTGATTTCAAAGTGTTGTCTGATTGTCCATTTGTAAATTCAGAGCGTTGTCTGATTGTCCATTCGTGAATTCAAAGTGTTGTCTGATTGTCCATTCGTGAATTCAAAGTGTTGTCTGATTTTCCATTCATAAATTCAGAGTGTTGTCTGATTGACCATTCATAAATTCAGAGTGTTGTCTGATTGACCATTCATAAATTCAGAGTGTTGTCTGATTGTCCATTCATAAATTCAGAGTGTTGTCTGATTGTCCATTCGTGAATTCAAAGTGTTGTCTGATTGTCCATTCATAAATTCAGAGTATTGTCTGATTGTCCATTCGTAAATTCAGAGCGTTGTCTGATTGAACATTCATGAATTCAAAGTGTTGTCTGATTGTTCATTCGTGAATTCAGATCATTGTCTGATTGTCCATTCGTGAATTCAGAGCGTGGTCTGATTGTCCATTCGTGAATTCAGATCATTGTCTGATTGTCCATTCGTGAATTCAGAGCATGGTCTGATTGTCCATTCGTGAATTCAGAGCGTGGTCTGATTGTCCAATCGTGAATTCAGAGCATTGTCTGATTGTCCATTCATGAATTCAGAGCGTTGTCTGATTGTCCATTCGTGAATTCAAAGTGTTGTCTGATTGTCCATTCGTAAATTCAGAGCGTTGTCTGATTGTCCATTCGTGAATTCAAAGTTTTGTCTGATTGTCCATTCATGAATTCAAAGTTTTGTCTGATTGTCCATTCGTAAATTCAGAGCGTTGTCTGATTGTCCATTCGTAAATTCAAAGTGTTGTCTGATTGTCCATTCGTGAATTCAAAGTGTTGTCTGATTGTCCATTCGTGAATTCAGACCATGGTCTGATTTTCCATTCGTGAATTCAGAGCATGGTCTGATTGTCCATTCGTGAATTCAGAGCATTGTCTGATTGTCCATTCGTGAATTCAGAGCGTTGTCTGATTGTCCATTCGTGAATTCAGAGCGTAGTCTGATTGTCCATTCGTGAATTCAGAGCGTTGTCTGATTGTCCATTCGTGAATTCAAAGTGTTGTCTGATTGTCCATTTGTAAATTCAGAGGGTTGTCTGATTGTCCATTCGTGAATTCAAAGTGTTGTCTGATTGTCCATTCATGAATTCAAAGTTTTGTCTGATTGTCCATTCGTAAATTCAGAGCGTTGTCTGATTGTCCATTCGTGATTTCAAAGTGTTGTCTGATTGTCCATTTGTAAATTCAGAGCGTTGTCTGATTGTCCATTCGTTAATTAAAAGTGTTGTCTGATTGTCCATTCGTGAATTCAAAATGTTGTCTGATTTTCCATTCGTAAATTCAGAGTGTTGTCTGATTGTCCATTCATAAATTCAGAGTGTTGTCTGATTGTCCATTCATAAATTCAGAGTGTTGTCTGATTGTCCATTCATAAATTCAGAGTGTTGTCTGATTGTCCATTCGTGAATTCAAAGTGTAGTCTGATTGTCCATTCGTGAATTCAGAGTGTTGTCTAATTGTCCATTCATGAATTCAAAGTGTTGTCTGATTGTCCATTCATAAATTCAGAGCGTTGTCTGATTGTCCATTCGTGAATTCAAAGTGTTGTCTGATTGTCCATTCATAAATTCAGAGCGTTGTCTGATTGTCCGTTCGTGAATTCAAAGTGTTGTCTGATTGTCCATTTGTAAATTCAGAGTGTTGTCTGATTGTCCATTCGTGAATTCAAAGTGTTGTCTGATTGTCCATTCATAAATTCAGAGCGTTGTCTGATTGTCCAATTGTGAATTCAGAGTGTTGTCTGATTGTCCATTCGTGAATTCAGATCATTGTCTGATTGTCCATTCGTAAATTCAGAGCGTTGTCTGATTGTCCATTCATTAATTCAAAGTGTTGTCTGATTGTCCATTCGTGAATTCAGATCATTGTCTGATTGTCCATTCGTGAATTCAGAGCGTGGTCTGATTGTCCATTCGTGAATTCAGATCATTGTCTGATTGTCCATTCGTGAATTCAGAGCATGGTCTGATTGTCCATTCGTGAATTCAGAGCGTGGTCTGATTGTCCATTCGTGAATTCAGAGCATTGTCTGATTGTCCATTCATGAATTCAGAGCGTGGTCTGATTGTCCATTCGTGAATTCAGAGCGTTGTCTGATTGTCCATTCGTGAATTCAAGTGTTGTCTGATTGTCCATTCGTAAATTCAGAGCGTTGTCTTATTGTCCATTCGTGAATTCAAAGTGTTGTCTGATTGTCCATTCATGAATTCAAAGTTTTGTCTGATTGTCCATTCGTAAATTCAGAGCGTTGTCTGATTGTCCATTCGTGAATTCAAAGTGTTGTCTGATTGTCCATTAGTAAATTCAGAGAGTTGTCTGATTGTCCATTCGTGAATTCAAAGTGTTGTCTGATTGTCCATTCGTGAATTCAAAGTGTTGTCTGATTGTCCATTCGTAAATTCAGAGTGTTGTCTGATTGTCCATTCATAAATTCAGAGTGTTGTCTGATTGTCCATTCATAAATTCAGAGTGTTGTCTGATTGTCCATTCATAAATTCAGAGTGTTGTCTGATTGTCCATTCATAAATTCAGAGTGCTCAGAGTGCACACTGGATGCTCTTGCCAAGGAGTAAGGTTGATCCAAGCGAGCACCAGACACAAATGAGAGAACAGCTCACTAGGACTATTTAACTCGCCCTAGCAGAGCTGGTTAGGCTATTTTCATATTATCCAGAGCGTTGGTGACTGTGACTGTGCTGCTGGCAACAATTTAATTACGCTTTTTTCCCCCGACGTTTACGGACACCGGCGATGTTCAACGGGTGTTGAGCATTCGTAAATTCATCAGTTGCTCTGCGCGCTGGCACACTCAGACAAGAGTGCTCTGGAATTACGGTCGATAGCCAGAGTGAATTTAGGAACGCACCCAAAATATAGGCTATATCCATTTATCATGGCATGTTACTTGGTTCTAACATGACATGCTTGACATGCTACGGATGTGTCAACCTGGGTCCTTGTAGCCTACATGTCAGCATCCAGTCATATGTATTTGTACCCGTCTGTCCTCAATGTATCTCTCATCACTCAAAAGAAAGCCTATATCTCTGATCATGTTGACATAAACTGTAGTTTTAGCGTAGTAGAGGAAGAGGAGCCCATAAGCTAAGGAGGTTTATCTAGAATCATGACACAGGATTTACATTAGAGCCAAAATGGCTGCCTCTTTTAAAGCCAGACTCTCCTCTCTCTGTGAGGAGCTCTTGAGAGCAGGCGACAGCGCTTGACAAACAAACAAAACACATCTGAGAGGAACAATATCCCATTGGAGAGGAGGAGAGGAAAGGGGGATTAGACAAACGACTTGAGTTTAGAACACCCCCTGCGTTCCTCCGTTCTCTGCATTCTAATGCTCTGCAAATAAAAAGGAGAGCAGAGAAAGCAGGCCCTAAACCCAGGCAGATGACAATGATAGAACACGGTATTAAAGTCTCTCTCTCTCTGTCTCTGTCTCTGTCTCTGTCTCTGTCTCTGTCTCTGTCTCTGTCTCTGTCTCTCTCTCTCTCTCTCTCTCTCTCTCTCTCTCTCTCTCTCTCTCTCTCTCTCTCTCTCTCTCTCTCTCTCTCTCTCTCTCTCTCTCTCTCTCTCTCTCTCTCTCTCTCTCTCTCTCTCTCTCTCTCTCTCTCTCTCTCTCTCTCTCTCTCTCTCTCTCTCTCTCTCTCTCTCTCTCTCTCTCTCTCTCTCTCTCTCTCTCTCTCTCTCTCATAGTCCCGAGGGAAATCTTAATTGGGCATGGGACACAAGCTAAGGCTTGATCACCCTTTAGCTGGCCACCTTTGATGAGGGTGTTTAGTGATTAAAGGCCGAAACACCCACTGATTCGAAGGCACACTACTGAGGATGTGTCCCAAAATTGACATCTTAACCCAGTCTAAGAAATAAACCTCCCATGCCACTCTGTCAACATCAAGGCAAATCTCATGTGAGTGCATACCATCTATTGGCACAATGGACAGTTTTAACATCTCGTCTCGTGTGTTATGATTCTGATTATCTGGACTTGTCCAGTGACTGCTGTGAAAGGACAGCTGACAACATAGGAAAGTCTGTGTTACAGCTTGGAGAGACAGCTGACCGGAGAGAATAGACCCCAATGGGGCTGTAATGGGCTAGCTACCCATGTTGGCAGTCTCCGACGCTGCTTCAGTATGTTGGAGACACCCGCTAAGTGCTACTGAAAGTCAACAAAGGAACATACCCCCCTGGAGCTTGCGAGAGCTGGGGCGCAAGATGGCTCAACGACTGATCACACGGCTACGGACCCAGGAATGGAAACGACTATGAGTAGGAACACAGCACATGAGACAACCATAACAGCAGCAGGACACACACTTCAGGTGTGCAGCTGTGGTTGGGAGAGAGTAACATCGGCAAGGGGGTTAAGGATCCATCAAGGGAGGAAAAGGTGCTTGGTAGAGCAGAGACAGGGACCTCGCATTGACCAGTACTTCTTACGAAGCAGCCAGTCAAATCAGTCGAATGAAGCACAGCGACGGGACGCAAACCAAAGTTCGCAGAGCATCAGCACCCCTGTAACGGAGGAGGATAACACAAGCACAGAAATGCCGGTGGATGAACTCACCCAACCACAGAGACCTCCAACCACAGAGACCTCTGACAAAAATCTTGGAACAACAGGTAGGAACAGCAGAGAAAAAGCTTGAAAGGATGGGAGACATTATCTACCACTACGGAGAATATCGCTTTGGAGTAAACGAAAGAAGTGGCAAGACACCACCCGCGCCAGCCAAATATAGGAGGCAGCAAGAGATCGAGATACTTGTCAGAGAGAGAAGGCAGCTGAGAAAGCAGTGGAAGAAGGCCTCTGATGCAGAGAGAGAAGGTCTCATGCTACTCCAAGCAGACATCAAATGTCGGCTGGCAACCTTGCGAAGAGCGGAAAACTTAAGGAAACTTCGCAGGAAGAAGGAACACTCAATAACACGGTTCTATAAAAACCCATTTAAGTTTGTTAAAGACCTCTTCACAAAGGAAAAGTGCAGAATCCTAAAAACTCCAAAGCCAGAACTGGAAGAACATCTGGAAAAGGTCCACCAGGACACGAAAAGGCATAAGCAGATAATCATCCCACATGACATCCCACCTATTCAACCACCAGAATTCAATCTGGACACTGACCCTCCAAAATGGAAGGAAGTAGAGAACGTTGTTCCTGACGGGCAAGAGCGGCCTCGGCTCCTGGGCCTAATGGAGTACCATACAAGCTCTACAAGAACGCCCCGGATGTTCTACGCTTTCTTTGGAGGCTCATGAGGATAGTGTGGCAGAAGGAAATAATACCAAAGGCATGGCGAAGGGCTGGTGGTGTGCTAATCCCGAAAGAGAAGGATGCGACAGACATCAGTCAATTCCGACCAATCTCCCTTCTCAACGTCGAAGGGAAGATCTTTTTCAGTATAATAGCACAGAGGCTGTCCACTTACCTGGAAAGGAACAAGTACATTGATACATCTGTACAGAAAGCAGGCATTCCTGGTTTCTCTGGTTGCCTGGAACATACTAGTATGATTTGGCACCAGATCCAAACAGCTAAGAAAGACAAGAGAGACCTCTATGTCATCTTCCTCGACCTGGCCAATGCCTTTGGCTCAGTTCCCCATAAACTCCTCTGGGAATCCTTCAACTTTTTCCACGTACCAGAACCCATCACTACACTGGTAAAGGCCTATTTCCAAGACCTGCAATTGTGTTTCACAACACCTGACTTCACAACAACATGGCAGCGCTTGGAAGTGGGCATAATGGCAGGCTGTACAATTTCACCTCTGGCCTTCACTATGGCCATGGAAGTCATCATCAGGGCATCGAGATGGGTGGTCGGCGGTGAGAGAACTAAGGAAGGGCTCCGTCTCCCACCTATCCGAGCATACATGGATGACATGACTACACTGACCACCACTGCAGCATGCCCCATGCGGCTACTTGCAAAACTGCAGGATAACATCAAGTGGGCCCGGATGAAAATCAAGCCAAGCAAATCTTGAAGCATCTCCATAGTCAAGGGACAGCTTAAAGATGTGAGGTTCTGCATTGGAGATGACCCGATACAAACTGTGTCTGAGCAACCCGTCAAGAGCCTGGGTAGATGGTACAACGAAAGCCTCCGGGATAAAGATCAAGTGCAGCAAGTAAGACAGGACATCGCCGACGGTCTTGAGAACATCAACAAGACCCTATTGCCTGGGCAGCTCAAGCTTTGGTGCCTACAGTTTGGACTTCTCCCCCGGGTAATGTGGCCACTCACCGTCTATGAGGTCCCAATAACAACAGTGGAGAAGATGGAGCGAACCATTACCTCATACGTGAAGAAATGGCTGGGTGTCCCACGATGCCTGAGTAACATCGGCCTCTATGGCAAAGGGGTCCTTGAACTACCACTTACAAGTCTAACGGAGGAGTACAAGTGCTCTAAAGTAAGACGTCAGATGACATTGAAGGACTCCAAAGACCAGACCATTAGCAAGGCTGCACCTCCCCTACAAACTGGATGGAAATGGATATCATCCAAGGCTGTGCAGCAAGCAACATCAGCCTTGAGACACCAAGACATTGTGGGGAATATCCAGCATGGAAGAGGAGGCTTTGGCCTGGCAGCAAGCAAACCAACGTTCCATAAGGCAACAACATCTGAACGCAGGAAGCTGGTGGTCGAGGAGGTGCGCAGACAGGAGGAGACTGCAAGAATTGCAAAGGCTGTCTCTCTTGCTAAACAAGGGCAATGGACGCGGTGGGAAGGCCTGGAGAGGAGAAAGATCAACTGGAGTGAGCTTTGGCAAATGGAGGCAAGCAACATCAGCTTCATCCTAAGAGCTGTTTATGATGTGCTTCCATCACCAAAAAACCTACATAAATGGTATGGCGAGTACCCGACCTGCCCCCTCTGCCAAGCTCCAGTGACTCTCAGGCATATAATGACAGGTTGCAAGACCAGCCTCTCACAAGGCTGCTACACCTGGAGGCACAATCAGGTCCTCAAGAGCCTGGCTGCAGCACTTGAGACCAAGAGGAGTGCAACCAATTCATTACCTCCAAAAATAAGCAATCCCGTCAAAACAACAACATTCATCCGGGAGGGACAGAAAAGGCCAAAGCATACTCCTACAGAGCCAGAAACTGGACACCTAGGCATGGCCCGGTACTGGAAGATGCTTGTCGATAGTGGCCAGCAACTCATTTTTCCACCTGAGATTGCTTCTACCAACCTTAGGCCAGACATGGTTCTCTGGTCCCCTTCACAAAAGGCCGTGTACATCATAGAGCTCACAGTCCCGTGGGAAAACTCTGTTGAAGAGGCGTACGAGCGTAAGAAACTGCGTTACACAGAGTTGGCAGCAGACGCAACTCAGAGTGGCTGGAATGCAAAAGTCTGGCCCGCTAATTATCCTAATCCATAAAAGACCCGTTAAATACTACAACCACCTTAAAGGAAGCGATTCCAAACCTTCCACAACAAAACCCTCACCTACAGAGAGATGAATCTGGAGAACAGTCCCCTAAGCAAGCTGGTCCTAGGGCTCTGTTCACAAACACAAACACACCCCACAGAGCCCCAGGACAGCAACACAATTAGACCCAACCAAATCATAGAAAATAAAAAGATAATTACTTGACACATTTGAAAGAATTTACAAAAAAACAGGCCCTAAACAGAGAGTACACAGTGGCAGAATACTTGACCCCTGTGACTGACCCAAACTCAAGGAAAGCTTTGACTATGTACAGACAGAGAAAGGCCACCGTAGGCAAACCTGGCTCTCAAGAGAAGACAGGCTATGTGCACACTGCCCACAAAATGAGTTGGAAACTGAGCTGCACTTCCTAACCTCCTGCCAAATGTATGACCATATTAGAGACACATATTTCCCTCAGATTACACAGCTGCGCAAAGAATTCGAAAACAAATCTGATTTTGATAAACTCCCACATCTATTGGGTGAAATACCACAGTGTGCCATCACAGCAGCAATATGTGTGACCTGTTGCCACAAGAAAAGAGCAACCAGTGAAGAACAAATACTATTGTAAATACAACCCATATTTATGTTTATTTATTTTCCCTTTTGTACTTAAACCATTTGCACCATTTGTTACAACACTGCATATATACATAATATGACATTTGTAATGTCTTTATTCTTTTGAAACTTCTGTGAGTGTAATGTTTACTGTTCATTTGTATTGTTTATTTCACTTTTGTTTATTATCTACTTCACTTGCTTAGGCAATGTTAACATATGTTTCCCATGCCAATAAAGCCCCATTAATTGAATTGAATTGAATTTAAATTGAATTGAGAGAGAGAGCGAGAGAGAAAGTGTAACGGCGTTCCTCTCTCTCTTCATAAGAAGAGGAGGAGTAGTGATCAAGCCAAGGCGCAGCGGGTTGTGAATATATGATGAATTTTATTTACAAGACAAAACGAAACAAACTATACTTGAATAAACTAACAAAATAACAAAACGAAAGTAGACAGACTTAGTACGACGAACTGACATAACACACGCAGAACGAACGAACAAGTACTTACTACAAAAACGCACGAACAAACCGAAACAATCCCGTATGGTGTAACATCGACACAGACACAGGAGACAATCACCCACAAACAAACAGTGAGAACACCCTACCTAAATATGACTCTTAATTAGAGGAGAACGCAAAACACCTGCCTCTAATTAAGAGCCATACCAGGCAACCAAAATCAACATAGAAACAGATAACATAGACTGCCCACCCAAAACACATGCCCTGACCTAAACACATACAAAAACAACATAAAACAGGTCAGGACCGTTACAGAAAGTATATACTGTATAGAGAGAGAGAGAGAGAACAGAGGATGTGAATAGGGGATAACACAGAACTAGAAATGGGGTAGGGAGGAGAGGAAAAGAGGAGAACAATGGAAATCAAGTGGTTTTAAAACAGAGCGCCTGATCTCATTGTTGCCGTGACACCTCCTGCTGCGACCAGTTAGAAAACACCGTTCAGTCAGTCTGCCGCGCCCGCCTATCGCTCCTGCTTCCCACCTCTCTCCCCCGCCTCCCGCCTCTCTCCCCCGCCTTTCAACTTTCTCCCCCGCCTCCCGCCCCTCTCCCCCGCCTTCCATCTCCAGACATCCCCTGGGTGCCTCACGTCTCCCTCTATTCCCTCTCTTCACTCAATGAGAACTCATCTGCACCGATTTCAATGGCAACTATTTCTCATGGTGTTCAACAAAGAGCTAGGAGAAGAAATCTATAATACATTTGAATGGTTAAAATACGTCTTACGGGATGGTGTGTGTGTGTTGGGAGAGGTCCATACTACAGTATGATACAATAGAGGGGGAATGAAGCACCCAATGGCTCTCATGTATTAATCCACCAGTCCTTGTTTGTCGACTCTCAGCCTTTACAGACCGCCTTCATTTTTCTCCAGTATTATCATTACGTATCTCCTCTTCTCTACAGCACCGACCAGAGAACAGGACTGCTGCCACGACCTTCACGGGGTTCATTTTGTTTTAGGATTCTACCCACGCGCACCCGTCAATCCCCCACGCGCACGTTAGAGCGCACACTAAAGACTAAAGCGAAGAGATGAGAGTACAGAGGAGAGAGCCAACATGTTCTGAATTACACGCTACCCCTCTCCTCCTCCCCCCCCCCCGCCACCCCCCTCCGTCGCCACACCCGCCCGCCCTCGTTTATCTTAATGAAAGAGAGCGATGAGATCTCTTCTCTTCCATTTGGAATTCGCCTCATCGGAGATAAATCGACACCGTCAGCCTATCATAATAATGCAGATCAATGACACTCTATCAGGTCTCTGTCAGGGAGAGGGGGAGCGAAGGAGGAGAGAGAAAGAGAGAGATCTTTCATCCTGCGCTGAGTGGAAGTGCCTGTGTGATGTTGACTAACTGTCCGTCAATCTCCTAAGGGGTCTGGAAGAAGTCTAACACAATCAGAGGCCAGACACAGAGAAATGTCTCATTATGAGAGAGAGAGAGAGAGAGAGAGAGAGAGAGAGAGAGAGAGAGAGAGAGAGAGAGAGAGAGAGAGAGAGAGAGAGAGAGAGAGAGAGAGAGAGAGAGAGAGAGAGAGAGAGAGAGAGAGAGAGAGAGAGAGAGAGAGAGAGCGAGAGAGAGAGGAGGAGAGAGAGAGAGAGAGAGAGAGAGAGAGAGAGAGAATCAGTAACATGAATTGGACGTGAGAAAGTAGAGGAAAAGGTACCAGAAAAAAAGAAAGAAATGAAAAGAAATGCGGCAGAAGACTTAAAGAAATAGAGAAACAGAGAAAGTGAATGAGATAGAGGGAGTGGTAACGACAGACAGAGAAAGATGAAGAGGAGGAAGATGATGAAAGGTTCCGTTGAGATTCGCTAGTTGGCTCTGTCTTCCTGTAGATTCCCTTAACATTTCTCCTGGGTTCAGACTGTGTTCAGTTTGTATTGAGGCTGTCACAGATGCACAGCAGTTAGCAGGGCTGGCAGGCAGGCAGAGAACACATACCTCTATCCTGGCTGTGGTGTGGCCACTGACAGAGACATCCAGCATGCACGGTGGAAGTGGGACAGTAGAGAGGAAATGGGTCTGGCACAGTTTGATGATAATGATTGATACATTTTAGGATCCTCTCTACGCAAAGCAG
Source organism: Salvelinus fontinalis (assembly GCF_029448725.1). Classification (NCBI taxonomy): domain Eukaryota; kingdom Metazoa; phylum Chordata; class Actinopteri; order Salmoniformes; family Salmonidae; genus Salvelinus; species Salvelinus fontinalis. The sequence goes on along the minus strand of NC_074703.1, from coordinate 9,878,245 downwards.
AAAAGCCATTACACAGCTCTGATTGAAACCCACAGACGGGTGACCAGACCAGTACGCAAGATGGGCCAGGGTAGGGGACAGAGGAGGAAGGGAGTGGGGATGAGGTGTTGGGGGGAGAAAGAGTGGGGGCAGCTATAGCAGGAGAGAGGGGAGAGGAAGACGGTTGAGCGAGGTGGAAGTAACAGAAGAAAATTAAGGGGGGAGGAGGGCAGGAGGAGAGAGGGGAGAGATGGGGGAGGAGCGTTGGAAAGAGATGAAAAGAGATGAGAATGAAGTGTGGGAGCAGGAAGGAGCCAAGAGGAGAGAGGTGCACCGAGAAGCCCACGTGGGAATGAAGAGGGCAAAGGAAGGGAGGAACCATCAAGAGGAGAGAGGTGCACCGAGAAGCCCACGTGGGAATGAAGAGGGCAGAGGAAGGGAGGAACCATCAAGAGGAGAGAGGTGCACCGAGAAGCCCACGTGGGAATGAAGGGGGCAAAGGAAGGGAGGAACCATCAAGAGGAGAGAGATGCACCGAGAAGCCCACGTGGGAATGAAGGGGGCAAAGGAAGGGAGGAACCATCAAGAGGAGAGAGGTGCACCGAGAAGCCCACGTGGGAATGAAGGGGGCAAAGGAAGGGAGGAACCATCAAGAGGAGAGAGGTGCACCGAGAAGCCCACGTGGGAATGAAGGGGGCAAAGGAGGGGACTCACCCACAAACAGGACCAAGCCTGACCTGCTAAGGAGTGACGGACTCCATCCTACCTGGAGGGGTGCTCTCATCTTATCTACCAACATAGACAGGGCTCTAACTCCTTTAGCCCCACAATGAAATAGGGTGCAGGCCAGGCAGCAGGCTGTTAGCCAACCTGCCAGCTTAGTGGAGTCTGCCAATAGCACAGTCAGTGTAGTCAGCTCAGCCATACCCATTGAGACTGTGTCTGTGCCTCGACCTAGGTTGGGCAAAACTAAACATGGCGGTGTTCGCCTTAGCAATCTTATTAGGATAAAGACCTCCTCCATTCCTGCCATTATTGAAAGAGATCGTGATACCTCACATCTCAAAATAGGGTTACTTAATGTTAGATCCCTCACTTCCAAGGGAGTTATAGTCAATGAACTAATCACTGATCATAATCTTGATGTGATTGGCCTGACTGAAACATGGCTTAAGCCTGATGAATTTACTGTGTTAAATGAGGCCTCACCTCCTGGTTACACTAGTGACCATATCCCCCGTGCATCCCGCAAAGGCGGAGGTGTTGCTAACATCTACGATAGCAAATTTCAATTTACAAAAAAAAAAATGGCGTTTTCGTCTTTTGAGCTTCTAGTCATGAAATCTATGCAGCCTACTCAATCACTTTTTATAGCTACTGTTTACAGGCCTCCTGGGCCATATACAGCGTTCCTCTCTGAGTTTCCTGAATTCCTATCAGACCTTGTAGTCATAGCAGATCATATTCTAATTTTTGGTGATTTTAATATTCACATGGAGAAGTCCACAGACCCACTCCAAAAGTCTTTCGGAGCCATCATCGACTCAGTGGGTTTTGTCCAACATGTCTCTGGACCTACTCACTGCCACAGTCATACTCTGGACCTAGTTTTGTCCCATGGAATAAATGTTGTAGATCTTAACCTGTTGGGGATGGGGGCGCTGTTTAGACTATTTATGCTAATTTGGCTAATTTTTTAAACGGCTTCCCACAAAATCCTTGATCGTACAATATGCATATTATTATTATTATTGGATAGAAAACAGTCTATAGTTTCTATAGGAGTTGAAATTTTGTCTCTAAGTGGAACAGAGCCCATTCTACAGCAATTTCCCTGACATGGAGTCAGATTTGAGAAATGTTGGCCACTTTTCTGAAGTCAGTTAAAAGGGCACTGTCGTTGCTATGACTATACGGACACTTCCTACGTCTTCCCCTGGATGCCTTTACGTGATGACGATTCCAATGGGGTCGATTGCGCGTTCACAGGCACTACAAATGAAAAAAACCTTTAGCTAGCAAGTCTTTTCTTGCTGCGTAACGCGCGTGGAAGACACCGACCCTCTCCTGTTCCAAGCGTTAGTTTAGCCTGTTATATTTCTCCGGTCATCTTTTCACTCGTTATAGGAGTTACAAACATCATAAAGTAGTTAATTTAAAGCGTTTTATAGCAATTTATATCCGTTTAGTGCGATTTTGGGACATTTATTTTTGCAACGATGTGAAAAGTTGGGCACGCTTTTCAGTTCATCCCGAACGCAGTTGACATTTCCACATGGCAAGAGGACAGCTTTCCACCAAAAGACGATTTCTCCCAAGAAAGGATCCTTTGCCCAAGATACTGATGGAAGAACAGCTCAAGGTAGGACATTTTTATTATGATAAATCGTGTTTCTGTCGAAACATTTTAGTGGCTTAGGACGCCATGTTTTTTGACGTAGCTTCGCTTGGCGCAAACTGTATTGAAAAGTAAGGATAAATTAAAAAATGTAATAACGCAATTGTATTAAGAATTAAATTGTCTATCAATCCCTGTCCACCCTATATTTTTTAGTCACGTTTATGAGTATTTATGTATAAGAGTAGATCACTGTCTAGGTGGCGCAAGGACTTTTTCTTTACCAGCTTGTCTACATTTCACATTGTCTAACCATGATTTTGGTGGCTAAATATAAACATTTTCGATCAAACTGTATATGCATGTTGTAATGTGATGTTACAGGAGTGTCATCGGAAGAATTCTGAGAAGGTTAGTGAAAAAATTTATATCTTTTGGCGATGTTGACTTTTATCGCTCACTTTGGCTAGAATCAATGCTGGGCTGCTAATTGCTATGTGCTAAGCTAATATAACGATTTATTGTGTTTTCGCTGTAAGACACTTAGAAAATCTGAAATATTGTCTGTATTCACAGGATCTGTGTCTTTCGATTCGTGTATGCTGTGTATTTTTACGAAATGTTTGATGATTAGTAGTTAGGTAAACACGTTGCTCATTGTAATTATTCTAGTCCATTTGTGATGGTGGGTGCAATTGTAAACTATGCCATCTACCTGAAATATGCACTTTTTTCTAACAAAACCTATCCCATACCATAAATATGTTATCAGACTGTCATCTAATGAGTTTTTTTGTTGGTTAGGGGCTATAAATATCTTAGTTTAGCCGAATTGGTGATGGCTACTGGTGTTGGTGGACAAATAAAAGATGGTGGATTATGCTAATGTGTTTTTAGGTAATAGATGTACATCTTTACATATTGTGTCTTCCCTGTAAAACATTTTAAAAATCGGAAATGTTGACTGGATTCACAAGATCTGTGTCTTTCATTAGCTGTATTGGACTTTAATGTGTGAAAGTTAAATATTTTAAAAATATATTTTTTTTGAATTTCGCGGCACTTCTTTTTCAGTGGGGGGGGGGGGGGGTGTGCCGCTAGCGCCACGCTGATCCTAGACAGGTTAATGTTTTTCCACATAATCCTGGACTATCGGACCACCATTTTATTACGTTTGCAATCGCAACAAATAATCTGCTCAGACCCCA